>NC_060062.1:32715614-33045672 GCF_020283565.1 Trifolium pratense | reverse complement strand
AGATATTTAATATAAAAAAAATAGAAAAATAATTTGGGTAACCCACAACCCAACCCAATCCAACCCGAAAATTAGTGGATTTACCCAACCCGGCCCAATGTTATAACGGGTGGTTATTTTACTAAACCTAACCCGGAGTACCATATGTGGTTTGGGTTTTGGTTTTGGCCAAACCCAACCCAATCCGGCCCACGTACACCCCTACATGTTGCAGCAGTGAAAAGAATACTTAGATATGTGAAAGGGACTGTGAGCTATGGATTGTGGTTTGAAAAGGGAAAGGATGATGAACTGGTTGGATGGTCAGATTCAGATTATGCTGGAGACCTTGATGATAGAAAGAGTACATCAGGGTATGTCTTTATGATTGGTTCCAAAGCTGTGTCCTGGTGTTCCAAAAAGCAGCCAATTGTAACCCTATCAACAACTGAAGCTGAATTTATAGCAGCAGCCAACTGTGCTTGTCAGGCCATTTGGTTGAGTAGAGTACTTTATCACATCAGCAGCAGGAAAAAGGATTGCATTACATTGTATTGTGACAACAGTTCCACAATCAAATTGTCAAAGAATCCAGTGATGCATGGAAGGAGTAAACATATTGATATTAGGTTTCATTTTCTCAGAGATTTGACCAAAGATGGAAAGGTACAGCTGCTACACTGCTCATCCTTTGAGCAAACTGCAGATATTATGACTAAGGCCTTATCCCTTGAGAGTTTTTGCAAGTTCAGAAATATGCTTGGATTGTGTAAGCTTGAAGACATAAACTGAAGCCTTGACATGGTTCAGTTTAGGAGAGGCAATGTTAGATGTGTATTGCTCAAATGTAAGCTAGTTAGATGCAATGCTCATGAGCAAGCTTTCCAAGCCTATGAGCCAGGCCTGCTGTCAAGGCACGCGCGTGTTGCAGCTGAAGCTTAAGGCGCAAGTTAGCTTAGTTTGAGTTTGTTAAGTTTGTTGTAACTAACTTGTATCTTGTACATTGGCTATATAAGGCCTTGCTATGATCAATAAAAGCTAGGAAGTACCATTTGCCTTATCAAATAGTTTTTGTTCTCATTTATATTCTTTCTTCATAGGAATTCTCTTTTTCTTCATTTTCCCTTTGTTTTTTTGTATATTGTTTTTTTAAAACATTGTTTTTTTTTTTGTATATAATGTAAAACAAATAAAAGAAAAAGTAATGGCTTTTATCAATGTAGTAAATGTGAGTATAAGTTTTTTTTTTCTTTCTTAAATCTAATAACTGAACATCTTTTTTTTTGTAATAAATATTTTTTTTTTCAATAGAAAGTCAAGTTCAAAGCTATCATTAACATCTAATTCTCAAGTATATCATGAATCTAAGATCATAAAATTGATCCATCTAAAAATAAAAATTGTTGCATGGTTGTTTTAGTTATAGAGAAAGATATTTTTATTGATATTGAAAATGAAAAAGTCATTAAACGTTTTCATATTATGAGTAAATGTAATAACAATTAAATCAAGTAATTGAGATCGAGTGATTAACGAGCTCCCTATAAGACAAATCGTTTGGAGAAACAAAAAAATCGCTTTTTGGTCATGCCCCCACTATTCAAAATTTATGGTTTCATCACTACTTACAAATGTGTTTTTAAGGGATAAGTTAGGACTCTCTAGTACTACTTATAGATATGATTGATGTCGATGTTTTCTCCTTTTTAATTCCGGGATAACTCTAGTCGTATTTTTTTTCTTCTCTAAATATATATATGTGTGTGTGTGGAGCATATAAGGTGGATTCTCCCTTCCCAACCGAATTTTTTTTATAGGCATGAGTCAGATATCGAATCGCTGACCACATGCTTAAGGGGACCAAAACCATTACCACTTGTACCAATTAATTGTTGGTTTTATGTCGGTACCAATTAATTGTTGGTTTTATGTCAACATTATTAGTATTTTTGAGTGACTAGATTTCAAAATTATTTTAAAAATCATTTTAGTATTTTTTTTTTGTTTTTTTCACTACCAGTATCCGACTCACTGGACCGTCTAATCTAGTTCGGAGGTCAGTTCTGACATCAAGTGGTTTCAGCCCTCTCCCGATCGCAGTTGCGGAAAATCGAACTGTGACTCTTCCTACCAAGTTCAGCGTCAATCACCACATTGGACCAACTATAATGATTGGTTGTTTTTTCCCTTCTTTTAAATGGTCAAAGTTAGTAATTACTCATGCCACAAATATAAGCAAAATTGCACTTTTTAGATTCATTGAATAATTGATGTATCTAGACTATAATATAGACCAAATACATATGTTATATACAATGAATCTAAAAAGTACATTTTTTGCTTATATTTGTGGCATGAGGAAATAGCTATTAATTTAATATCTTTTTGACTGACCATATTATTACTGCCTTCGGTTCTTTTTATAAGAAACAACTGACTTTTTAGGTTCATTAAATAATTGATGTATCTGGTCAATATTATATCTGGTCAATATTATATCTAGTCAATATTATAGACCAGATACATCAGTTATTTAATTAATCTAAAAAGTGAGGTGTTTCTTATAAAAAATATCGAAGGGAGTATTAAATCCTTGACATTTTCAACATTTTCTGAAATATTATCCACATAACGTATTCCCTTCGGCCTTAATTATAACCAAATTTTTACTTTTTAGATTCATTAGAAAACTAATGTATTTGGTCTATAATTAAGTCATGATACATTAGTTATTCAATGAATTTAAAAAGTAAAAATTTGTTTATAATTAAGGTCGGACGGAGTATATTATCTTAAATTATTAATTTATTAGGTTTTTAATTCATTGTATTGTATTAATTAATTTTGATAAAAAAAAATAAAAAATTCATTTCATTAACTTCTCTAATAACCATCTTAAATAGCCTTATTGCAAGGACTTGTCAGTCAACCTTTCATGTGTATTGTGTAGAATGGCCTCCAATATTAAGAGTCTTTGTTTTATCTTTACAATTTTGTGCATTGCTTCGATTGTTGCTTCAGGTTATCTTTATAATATAATTTTGTTATGTACATGTTGATGATCATATATGTTATTTGAAATGGTGTTTGAAATACAAAATATGTTTGTCTTCGAAAACTATTGTTCTTAAAATGCATATAGTTTGAAATGTCTACAAGAAAGTATTCAACGTATGTTTTTTTTTTTACTCAAAAACAACGATATTTATTCATTCAAATTCATAAAAATATTCAATGTATGATTTTTTTCTTTAATGTTATTTTACTTGCCATCCATTTTGTTTATGTGTTAGAGGTCAAATTCATTTTCTATTTTATGCTTTTCTTTTTTCGGGTGAGCTGTTTTATGCTTCTTAAGTTCATATCCATTAGAACATTAAATCCCATTATTGTTGTATTTTGCAATAAGAATTTGACTTCCGTGCAATCAATCAATCAAAGAGACATCGGGAGTTGTTCGATCTAAATCAGACAATAAAAAAATATAAACTTTAGTTTCATAATTCAAAAATATCGAGTTTAATTTTGGACTGTCAGATCTTAATCGAACAATTACCTTCCATATATGCAAAGAATGAGCAGCAATTGAAAGAGTCATTCATTGAATATTTATCATATTTATTATTGTGATGCACATACAAAATCTAATGATATTTTTAATTAGCAGGAGGAAGTAATAAACTTCTTTGCTCCCGTTTTGATGGATGTCCAGATAATGATATGGCGTGTTGCATGGATTGTTCAAATAGTGGCTATCGTGGCCAATGTTATGGAGATTTTTGTTGTTGTGATGACTCACTCAACCAGTGTTTTAAAAACCGGACCGGTCATCGAACCGGCGAGAGCACTGGGTTACTGGTTCATTGGTCGAACCACTGGGTCATTGGTCGAACCGCATGACAAACCGGATTAAACCGGATTAAATCGGTGGAATGAACCGATCTCTATAGAGTTATTGAACCGGACTCTATATAATTAAAACAAATCATAAAAATATGAAAATTTGAAAATTTCATAAACTCATAATGTCACAAATTCTTAAATTGAAATCCTAAACATTGTCATCACACACATTAAAATTACACACATTAAAATAGTACAAAATACAAATCCAAATAAATTTTAAACATCAAACACAAATAAGTATTTTTATCGGTGTATTTTTATGTGGTGAATCCTCCGACCCAATATTTTTATCGGTGTATTCACGGGTCAAGATATACCAGTTGTAATAAATTTGCATTTGGGAAACCTCTACCCAATTTTGAGGTAAGTGTTTGTCTTGTGTGTCTCCCTCCACGTGACCCTCTTTATGTGATATTTTTCACTTTTCACCCTTTTCTTTCCTTTCTCCAACTCCAAGAGAACATCTCTACCCTTTCTACTCTCTCTACTCTCTACTACCATAGCACCACTACCACTCACCTTCCTTCAGATCCCATCTCACTCTAACCAAAATCACTTCCCATTCAATAATGACTCCACAAACAACACTATTTTCACTCTTCACCCACATAACTATGTCTCTCTTTCCCTTAACCATTACCCTTCTTCCTCCTCCTACTCTTTCCCACATCTACACAAACATGCTCATCAATCAATAACACAACAAAATTACAACGGGAGATGACGAACGAACGAACGAAGTTGCGGAGATGAAGATCTGCGATTACGAACAGCGAAGTTGCTGCTGTGCTACGATCGATCAAGTTTCTATTTTTTACTGCTGCTTCTGTGCGATTACATCTGCGTTATGCTTCTTCTATTTTTTTTTATTTTTAAATTATTAATAATAACAAAACGAAGTCGTTTTGGCCTTTCGGGCGAAAAAAAAAACACGCATGTAATAAAACCGGCGGTTCGAGAAAACCGCCGGTTCACCGGTTTTTCCCGGTTTTTCCCGGTTCCTGCCGGTCCAACAGCGTATCCGATCCAACGTGTGAACCAGACCGGATTTCTTCCGGTTCCCGGTTCAACCGGTTCGACCGGCCGGTCCGGTCCGGTTTTTAAAACACTGCACTCAACCCTATGCTAGACATACTATGTTTTGAAAAGCCAGTGTGAAATAATAAATACAATAATTTTGGTTTAAAATATCTTGTTATATACTTCCTCTCTTTCAATATGTGTAAGAGCTTATGCAAAATTCTGTTGTCCTATTTAATAAGAATATTTTCAAAATTCAGGGTGCATTAATTAAATTTACATAAGAATATCCTTAATTAAATGATGAACACTAAAAGATCATTATGTCAAAACAAAAACAAAAAAAAGTAAAAATCACTATTTATCTCTCTTAAAAATTGAAGAGTAATTTTTGACAGAAAATATTGTTCCTCCATTTTATTTGAATCAAATAGCTCAAAATTAATCAAATGTTTTGATTTCTTTCCAAAATCATTTATTGCCAAGTATTGTTGACTATACAACACAACTTCATTTATTAAAAAAAATATACATCTTCCTTTTTTTTTCCCATTCACCAAAGACACTTAATAAGATAAAATGTGGTTTTATCTTCTATGAACTTAGCTCAATTGGTAAAGGACATCACATATTATATGCAGGGGTCGAAGTTCGAACCTCGGACACCACACTTATCCACCTTAAGGGTGCGTTTCTACCTCCGGTCATTTTTGCACAAGTAGTAGTTACTAGGGGAATTAAGCATTGATGGTATTTACACACATGTCGCTTAAAAGGGATTAATAAAGTTATAACTTGTTCTGATTGGACCGATCTGCTCTAATACTAACTATGTGTAATGTAACACCCTAATTGTAACCGATAATTTAAATATAAATATCATAAATAAATTTGCACCACCTAGGGTGTTACACATCTTTGTCATAACAACAAACATAAACAATAATAAAAGCATGCAACGGAAATTAACCAAAAATCAAATACCATTCCCAAAGTTTGAATGATTAACAATCTTCAAAATAAATCAAAGCATCGTCATAAAGTTTGGGAATTTCAAACTAAAGGAACTCCGTGTTACACTACCAGAGCGACACGATTAGTAAATATAAACTAGATTGAAGAAGACTCTAATGCCAACTCCAGACTTACTTCAACTAATTATCAACAAGCCGGAAAAGAAACACAAAAGGGGTTAGAATGTTATCGAACATTCCCATCGTCATTTTGCATCGTTATTTTGTGCGTACACACGAGAACATCGTCATTTAACATTTGTCATTGGACATAGACACATATGAATGAATGCATGAGACATTAATACATCGTCAAATATAAATAAAAAATCATCGTCATAAAGTCATAACAAACTTAACTCTTATTTATTTTATTTTTCCACAGTTTTACCAACTCACACTCCCTCGCTTAATGGGCTCATCTTTTACACCTCCACTTTAGTTATTTTTTCTAATTTTCCTTTAGCCATCCACATTCCACACCCCACTCTTTTACTAACAATCATGTATCCTAATTAATTCTATTTTTCTTTCATCTCTTCTACTAACTAATTTTCCAACGAGTAAACGTCCCGCCTTAATTGCTAATTATTATTTTCTCACTGATAATCCCATATATCTAACCCACCAAATAATTCAATTAATTAATATATATAAACACATAAAATCAAATATATACTAAATAAATAATGGAAAATGCTAAACAATGTCCCTGAACATTGATTAAACATTTAAAAACAGAAATTATACATCAAAATGCGTGCATTTAATACCTCAAAAATATCAAAAGTTGTCCTTTATTTCCTTTTTTGGTATGCTTAATAAGTGTCCCAGGGGAACTGTTTAGAATGACCCATAAATAATTACTATGTATTCCTTAATTTGGGGTATTTAGTAAAAATAGATGGTGTTAATAATACCCTAAGAAAATTGGTTAGCAAAAGTGTGCTTGGGCTTGGGCCAAGCTCGTGTTCTGAAATTTGAATTTCCATAAAAAAAAAAGCCCAAAAACAAACTCTGTAACACTCGAGTCTCGTCGAGTACTTCGCTAGGGCTTACACCGTTCACCATTCTTCCATCAGAATCTCAGAGAGGATGCTTTCAGGGGATATACCTCCAAATCAAACCATTTACATTAAGAATCTCAATGAAAAGATCAAGAAAGAGGGTAACTTTATTTCATTCAATTTACATTCCAATTTTTTGCTTACTTTTCTGCTTCAATTTTGTATTTAGTACTGTTTTTCATGGCTTTGTTGTGGTTTTTGAACTTTTTGAGGTTGCAATTGGTTATTGTAGTTTAATTTGATTGATTTAGAGTTGTGGTTATAAGCTTTAACTAGGTTTAAGTTTTTGCTGAATTATTAGGATAGGTTTCGATTTGGTTTAGGAGTCGTGTTACTGATTCATGTGTTTTGTTTTGTATGCTGAATGCTGAACTTTTTTAGATTAATTTCTAGGAAAATTTAATTTAACCTCAAATCACCATTTTGGTCCCTGTGCTGTCACTACAGTCCTAAATATATTGAAATTGCAAACAAATCCCTAGTTCATCTTTTGTTAGTAATTTTTTGGACTAAATTGATAAACAAAAAATACAGTCGGGTGACTAAATTGACTGACTATCAGCTTCGCTAACTCGAAGCGCCTCGCTATGAGAATCTAGCTTCGCTAATGCTCGGCTAAGTCTTGAACCTTAAGGCTAAAAACAGATTTGATGACCAAATTGACTTAAAAGAGAGACGCTTGTGGAGGTATTTGTAATTTTGATACATTCAAGGATTATTGTGACAGCAAGAATTACACTTTCAAGGACTAAAATGGTGGTTTGGCCTTTAATTGGATTGGATTAGACATTTCTCAGTTGGACATCATTGAAGTTAATTTCAATGTAGCATTGCAAAGTTATACCGTTGTAATACTTAAAGTATTGTTTCTATTTCATTGAATAAATTTAATTTTTTTACCGGATATCTGTATCACAAAATTTACTTTTGAGTTGAAAGTGTATGTTGTATAGATTTACATGTATTAATTTTTACGTAAATCTAAAATCATTTGATATGTTATTGAAGCACGTTAGGATTAATTTCTTATGCACTTTTATTAAATGATGTTAATCTTGAAATGTAATATAAGGACTTGATCCCTATGTATTAGTGGAGTTGTTTGGTGATTGTAGATGATTTTTCATTTCAGATAATGTAATTGGATTTTATTTAATAAATCTTTGATGTTGGCACTATGATATAACTTTGTTGTCTCTGGCAGAGTTGAAGAGATCTTTGTACTGCTTATTCTCTCAATATGGGAGGATTTTGGACATTATTGCTCTAAAGACACCTAAGCTTCGAGGACAGGCATGGGTTTGTTTTAGTGAAGTAACTGCTGCCAGTAATGCTGTGCGACAGATGCAAAACTTCCCGTTTTATGAAAAACCTATGGTAATCAATATACTGCTTATACTTGTTAATTTCTGTACATTTCATATATCTATTGCGTTTTATGTCTTTTTTAAGAACCTTTTCTTGTTGCCTGCTCCAGTTATCTTGCTGTATTTAATTTTAACTCTTGTAATAATTTGAAATTTCTCTTCATTATCTATTGTTTATCATGGATTTTTGTTCATGCCAAAATCTATTTTTGTTCATTATCTATTATTAAAATATGTTATTTTTCTTTGATCCAAACATCTATTGTCCTGTGTGTATGCGATAGTATCATTATCTTCTAAGAATTCCTGATTTTTTAATTTTTTTTAATCCAAACATCAATTGTCCTGTAGGCAGTATGTTCATTATTAAAAATGAGAATGAAATATGTGGATGATATATCTCATGTAGTCATGTTCTATTTTTTCCCTTTGTTTTTTGTATGAAGTTGCTTTGTATTTTGATTTGTCTATTTTTCCATCAATGATATGGCTTCTAAAAGCTTTGTGTAAATAATTTGATGTAGAGAATTCAATATGCAAAATCAAAGTCAGATTGTATTGCTAAAGAAGAGGGAAGTTTTGTTCCAAGAGAGAAGAAAAAGAAACAAGAGGAGAAAGGTGAAGTATATTCATTTATTTATTCCTTTCAAACCAAAGTCTTCCACATTTTTTGAATTATGTTGTTGGGCTCTAGCATTTTCAATCTACCATTATTGTTTGTCCCTGTGAAGTGTTAGTGTCAGTTTGTGATGGCTGAAATTACAGTAGAAATAGAATGATAAAATGCAGAAAATGTAAAGATAGGCTAGGTAGTTGGAGACACCTAGAATCTCCCACTTAGAGTGACTACTAAAATCATTGCATAAAAAACAATGGCAGGGAACATTCTACTATTTAATCAATCAGATTCAGATCTACTTTCTCTTCCCTCTCTGAATAAGGAAACATTCCTATAAGGGTATGATTAGCTGTATCCTTCAGCCCATGTTTCCTTTTATAAAATCTGTCATAACTATCATACTCCCCCAATGCTTTTTTTATTTCCCCCATATTGGAGGGTTTTACTATAATGAAGAAAGATAAAATCTCAATCAAGGTGGGATTAGTGGATTACTACTCCCACTTCCCCTTCCCCTTCCCTTTAGGGGAGGGGAGGGAGGGGATGATGGTAGTCAAAATCATGAGTCAAAGTGTAAAGTCGCGCGAGTCTGCAATCTTGATGGGTTTGGGCGTGTTCGTGCATGATTGGAAACACAGTTTGGTGGGCATAGCTGGGATCACCGCGCAGAACCGTGAAAACGCTGGAATCGTGAGACTGCTGATTATGCTTTTGGGTTTCCCTGATTTGTGTTTGTGGGTTGTACCCGACCGGGTTCATTAAACAAGCCTTTTGGGATTAAAAAAACCTAAAATATACCTCACTATATGGGATGGTTTATTTCTTAATCAGTAATCCTATTTAGTTGTGGGAAACCTTCCAATTTTCTGTGTACGAACACCCTTTCACATGTTGTGCTCTGCTCTGTTTTGGATACTAGAAAACAGAGTTCTCTTCGCTACTGTCTTTGGCTCTGTTTTGCAATTTTTCTTTTTTTATGAAAGACAACAAAATTCTCTTCCTTGCTACTGTTTGTACCGTGCGACTTGAGTGACTTATGACTACGATTAAAATTTGGGTTTTGGATTTGTTTATTTGGAACTGTTTTAGTTGTTGGTGGCATTTATGACTTTATGTTATGATTCTAATAATCCTAATTTGAGTTTTATTAAGAATTATATGGGTGTGATTTGAAGTTTTTTTATTTAATTATTTTACGATCCGTGTTATGATCGTCCGACTCACGATCTTGTGACCATTACCTGGTCCCGCATAGGATCTCGACTATGACTACCTTGGAAGGGAGTAGAGAATAAAATAGAAAAATGTTTCATATTTTTTTTAGTGTTTTTGTAAAGAATTATAAATTAATTCCTATGCTGTGATTATATTCTTAATACCGAGAGTATTTTAACAACATAGATTGAGGCTTCCTTTTTTGTAAAGAATTATAAATGAATTCCTGGTCCTTCATTCTTTCCACTTCACCCTTCCTTTTTTTTCAAAGCCCTCTTCTGCCCTCCTAAACTCCCAAATAGAGCCATAGTCTTTGTTTGGGAGTTAGGAGAGAATGGGAGGGGTGAGCTTTTGGGGCAAGGGTAGAGAGGGAAAAACAGTGGAATCCCCCACCTTGTTTAGGAGTGTTTTTAGAAGGGAGGAAAAAGAGGCTTATGAGTGGTGTTTTCTTTATTTTGGGAGTGTATAAGAAGTGGGAAAGGATTTGGAGAATTTTTCAAAGACATCCAAAACACTCCAAGGTCCTCTCTCAATTCATATTTTGAGTTCCCCCATATTGTCGGGTTTTAGTTCTATGAAGAAATGTAAAACTTAATGCAAGAAGGAAAGCTATCCTCCTTTCCCCTCCCACTCCTTTATCCCCAAAAAAAAACCTTAGGATGCATTTTAGGCACACTATGATACACTGCTCCCTTTGGACTCAATTGCAAGCAAAAATAACTACTTTCGCACTTATTAAAAATGATTTTATGGTGCATTTAGTTTTGTTGATTTCATGTAAAGAGCAACACATTTCCTAACTTACCTCTACATATAATGGTCATCTCCTCACAACATTAAGAAATTAATATATTGGTACTATTAGAATAATAACATTAAATGTAGATAAATTAGTTGCCATTTGCCTATATGTGTCTGGAGTAGTGCAACGCGAGCAGATCAAATACCACAGTTACAACACAATTGTCTCAATTAGTGGTTGGAGGTCGATACACCACGAAGCTATTATGTAAAATTTACAGGAATAACCTTTTGTACTATATAACATTTATTTTGCGCTAAATATGTTTGTATTTTATAATGTAATACATAAACATGTGTCCATATTGTGTATACGAGAGAAAAAGAGGGGAGGGAGGAGTGGCAAATTATCTCATGGTTGGTTTGTTGAGTATCAAATTTTAGTTTTGTCCTATACCTCATCTCTAACCAAGCTTTTTGAGCTATCCTATCATTAGGTCTGGTCTGGTAGGCCAAGAACTGGTTTCCTAACTGGTTCATCATACCAAAGAACCAGGAGCAGATCCTCTCCCGTGACGATTTAACGGGAGGGAGTCCAGTGACTATTTTGCCCATTCAATACTTTATTAAATAATATAATCATTTGCTGCAAAAAAATATGTGGGGTTGAGATTTAACAGGAGAAACTTTTCACTGGAGACAATCCCCTTCCCAAAGAACCAGTTCTGTTCAGTTCAACTGAACCACATTTCTGGTTTGGTTCTGTCTGGTCGGTTTTCTGGTGACTCTGAACTGTGACCAATCTTACCTAGCATCACTGGATTTCATCGGCCTATGACAAGTTTGAAATATTCTGTTGTAAGTTTACTGTTTAATGTGAAGTTAATCCACATGTGATCAATATATCATGTTGTGATTACAAATTCATATTAAACATAAGTTACTAGTATTTTCATTTGCTCATATTAAAATTTTTTAAGAGAACAATATCAAAACTTTGGACGTCAAATGCTAAGCTGCATATACTATATAGTTTAAAGATCTTAAATATCGCTTCCATCATCACCTTCTGATCTTGTTGCTTAAGAATTAATGTTAGTTTCTTCATTGAATTGACAGTATTTTCTCTTTTTTGTTTGACTTTATTTTGCCTGTTCAGCTGAGAGAAAGAGGCATGATGAATCAAAACAATCTGCCGTGCCTAATGGAACACATGGTGCAAGTAATGGTGGTCCAGCAGTAAGTTTCTTTAGTCTATGAATGATGATGATGATTGTCGATAGTTTTTCAATTTAACTCAGTCTATGAATATGATAATAATATTGGATTTCACGTGCTTATCTTGTATTACATGCAACTTACACATGATATGCACTGTTATATCTGCAGGCCTCATTTCGCCCAGGGTCTAATGCCCAAGAAGCAGTTGCTCCTAACAATATTTTGTTCATAGAGAATTTGCCTTACGAAACTACCGGAAGGATGCTTGAAATGCTCTTCGAACAATACCCAGGTTTTAAGGAAGTGCGCTTGATTGATGCAAAGCCAGGTATCGCGTTCGTAGATTTTGAAGACGACGTGCAATCATCCATGGCAATGCAGGCTCTTCAAGGATTCAAAATCACCCCTCAAAATCCCATGAGTATAAACTTTGCTAAGAAGTAACTAGTCGATTTTTCCTGCAAAGTCTCATGATTATCAACTTTTCCAAGAAGCAACTAATCGATTTTCTGCAATCAATATTTGAAGTAAATTTTGCATACTATATTGGTGTAGGTCTTTTAAAAACCAATTGCAGAAGTTGTAATTTACAGGAAGTTAGATACAAGTAGACAGAAAGTGAGAAATCTACCAAATTTGTGGGATGATTGAGATAGTGCTTCGTATAATTGTGTCCGTTGATTGTATGTGCTTTATTGTTATTTTCTCTGTAAAACATTTTCTTGTTAACTTTGTAAACTAGATTCTATGAGTTGTTTCCTTTCATCGGCCTGGAAAATACTCTGGTGTTTATGATCTAACATTTTTTTTTCCCAGAAATAGCATCCATCAATACAAAACTTTTAAATGGTTTCCTTATTGTTTGAACTAACTCGGTTCGGCGATTGACCCTGTTGCACGACAATCACTTTTGACTATAAAAAATAAACCTGTTTCATAATGTTTTCTGTACTAGGATCATATTAAAATATATTGCTCATCTTATTTTAGTGAGTGTATATTTTAGTCAGTCAATGAGTGTTTCTCCTCAGCTATGTACTGGGTCAATGAATTTTTTATTAAGGGAGGTCAATCGGAATTGGTGTCTATTGTGGAAAAGAATTTCTTTTGGCGGTGCTGCTCTCGTGCGCCTGTTTGTTTTCTATTTTATCCTAATGCTATTTTGAAAACATTGTCCCCTAAGTAGCGGATCGGTTGGTAGTCAAGTCTTAATGTCTGCCAAGTGGCCAATTTTGATTGGCGACTTGTGCGGCCGTGACATGTCGTTGACCGACGGGAGGTAGCCAAAATTTCTAGAAAAGCCCCTTTTTTCTGTTGTTTTTTTTTTAGTTAGTTTAGTTTTTATTAGTTTTTTTTTTTATTTCGTGTGAAATCAGCCGCATAGTCCGTCGTCGGCTACTCATACCGTTTCAACTGGTGTTCTTTAGTCAACATTATTGGGAACTCTATGGTAATCGACGAGGGATTTTTTTTGTGGCCAAATTGGTAACGATATGACTAGCCGAAACAAAGGCTACTCTAATGGGGCTTTTCTATGCACAAATTTGATTGTCCCATGTTGCTAAACTGATATGTGGTAGTAGCTAAGTGGCTGACTGCAGGACTAAAATTCTAAAAACAAAACCTAGGCCTTCTGAGTGCAAACCTGTAGAAAGGGATGAAAATTTTGGCCCGGTGCTTTTCCATTAAGTTGGTAAACGTTGGCAGGTGGAACATGTTCCTCTTTATGGTCCCTGCTCCTCTTTATGGTCCTTATTGTTAATTTAATTAAGTTTGATGTGATTTTTCTATCTAATGTGTAATGCCTAATTTTCCTCAGAGGAAGATTTCATTCGTGCAGCCTATAAGTTGATATAATTTTTCTGTCTAATTTAAAAATTAATTTTTTTTAGGTTGTAAAAAATCTATTTCAATGTATTTTTGCTTTCAATTGTAATGAGAATAACAATATTTTTTGATATGTTGTTTTTTTTTTTTTTTTACAATAGATTTGAAGATAGAACCCAAGACCTTATGTATATCCAAATCTCTTACCACTAGATCAAACTTAATTTTTATATTCATTGTCTCTTGCAATTTGATCTGACTCGTGGAATAAAAGGGGTCAAACAAGAACATCTTTAATCAAGAAAATCTGTTTGAATTGATTTATTTAAAATTTTATAGTACAGTTCCGAAGAACATATAAAAATAGGAAAATTTTCACAAAAAAAAAACTTATAAAAATAGTTCGTAGGATATATTAAAAATAATTTATTTTTAATTTATTTTCATAAGTACATCGATATAGCTTATTCCAACTTATTTTCAGAGTAATAAATTAGATACAAAATTATCAAACTCTATAAATACTTGTTTGAATTTTCTTCTTTTCACAACCAATCAAAGTTTTAAAAGTATAGAATTTTTATTGTAAAGAAAATATAGTTTCTTTTTTTTGGTAAAAAAGTTAACTAATTCTTTTAGAGTATTTTTTTTAATCAATAATTCTTTTAGAGTATTAAATTAAAATACAATAAAAACAAGGTTAACACTATTGACACACCTATATATATATAGAGTGTGTGTGTATGATTTTCTTAAGGTCAATTTCAACTTCCAACATAAGTAAGATTAGAGTAAAATAAAAAATGATGACCTAAGAAAAAGTCTTACATATAATATTAAAATAACCCAATAACTATATTTTATTTTTCTTTTCCTTTTTAACCTATATGCATTTTTTCTGTGACAAATTTTTAACCTATATGCATGACCGGTGTGACATTGGGTGAATGAATCTCACACCCATCGTCTCAGCCGTAGAAAAGATAAGTCTTCTAGAGTTACACATTCTAGATCACCAATATTTATTTTTATTATTAAGTATTTTCTCTCTCAAAATAATTATCATATTTTAAAACAAGAAAATACTAACAAATATATTTGGGTACCACTTAAGGAATTTTTCTTTTTAATGTGGTACCACTAAAGGAATTAAATATGATAAAAAGTCTTAAAATTTGTGTATTTTATTTTTTAAAAATACAAAATGTTGTTTTCAATGTAATTTTTTTTCTTAACTAGTGCCTCATGATAAATCTGAATTCGATGCGGTAGGTGAAATCAAGACCGTTTGATCAAAGATCACACAGTTTAGATTTATGATCAGAATTTTAATATCTTAAAATTTCAAAACTATTTTAAAATCCAAAGCCTTCTAATTTTAATCAGACATGCACTAACTGCGTCTTAGCTGATTAAGTCGACTACCGTAAATCCATTTGTCCCTCATAATTGTAATTTTACTTTCCAATGTAAAATTAATTGCTATTTTTTAAATTTTACCCTCCAATTATTAAAGTAATCATCACTCTCAATTTATATTCTCCACTTTTAAAGAGTAACCAAAAAAAATATTCTCCACTTTTAGTAACGGAGCTGGGGTGGCCAGGCAGGGCCATGACCCACCCCCCATAAATTGGAAATTACTTAGATACCGATATACATATATAAAATTATAAGGGTACACTACATATATTAATAAACGCGACAAAGTAACATGAAAATGTAGTTGGCCGAATGGTTAAAAGTTTGTGTCTATAGGAGTGAAGTGCCGGTTTGAGTCCTCCTGACTCTATTTTTGAATTTATCTGTTTTGTTTTTTAAAAAAAAATCATTTTCATTGTTTTTTTTATAAGCAAAATAATTTTCATTTTGTTTTTATGCAAGTATTAGTTCAAACTTAATTATTAATTATTTTGAGTCACATGGTATAGTAAATATATTTTTAATTTTTGAATGACCAAACTTATGGTATTTCCTCTCAAGTGATCAACTTTGTATGTTACTCCCTCAAGTCCTATATATAAGAAACATTTTGGAAATTTTTTTTTGTCCTTTTTATAAAAAACACTCTTTAAATTTATTTCTTATTAAATAGATAATCCCTTATATACCCTTATTAAATTATATAAAATGCAATATATTCCAATATTATGCATTAATTACACAAACACATTATCAAGGTTAGTTTTGGAATAACACATAACATTTTAGAAATTTTAATAAAAAAATAAGTCTCCTTGGTATGTGTGTTTTTCTCAATGTATTCTTTATATATCTCCACCCGAAAAAAAATCTTGGCTCCGCCACTGCACTTTAATTTGCAATTTATAACAATCGTAATACATCAATATCTAAAATGGGTAATTTGGTAAACAATATTATTCACTTTTATAGATTTTTTTTTGTTTTCACCACCAGTTTAATCTTGTTCGGGGGTCAGTTCTGGGATCAAGTAGTTATAGCCCCCTCCCGATCACAGTTGTGGGGGATCGAACTGCGGTCCTCCCTACCAAGTTCAGCACCAATCACCACTGAACCAACTAACTATTGGTTCACTTTTATAGGTTTTTTACGGATGCTAACTAGCTAGTCTCCCCGGGACACTCTTTAAGGGGGGTGTATTAGATTGAGATTTCATGGGATTTTAAAAGACTTTTTTATGACAAAAAAATCTTGAGGTATTCAATCAAGACTTTTACAAAAGTTAAATAAATCTTGTGGTATTCAATTAAGACAAACAAGATTTTTTTTTCAAGGCAACAAAATCCGTTGGTATTCAATTGAGATTTGTTACTACTTTCAAAATGTCTATTGGTATTCAAAAGTCTACCGATTTTGATGGATTCTTTTTGGGAATGGATTTTGAGAGACTTTTTAGTTGAAAATACACTTGATAGATTTTTTCAACAATCTCACCAAAAGCCTTGAGACTTTTTTGAACTCTCCAAGACTTTTTTCTTTCATCATATATCACTGTATCAAACTTCTTCTTCTTCTTCTTCTTCTTCTTCTTCTTCTTCTTCATTACTTTCATAGTTCATCATCACTGTGCCCGGTTTTTTCTTCTTCTTTTCTTTGTTCACTTTTTCAACAATCTCACCAAAAGCCTTGAGAATTTTTCAAACTCTCCAAAACTTTTTACTTTCATCATCATTATACCAGTTTTTTTCTTCTTCTTCTTTACTTATCAAATATGATTTTTTGCAAAAAATATTTTAACAAATTCTACATCTTTTTTACAAACTTTTGATTCATTACAACTTTTTACAACAAACGAATTTTTTTCGTCACATTCATCTGCTTTTGTTTCCCATCAATGGTGGTGGTGGTGGTGACTTTTTTTATTGGTGATTAGAAACATATACATTAAAAAAAAAGTAACGGTTTTTTTTTTAATATTTGAATTTCCAAAAAAAATATAATTTCTTTTATTAAAATTTATTGATTCTTTTAAAATTTTCCAAATATACAAAAGTTTCCTAATATATAAAGTATTATGAAATCTTGATTGTAAAAAGTCTTTTGGAAAAAATCTCTCAAAATCCATTCAAATCATGTGTTAAAAATCTTGATTGTAAAAAAGTCTTGTAAATAGTCTAACAAAATCTCATAAAATCATCAAGACTTTTTTTGCCAAAATTGTCTCATAAAATCTCAATCCAATACACCCCCTAAGACTTTAGATAGTAAGTATTTTTTATAGATTTTTTATGGAAATGTGTACAACGCATTGAAAATTGTAGTGTTTAATTTTTATAAAAAAAGTTTTTTTAAATAGAATGCTTAAATGTATCAAAAAGAAGAAGAATGTTAAAGAGTGCTCGTGGGCGCTCGTTAGCAAGACCCAAAAAAATTTACAAAAATGTTTGTTCATAAGATCCTCTACAGTATATCCCTTACCCCGTCTTTAATTATAAGACATTGTTTGACAAAAATGTATTATTCATTTATCTTGTTTTGATCGTATTTTTTTAATATAAATGTAAATATTAGCATATAAGATATTGTTCAATTTGTTTTGATGGGTATTTTCAAAATATTAAATTTTTATAATTTTTACTAATAGACAATAAAAGATATTAGTGATAAAAATTGTGCATCGGCGTACGTGCAGTGGTCAAACAAGATCTTATAATTAGGGACGAAAGTAGTATATAGCACTAATTTACATTGAGATATGAAAAAACAATATTGAATACATTAAATTTAAAGGACAAATTAGTTATAGTCTCACACAAGTCAAACAAAATTATTACTCCAATAATTTTTCTTAATGCTCATGGTTTTTAATAGGGGTTCATATATTTAGGGATAGAGGGAGTATTAAAAATTCTAATAACTGTGTTGACGACATTCTTACGAAATAAAAACTCATGACCCATTTAGTTTTTAGGTTTTATACGATGACCTAATTATGACGATTCAATGCCTAATAATATATGTTTCCCATTATTATAATCAAATTGATGTCAATTAAGTAATTTTTTCAATTATAAAAATTATCAAGATCATTTTTCTCTAAATCCAAAAGACAACATTTATTATTATTATTATTATTATTATTATTATTATTATTATTATTATTATTATTATTATTATATAAACAAAAATTGTATTAAAGGAGTACTTAGGTGTACTCAGCCATTACAAATCAAAAGAGCCTCATTAGCTGCTATGTAAAAAGCTAACGTAGCGTTACACCCGTCAAAAAAGACAAAAGAGGAGTTATCCTATTCTTCTTATAAACCAAAATCAAGGAATATAAATTATTTGATCGACAAGGGAGGACAAATTTGTCATATCTCCTCTAGACATGATGTTGTTACGCAAGCGCCATAAGCTCCATGTTGTTGCTAGCCACATAATATGACTATCCTTTGCATATTTCTTACTATTCACTAATGAGCCAAAAGTGTTGGAATGCTTCCAACTCTCTTCAGAAAAATGCTTCTCACTATTTTGGCATTATATACAGGGGTTGAGATTTGAACCCCGACCATTCCACTTTATTCACCTTAAGGGTGAAATTTCTAATCACTAGATTACTCGAAAAAAATAAATACATATTTGCAAAAAAATAAATTAAAATTACATTAAAAACTTTTAAAAAAATTCTTTATATTTAGATTGAGTTTAACTCTACAAAATCGATTTATAAAATAAAAACCATCCCTACTTATAAACATATCTACAAATTATCTCTTATACAATGTAAAATTCTTAAGTATTTAACTCAAATATTTTTTACAAATATTAAAATTATTATGGAAAAGTGTCATTACATTCCATTTCCTACACTCACAAAGCAGCATATCTTAGTGCTAGTACCCGCCAATCCAGTCAAACTCACGTACCTTTGACCAAAAAAACAATAATAAATATAAGGGTAAATAGGGTTTTACCCCCCCGCAAAATATGAGAGTTTTGTCTTACCCCTGCAAAAAAAATAATTGTGATCACCCCCCTGTAATATCAAGATTCCATCGTTGACCCCCCTAAGTGCCAACTGGACATGGAATCTTATTTTTTTTATGACATGACATGCATGTGTGGATTTTAATTCATTTTTTATTAATTTAATTATTGACATATAGATAAATATATTACCTATTAATTTTTTTAAAAAAAAACTAATTTTTTTTTTTGCTTCAAAAAAAAAAACAAACTAATTTTTATAAAACAAAAAATATTTAACCCTTAAATCTTCATCTCATTATTCAAAGTTCATCAAACCCTCTTTCATCTTTATCTTCTTCAAACATAGTGACCCATGATCTTCATCTTCAACAACAACCCATCTCTTTCTCTCTAATCCTGAATCAAATAAAAAACAAGAAAAAATCAAAATTATCAAAAAAATCAACAAATCAAAATCACTATAAATTCGAGCATAAATAACAAGAACAACAACAATCAATCTCTTTGTTCATAACAAAACCCAGAAATTCATAACAAAACCCAAAAATTAAATCAGCAACAAACCCATGTCATGCATTTTTCAAATCGGAAGCTGAATGGCAGCAGAAAAAAGAAACATGGTGCTTCTCAAAACAGAAACGCATAAACCCAATGAATCCAGAACCCAGAAATATGAAGCTATGTGTTTGAGTTCTGATTTCGAATCTACAAAACCCAATGAACTCGGATTTCACAAACATGAAACACGAAACATGAATTTTCAAAATTAGGGATTGAAATTGGGAATTTTTGGAGGAGAAGAAGTGGGTTTGTAGAAATTGAAAGTTTGTAGAAAGAGAGAGATTGAATTACCTAGAAGATGGATTAAAGCTGTATAGTGTAGAGAAGAAGAGGGATTGAGGCTTGTGGGATTGTTCATCGATCTTCTTCTACCTTCTCCAAAACAAAACTCAATGAAAGAGCTTTTTTTTTTTAAAATAAAAAATATAATTTTTTTTATAAGAATAAAAAATATAATTTTATTCTGTATATGTTTTCTTTTTAATTTTAATTTTAAACATAAGTGACTCACTTATGTTATTTTATATTTTTTTTTTAAGGATGTAACCAAATATTTATATATATATATATATATATATATATATATATATATATATATATATTTAAGGTAAATAGTTCTTTTTTAAATAAGAATTTTTAAAAAATCCACACATGCATGCCATGTCACCAGAAAAATTAAGATTCCATGTCCAGTTGGCATCCAGGGGGGTAAATGATGGAATCTTGATATTACAGGGGGGTGATCACAATTTTTTTTTTTGCAGGGGGGTAAGACAAAACTCCCATATTTTGCAGGGGGGTAAAACCCTATTTATCCTAAATATAAAAAACATTAAATGAAAATAAAATAAAACAAAAAGAAATTCCCAATAATAAATATGAACGTCTATGAAACTCAATATTCTAAAAATGACGAAGTATCGTGTCCGACACGTATCAGATACCGATACTCGTTAGATACTTTTCAATATGCGTATCGGAGAAGTATTATCAATTAATATTATTTTTTTAAAAAATATAACCAATACATGTTTGATACTTCTCCGATACGCATATTAGAGAAGTATAGTAAATTAATGCTCTTTGATGATTGAAACTGAATGAAGAGAGGAGATCAATACAATTCGTGTTTCCTCTTAAGTGGTGAATATTATAATATGATGTTCTTTATGGATAACCAACTATTATGTGTTTTTTTGATAGTACTGATGATGTTTTTTTGGGTAATAATTGTCCATTTTAGGTAGTACTTAAATTAATATATGTAATTGTCACTAGTTTGCTTATTTTGAGTAGTTTGAATGTTAGTTTTTTTTTATCATTTTCGATTTTAGATATATTTATATACTGTGCATTTATATATTTAATTTTAATTTTCAAATAACGTATCCCGACCATATCGTATCAGAAATTTTGAAAATTTTCCTGTATCGCTGTATCGGTATCGTGTCACGTACCTGAATTTCATAGATCCACGTTGAACCAATCATTTGTTGGTTCAATGATGATGGTCCTGAACTTAGTAGGGAGGACCATGATTCAATTATCTGCCACTGTGATTATGAGACTGGAACCATTTAATGTTAGAACTTATTTCCGAACCAAATTAAGCGGTTCAGTCGTCCGGATATCGATAATATATAAAAAAAATCCACGTTGGAAAACTTTCCATGGTCAAACAAAAGCATTCCTTTTAATTACATCTTTCTAAGAAACAACGTCAGCCAATAGAAACACTAACCTTGTACATTACGTAGTACTATGAACATGACCCATTTCTTTTCTTCTTTATATTAACCCCTTTCATTTCTCAAAATCAAACTTTTCCTAAACCCAAAACCAAAAACTTCACCACCATGACATCTTCATCAAGTAGTTTAGAAAACAATAACAATAACAATTTTTTAAACAATTTTACCTTCTCAACACACCCTTTTATGACTACTTCATCTTTCTCTGACCTTTTAGCTTCTACTATAGAAGAGAAATCAAGTGGTGAAAAAAATGGTTATGGTTATGGTGGTGGTGGAAATGGTGGGGGTGTGCCAAAATTTAAGTCTATACCCCCTCCTTCTTTGCCTTTGTCACCTCCTCCTGTTTCTCCTTCTTCTTACTTTTCTATTCCTCCTGGTTTGAGTCCTGCTGAGTTACTTGATTCACCTATTATGCTTAACTCTTCCAATGTTAGTTTTTGTTGATTCTCTTCATTTTTTTGTTTGTTTTTTATATTTGTTTGATAAAAGAATTTTCTTGAGAAATGAAAGTTTTGATCTTTTTAAGTTTTTTTGACTTGGGTTGACTTGTTTTTTCATCTTCCTAGAGATATGTTTAATGGGTTTGATTTGAAACATGAGAAGTTTGAACATGTTTTTTGTCAAAGATTTTTTTTGTTTTGTTGACTGTTTTTATTTTTTAAGAGAAGTTTGAACATATGAAAGTTTTGATTTTTTTTTTTGACATGAGTTGACTAAATAATTAAATAATTTTGTAAAAAGATATGTTCAATGGTTTGTGATTGAACATGCCTTAATTTTTTTTTAACACCTTTAATTTTATTTTTTTCATTTACTTTTAATCGAAGTTTATCAATGAGCATGCTTTAGTTGATTTTTTGTTCTGCTTTTGGTTTGTGACTTTTGTTTTTCCAATGCAGATTTTGCCATCTCCTACAACTGGTTCTTTTGCTGGTCAAAGCTACAATTGGATGAACAATTCTGAAGAGAATCAGATTATTCCAAAGGAATCTGACAAAAGCTTCTCAAATTTCTCTTTTCAAACCCAACAAGGACCTGCTGTTACTGGATCCAATACTACTTTAAAATCATCAACAGTTGCAGTTGAACAGGTACTGTTGGAACCAATTTTAAATGCATTTATTGCATTCTTGTATTTGTGAGGATTCGTGGTGTGTTTGACAGAATTACCGTGTCCGATTGTGATTTCGATAAAAACTATAGTAGGCTTTAAAGTTTTAATAAAATTGCATTTGGATTTCGTGCAGTTATAAATTCCGTGCATTCACATGTCAACACATTGTTTGTCGACATTATTTATGGTTGGATCATGATCGGATGGTCTAAATTTCAAGCAACATTATTTGTTTTCTTTTTGCACCGTCCGATCTTGATTCAACTGTCACGATGTAACCAATGTGCTGACTGCGTGAATGCTTGGATTTGTAATTTCATCAAATCCAAGTCCAATAAAATGACATGACAGTTTGATTTCGTTAAACTTACCGTCAATCGAAACATACATTTACTCATTTATTCAAAAACCTATGTTTTCTCTTATCTAATAATGTTCAATTTTTTCATGTAACAGCAGCAACCATGGAGTTATCAAGAAATCACAAATCAGAATGGTTTTTCACCTGAAAACAATATGATCCAAACTGAAAACAACTCTTCAATGCAGAGTTTTTCACCTGAAACCAATATGATCCAAGCTGAAAACAACAACATTTCAATGCAGAGTTTTTCTCCTGAGATTGCTAATGTTCAAACCATCACAAACAACAATGGATTCCAATTAGATCATAACACCAATTACACAATCTTAAGCAGAAGATCAGATGATGGATACAATTGGCGAAAATACGGACAAAAACAAGTTCGAGGAAGTGAAAATCCAAGAAGTTATTACAAATGCACTTACCCTAATTGTCCTACAAAGAAGAAAGTTGAGAGATCAATTGAAGGGCAAATTACTGAGATAGTTTATAAGGGTAATCATAATCATCCTAAACCTCAAGCTGGTTTTAGGAGAAACTCATCATCATCTTCTAATTCTCTTGTTATTGTTCCTGTTAATCCAAATGGTAATGAAATCCATGATCATTCATATGGTTCACATGGTAATGGACAAATGGATTCTGTTGCTACTCCTGAGAATTCATCGATATCAATCGGAGGAGATGATGATTTCGAGCAGAGTTCTCTTCAGAGGGCTAGATCTGTTGGTGCTGATGAATTTGTTGAAGAGGAACCTGAACCTAAAAGATGGTAAGATTTTATCATTATTATGATTATTTTTTTATTCAATAACGGGTTTAAATGCAGTCACAATTGTGTTATACTGCGAACTTTTATATATTTTACGGTAAAATGCAGGCAAATGTGACCGACCACAATTGCAGTTACGATGTCTGAGACTCTTAAAAATTGTTATATTGTGATTGCAGACTATAATTTAAAACTACATCGACCTTTCTTAATATGATCATTTATGTAGTTTTTTTTGTTCATTAATCATGGCTAATTTATTTTTTCATAATTTTTTTTAGGAGAAATGAAAGTGAAAATCAGGGTATAGTCCTTGGACACAGGACAGTGAGAGAACCTAGAGTTGTTGTTCAGACAACAAGTGACATTGATATCCTTGATGATGGTTACAAATGGAGGAAATATGGACAGAAAGTTGTCAAGGGAAATCCAAATCCTAGGTAAAAAAAAAAAATAATACTACTAACTTTAGATTCTACTTTTGTCTTATTTTTCTTGAAATTTGTTCTGCTTTGTAGTTCTATTATTAGTTTGAGTATCCAATGATAGATTTTCTCACTCCCATGCAAGTAATACACAAATGTACCTAGTCAAATGTGGTAAAAACATTACAACTTTACAATGAATTGTGTTTATTTGTCTATCTTTTTTAGGTACTTACCATATTAAAGGCTTGCTCTTTTGGAAAATCAACTATATCTATACTTGTACCAATTTTCTTTGCCTTTCCTAATTTAACTATTTGGTCCAATTTGGCAACTTTAGTATTTTTTTCCTCAAATGCATGCCATCTAGGAAAAGATTATGTAACGCCGACACTTCTTATTGGAGATGCGTCAATGTCTGATAAGTGTCATTTTCCGACAAATGTAACAAATGTCAGTGATACCAATATAGTATCTGATTACATTCACTTATAATTTTTTTCACTATTTTGTGATTACTAGTGTCGACTTGTTAGTATTAGTGTCAATGTTGTGTCAATACTTTGTTTGTGTCTGTTTCGGTGTTTCGCTCAAATTTTGTGTTTCAATTATGACTTGCAGGAGTTACTACAAATGTACATACCAAGGTTGTCCTGTAAGGAAACATGTTGAACGTGCATCACATGATATAAAAGCAGTGATCACAACTTATGAGGGAAAACACACCCATGATGTTCCTGCAGCTCGTGGAAGCGGAAGCAATTCTATGAACAGACCAACTCCAAGCAACCCTTTACATCAATCCAATGTTCCCTATTCCATAAGGCCTTTACAGATGCAATTGCCACAAGGGCAAGTACGTCCTTTCCACCCTGACTTGCTTCTTGGTCAAGGAAACTATGGTATCTCAGGATTTGGGAATCAAATGATGCCTTACATGAATCATCAGCAGCAGCAACAGCAGCAACACATGACTGAAAATGGTTTTTCCTCTAGAGCTAATGATGAACCTAAAGATTTCCTTGCATCTTTGTTGTGCTGAAAAATGATTCTTTGATTTTTAGTAGATACATGGAAGGTTGGAAATTTTGGGAAGTGGGTTTTGGATTTTAGGTATTTTGACAAATAAGATAAACTTCATTCCATTTATTGCATTTTTTTTTTATGTAAATTTTAGACAGCCACAAGGGGTGGTTTTAGTATACATTTCATAGCCAAAGGATTGGTTTTGGTTTAGTTTACATTTCATAGCCAAAGGAGTGGTTAGTATACATTTCAAAGATTTTATTTTCCTATACAAGGTGTTTGTGCAATTTTTTAATTACTTTGTGGCTTATCTTGGCTTGACTCTAGTTTGGATGATAGGATTTCTTGCCTCATTTTAATGTTTTGTAGGATTTTGTCCATCGATTTCGATTTATTGTAGCAGTCAACGGTACAGAATGATAGATGGACGATTCAAATCAGCGTAGGACAAGAAACATGAAGAGAATGTCTGGAGACAATCCGTAAATAGCACACTTTCACAAGAAATGCGCAGTACTGGGACTATTTTAACGATTATACCTTTTATATTCTAACCTTTTTGATTTTTAGAGGAAGGAGTTCTAGTGATTCAAAGTATCAAAAGGTAATTAAAGTATGACAAAACTATTTAAATTAAGATTCTCTCAAATGATTTAATTTCAAATTGAACATTTTGAAGCAAAATTTTAAATTGAAGTAATCGATCACATTTCGATGAAGTTGTCTCAAGACATCAAAAACTTCAATGTGTTGTGGTCCACATTTGTGCTAGGAGATGCAAATGTGTACTTCACAATTGATGAACTAAAGAGACATCGAATCAGGAGGTTTAAAGTAGAAATGTATTTTAAAGAGGGTGACTATGTTCATAGGAAGTGCATATGTGACTCTTATCACGAATTTACATTTTTGGTCAAATATGTGTGCTAGATTGTTTTTGTTTTTTCTTCATACCAAATAAAATTGGTTTTTTGATAGTTAGGTTGGGTCAAGGTCAACTTTGGTAGTTTCCTAACTTTTTTTAATTTCTCTATACATAAATGGATGTTTCGAGGTTACTAGCATCTTCATCTATCCATCCATGAAGTGGGGCAGTCTTCTCATCAATGTTGTCCTTTACAATCAAAATGACACAATTAACCTCTTGCCGTATCTTACTACAAAATCTAAATGCCATATTAAAAAAGGGTAATTTTGGAAAAAAATCACTTTTGGAACTTTTTCTATAATAATGAGTTGCATAAGAGTATATTGCATGACAAGTGGAAATGAATGAGACATTTACGTGATACACACGTTATTGTCTTATTGATATCCTTATGCTATGCTTGATGCCAAATATTTCAAATTGATTTGTCCTTAGCTCATTGTCATCACGTAGGTACACATGCCTTCCCAAGTTTCCCTCCCCGCCGACCTAGCATATTTTTTGAGCCCATCCAATTATGTTTTGCCGTACATCATGGATATTAAATTGAATGAAAGAAGAGGGGTTCACGCAAATAATCTAGTGCATATAGTGTTGTTTAAGGTTTTTTTTTATGGGTCATGGTAACCGGTGCCCCCGGGGCACTGGTTAAAGAAACCAAAAAAAGAAAGTTTTGAAAAGAAAAGAACACTTTTTAAACTTTTGAGGAGTTGATTGCACAAACTCCAATGCCAAATTACTATTTTTGCATAAAGTCGGACAATATATTATAAAGGAGTATAAAGGGGTACTCAATCTCTCATAATATAAAGTCGGACAATATAATATAATATTGTTTAAGGTTTAAATCTATGTTATAGTTATTCTATTATTTTTATATCAACTTTCTCATTATAGAAGAAGAATCTTTGATAATTTAGAATTCGATAATGAGGTAATAAAGTCTGGCAAAAACTTGTTGGCAAATTGAATTTATATTCTCTAAATGATTCGTCATATTGGAGTAATTCATTAATTTTATTTAAATATATATTATAATATTTTGTATATATAGAGATGAGTCTACACTTGGTTGGAACATAAATGTGTTGGAGTGAAGTCTGAAATAAAATAATATATTGTTATTGAGTGACGAAGTAATAAATCAAATTTTGAATTACGACCTAAAAAATTTGTATTATACTAGCAAGTGATGACCTAATTTGGAGATGACAAACAACTTTCAGGACTATACTCCGGTTCTTGTGGATATGGCGCAACAAAGTTATATTTGAAGATGCTTTTGAAAGGTTTAATAATCCTCTTTAGTGATATAAAATTTCACTAAAAAGATTGACAAATAATACCATTCAATCTTTGTATAGAAATCTCCAGAAATAGAAGATTATTCTCTACATTGGTTGAAATTGAAAATGACCACACAAAAGATTAAACTCAAATGTGATAGAGCTTACAAGGGAGCAGATGAGCTTTCAAGTTGTAGAGATATATCTTGCTCACTTTCAAGGTGAGCTTAAATGGATGATGATTAAATGATACATTAGGAAGATTGGTGCTTGTGATGGTCCACATGTGTAAATGTTCTACTTGAGTTCGACATGGTGTTGAAGAGCGCATGATGTTTTCTCTTCCCCCTCCCATGAATCTTTTATACTCCCCAATATTCCAATTTTGCCCTTGCAGAAAAATTCGGTTCGCAGAAACCGAATTTTTTCTAGTGCAAATTCAGAGTAAATTTCGGTTTTTAGAAATCAAAATTATTTTTCAAGGCAAAAAAAAAACTTCGGTTTCTACGAACCGAAGTTTTTTTAAGGGCAAAATTGAAAATTCAGGGGATAAAAGATTCATGGGGGGTGGGGAGAGAAAACATCAGAGCGCATTTCTCACCTTATTAGCAACATGAGTGCTAACTAATGGGCTTATAAATTTTAGTATTTTTATGGATTCTTATGAATATATACTTTTTCTATGGCTTTGCCATCTATTGTAGAAATAAAAAATTGGATAAGATTACTTCAGGCAAAGACATTCCGTGTATCACCTATTTTAACAAGACACATTTTTTATTCACAAATTTTTTTTTTGTTTAAATTTTAAATTAAAGGTGAATAAGTGTAATGTTCGGATTCCAACTCTAACTTCTATAAAAATATGATGCAATCATTCTCTGTCAACTGAACTAAACTCATTGATAACAAGTCACATTTTTGTAGTAGTTAATAGTATTATCGTAACAACTTCATAATTAAACCAACTTGTTACACTCATAACCACCTGAACTCAATTTCTACGTAATGATTTTTATTAACTTCCAATCGAATGTTAGCTAGGTTACAATTTTCTTTCACGTTAAGAAGAGAGTTAATTACCATAAATGAAATTGACTTGAATTGAATTATCCAAAACAGAACTATACGATACATTAACAGGGAATTTAATATTTATTTATTTTGTGATCTAATTTAAATAGTTCATGTCGTGTTCATAAATATAATGGTGACGTATAATGACACCACTAATAATGTCAGCAATTTGCAACAATGATGCATAGGATAAAGTATTTACATTTATTTCTCAAAAAAAAAGTATTTACATTTACAGTGTTTTTAATCACCAAACGATCAAATGTAACTACAGTAGTAGGGCTGGAAATGAGTCGACTTGACTCAATAGAAATTGGTTTAACTCAAAATTCGCCTCTAGTTTGATACAATTTTTTTTAACTCGAATTCAGTTTGTTTAAATTCACTAATGATATGCTTTGACTCATTAAATTCAACTTGTTAAGTCAAATCACATGATTTTTAATTTTTTTTTTAAAAAAAAATTCAAAATTTGATCATTAACCTTTCATTTTTCGATAATTTGAAAAAATTTATTGATTGCAAAGATCTTACAAAAATCATGTGTTCATGGATAAAAAAAACACCAAGTTCAAAATTACATAACTACAAAAGAATATTTTTATCTAACTCATTAATTTTTAGAAGCTCCCCCAGTATTCTGCCCGCAGCTCTAAAGAGAAAAAAACCTAATTCTTTTTTCTTCTTCTTCTTGTTCATCTATTTGATCCAAAATCATCCCTCTTGATCTTTTTTAGTTACGTTTTTACTTAAATAAGTGATTTTAACATATTCTTGAGTTTGTTTGAGTTTTTCATCTTTGTGATTTATTTGTCCGGTATTGTTTGACGTACCGTACGATGTTTGTTTTGAGTCCCGTCTTTATACGATGTTTGTTTTGTTCAGATTTGCAGATTTGCTTCGATCCAGATTCAATGTCTCTAGCGTCTTCAACGTTGCAGATCCGAAGACATGACTATTCCGGACACTTGTATATCGTCATATCAATTGTAGGCTTAAAGATAAAGTCGTTTTATGCTATTAACTCAGATGCTGTGAGCTTGTTCACATATTCATCTTTTTTAGTTTTTAGCGATTTTGAATATGTAATGATTTTGATTGAAGTAATATCTACCAATTTGAATAAATGAATATCGTTGTGTTTTGTTGGTAAAAAAAAAATATCCTTAATCTTACCGTGTCTCATTAACGTATCAAATTATTTACAATTTCTTTAAAAAATATTATGGATAATCCACGTATACATACAAATGAATTCTGAAATAAGTTTAGTTACATCATTGAATTCTTCTCTTTAGTTTTATTAATAATAATAATTTGACGTGTGTCGTCTAAATACTGTATTTTTTATTTGAAAATTATGTCCAAGCAAATAATTCTAAAATAAAATATGGATTGGATTATGATGCCGTCCCTAAACATGAGTTATGCAATGCTTCAGATCGTGCTATCGATCAGTAGGTGAACAACCCCCCTCAAGGTGATGATGATACGAATGAAGATAAAATATTTCAAGACATCAAAGTAAAAAGAAAAATAAATTGACCAAAAATGTTAATAGTCATCAAAATATAGGATTTATTTTGCACAATGAATCGAATCAAAGAGTATCTTTATAAACATTTTGCCCACTATAAATCTAGGATTTATGGGTTTATGCATTTATATATCTCTAAATTAAACTTACTAAACTAAAGCAAATAAAAGTATGTGGTTAAACCCATTAGAAATCCCAACCAATATACCACCAATCCACTACTAAAAATATCACCATAGACAAATCACAAAACAAAACTAATTTTAAAACATTAAACCCACAATTAAGCGTTACCAATTGTAAAATCAATAATCAATATACTTCTCACAAAGTTAATATCCTCAAAATAAATCTAAACATATTAGCTTTACAATTTCAAGGGTTTGTCTTTCTTTCACCCTATTTTCTTCCACTAGATTCATCTTCATCAAGTCAAATTAAGAAGATTAATTAATGACATAATGTGCTTGATATGTAGTAATTAATTAATTAATGTTACATACATGGCTGAAACTAGAGTAAATGCAAGCATTACCGATGTTACAAATAATGGAACAATATGGATATGTGAACACATGTTCAGGTATCAAAGGTCAAAAGGAATTTTCTTTTATGATAATCCATTTAGTTTCACATTGCCAGTGCTTTTTCTTCAAACAACCTTAGTTTCTGTCTCTACCACAATTTTACAGCTTATACTTGAACCAATTGGGACGAGTAGTTTCTTTCCGCAACTGCTGGTAATATATTTAAATATTAATTTTATGAAATATATATATGTTTGTTGAAATTGAGATAAGTAAGAATTAATATATATTTGCTATTATTATGACCAAATGTATTCAAAGATTATTAAGTTTAACGTTTGTAATAAACATATTACATCTCTGTCAAGGCCACTAGGTTTGATCTAGTGATGAGGGGTTTGAATATTACATTATAGGTCTGGGTTCGATTCTCATTCATTGTAAACAAAAAAAAAAATTACATCTCTGTCATTTTAATGATCCTTTAGTACAAAATCGCTTATGAGGCCGTTAAATAAGTGACATATCATAAAAAATGCGTTTCATTTATTCAGAAGGCCCTTCATGTGTATAATTTTGTCTTCTTCTTTCTTTCATTTTTTTTTTTGGTTCCCTTCATGGCACATATAAAAATGCTAATTAATATTTTTTTTTTAAATGTATTCAGGCAGGCTTGGTACTAGGACCATCAGTTATTGGACAAAATGAGTTCATAAAAAAATGGCTATTCCCACCAAAAACATTCTACATAAGTGAGACAATTGCATTTTTTGGGAGCATGATGTATATGTTCTTAATTGGAGTAAAAATTGATATAAGTAGTGTTACAAGAACAGGGAAAAAAGCTTGGGCAATTGGAATATTTTCATTTATTATACCACTAATGTTAAGCTTATTAATTGCACTTTTTCTAAGAAAAACATTATTAACCCCCGACAAAGGTCTCTACGAGTCTATATTTTCCATTGTATTTATCTTTTCAACGGGTTCATTTCACGTCACTACAATTCTCTTAGCCGATTTAAAATTATTAAGCTCCGAAATGGGGCGATTAGCAATTTCTTCATCCTTGATAAGTGGATTCATTTCGATATTGTGGGTTACGTGTTTGTCAACATTGAAACAATCAGAAACAAAGAAAGACAACGGTCCTTTTAATTGGATGACAATGTCTTTCATCGTTATGATTCTCGTCATCATATATGTTCTACGACCGATAATGTTATGGATGATACGAAAAACACCTGAAGGAAAACCGATTAAAGAATCGTACATATTTTCGGTATTTTTAATGGTATTAAGCTGTGCATTATTTGGCGAATATATAGGACAACATTTTATGATTGGGCCTATTGTTTTTGGTATGGCTGTACCTGATGGTCCTCCATTAGGGTCTGCATTGACTGAAAAATTGGATGCATTGGTGTCAACAATTTTTTTGCCATTGTATTTTCTTTATAGTGGTATTAGATTTGATCTTTATATAATTGATGCTCAAAGCTTTGCAATTGTGCAAGTTGTTGGTATAGTTTCAAGCATTGGGAAGATTGTAGGAACTTTGTTGCCTTCAATTTATTGGAAGATGCCATTTACAGATGTTCTATCTTTAGGACTACTTATGAGTACTCAAGGCATCACACAATTGCTTTACTTGCAGTCTTCTCTACACCTTAATGTAAGAATCCATAATCTCTTCTAAGTTTCCATCATGCATGTATGTCGTTAATTTACTAATTAAAAGTTAAAAATGAGGAATAAATATCAATTTAATTACTCTTTAAATTATCTTTATCTCTTCCATTATATGAAATTTCTCAAGTTAGTCCTTAAAGTGACATATTTTTATATTTCAGGGATTAATTATTATATGTGTTTAAGTATGTTATTTATTTTCTACAAGGAAAAAAAAGTGTATTTTTTTATCCTAGTAAATATATCATTTTTTTGCTTTTAATTCTTGTAATTTGTTTTTGCTGCATTTTGTTTATTATTCTTGTTTTAGACCCAACAATATTTATGTATATTGCAATTGATTTCTCTAATATGTTGAGTGTTTAATTTTAGTATTCAAAATAAGGACTAAAACAAATATTATTGAAACTAATTTTAATATCCATTTTTTTTTTTGTAATAATTAACTTACACAAAACACCATAGAACAAAAGCAAAAAATAAAAAATAAAAAAAATAGTGGTAAGAAATTTGGGTAGTATGCATGAAATCCTTAGTTCGATTCTCATTGGCTCCATTGTAAACAAAAAAAATGGACATAACTGAAAATAAAGAATAACATATTTGTTGTAGGAACTAAATTATATATATATATATATATATATATATATATATATATATATATATATATATATATATATATATATATATATATATATATATATATATATATATATATAAACTTTGTTATATATTTATATACTTTACGGATTAAATTGGAGAGATATTGATACATATATAAAAGATTAAATCGATCGTATATTTTTAGATTTATGTTCCTGTCTCCTTAGAAATCAAGGACATGATATATTTGAAAATGAGTGCAACAATATTATTCGTTGCTAGAGTTGCATATATATATTTGAATATGAATACATAATTTGTTGCAGATTATAGATGAACAGTCATATGGCAATGCATTGATAGCTCTACTATGGTTGACAGGAGCTACAACACCAATTATTAAATTCCTATATGAGCCATCTAAGAGGTACTTGTCTTTAAATAGAAGAACCATTGAACAATCAACTTCAGATATTGAATTACGTCTCATGGCATGTATACACACTCAAGATGACACATCATCCATAATCAATCTTCTTGAAATGTCAAACCCTTCATTGGAAAATCCAATTTGTTTCTATGTCTTACATCTACTTCAACTAAAAGGAAGATCTGCACCTCTTTTTATAGATCATCAACCATCAAGCAAAAAGTTGAATGCACCGCATTCAAATCATTCTCAAAACATAATAAATGCCTTTAGATCGTATGAGAAACAAAAATCGAACAATGTGGTTGTCAAAGTCTTCACAACGATCTCGCCTTATGAGACGATGCACGATGAGATATGTATGCAAGTTGATGAGAAAAGAGTTTGTTTGTTGATCGTGCCTTTTCATAGACAATGGAGACCAACCGGGGTTACAGAATCGGCTCAGCCTATTCGAGCCTTAAATCGTCATCTTCTCAGAATGGCACCTTGTTCAGTTGGGATTCTAATCGAACGCGGCACTTTGTGTAGGAACAACCCTTTAACATCTGTCTTGTTTTATAGTGTTGGAATAGTTTTTATAGAAGGAGCCGACGATCGCGAAGCGTTAGCTTACGCAATGCGAATGGCTAATCATCCGAACGTCAGGATAACCCTAGTTCGATTAATGGAACCTCGAAAGAAAAATAGGAACTTAATGCATCGGGATCCAGATGGCGATTTAATTCATAGGTTTAAAGTGGAGTGTATTCAAATTAAACGACACGATTATCGAGAGGAAATCGTAAGAGATAGTGTTGAAATGATAAATGTAATAAGGTCACTTGATGGTTGTTTTGATTTGGTTTTGGTTGGTAGAAGACATGCAACTGAATCTAATTTGTTTAGTGGATTAACTGAATGGAATGAGTTTCCAGAACTTGGTCCTATTGGAGACATGTTAGTGGCTTCTGATTCTACTTTTGATGGTTCAGTTTTGGTGATTCAACAACAAAAGAGATCAGGGGTTGGTTATCATGATTTGAGTTTAGATTCAGGTATCAATACAATGCAAGAATCAATAACAATTGTGGAAGTACCTCGTGAGAGAAAGGTGTGGCCAATTGCTTAATAACCAATTGTATATATTAGGGATTAGGGATAAAAATAATAGTTTTAGATTTTATTTTAATGTATAGTTCACTTTCATTATTCATGATAAACATTATGTAAATACTTAATTTGTTGAGTAAGATTACCCTTTAGATTTGTTAATAAATGTATGGTATTAAATGAGCCAAATTTAAATTTTAAATGTACTTTTAAGGTATGTGTATTTTGGCTATTTTTGGTAAAAAATAGTGGATAGCTGATAATTTAGCTTATAGCAGATAAGTTTATAGCGAATAACTTATAAGTTAGCTTTTAGCTTATAGTGAATAAACTAGTTGTTTGAATTTGTAGTGCTTGGTAAATTTAGCGGTTGAACTAGCTTATAATTATGAAATGACATAAAAATGATATGTTTAATTAATATTTAATTTTTTTCAAGTAAGCTGACAGGGATAAAATTGGAAGAAAAACTAATAAGCTATAAGCTACTTGAAATAACGTTTGTAAAATAAGTGACTGAAGTCTGGAAGGTGGATTAGTCTATCGTCGAGTAATAATTCACACTCTAGGTGTCTATAGAATGAGTTCGTATCCACAGGGGTCGTGCCAAGTCGATCTCGATCTCTTTTAGAAATTTAGATAGTTTTGCATTCGCTTTGGTTTTTAAAAAGGTTTTAAAACAGAATCAAATAATAAAAGATAAAAGAGTTAGGTATAGAGAATAGGTTAAGAGACAACTTCTCACCTTTTCCTCTCGTGCAGCTCTGTTGGTTCTATTTGGGATTTAGTGAGTTCGTGGATTGACATTCCTTTGGTGGAGTCCACTACTTTGCGTGATCATTTTGTCCAGTTTATATCTTTAGCAGGTGGATCTCGAGCGCGTCGATCTATTTTGCAGCTTATTTGGCTCGTATGCGTTTGAGTTGTTTGGACGAAAAGAAATCATCGTCTGTATAAAGGCTCAACAGATACGACTTATATTTTGTTGGATAAGATCAAGCTTTTCTCTTTTAGGTGGTTGAAGTCGACGAGTATTACATTAGCTTCAAACTATCATAGCTGGTGGTCTCGTCCTTTGCACTGTTTGGGCCTTGTTTGATCTATTTTTATATGTGGTTTTGGAATTTTTGACTCTATGTAAACATTTGTAGTCTACCTCGGTACGTCTTGTGCTGGGGGGGGACTGTTTTATATTAATATATCTCATTTTAGCTTGCTCAAAAAAAAGACTCCCTCCTCTACTCCTACTTGTTAATTCGGTGTTATAGTATCATTATCCCTTTTGTTAGCCGGCGGATTAATTACTATTTAATAATATGTACTTTCGCATTCTAATGTTATTCTATTGCAAGTGAAAACGCTATTGTTAACCTTAGTAAGAAAACCCTTGTTATATCATCACGAATTACCATTTTAACAAGTTCTGAACATTTATTTTACTTTAATTAAATAACCGTAAACATGCAGAATTTAGTATTGGTGCAACTCTTAATCCTAATAACCCATAGCCTTGAGTACTTGTACTACCGTTCCCAGTTCCGACTAGTTATATTACCGTTATATGTCGGGATTAGTTATGCTGTCACGATATCAGCTAACCTGCTAAGTTCATTCAACAATATGGTCGGTATTATGAATAAAGCGTTAAAACAAGAGAATAATGATTAACAAACTGAATAACAATTAAAATAAAAAATTTTCGAACCAAATTACATAAATTCAAATATTCATAATAGAGTTCATCTACTCGACCTAACCTAAATGTACTTAGCTACTAAAAGACATATTAAACAATAAGGAAAATATGCACAAAAATAACCTCGTAGACTTGCAGATGAAGTTTTCTCTCCCATTGATGAGGGAGACTTGCCTTCCCTTGAGAGTTGCTAAGCCCTCTCTGCTTCTCCTCCTTGTGCTCCTTAGAACTTTGTATTTCTCTAAAGTTCTGAATGAATAATTGTGGATGAGGAGAACTTTATTTATAATTTTTAAGGCTTAACGGGCTTTTCCATCGCAGACCATCACACTCCATCGTGCCACCGATACGATATGGTCATCGTTGCGTGATACAATTATTTCATGCTTAAAAAATACGCATATTATCATGCTGTCACCATGGCGCTATGAGTATATTTGATTTCCTCATTTTTCGCTCTTTTTATGCATATTCTTTCATTCTTGCTTCTTGGCCAAGTAACTTGGAAACTTTAGGTATTTTGCTTGATTTTGGTCTTCAAAAGCTAATTAACTACTAAAAACTATACTAAATTCTAGCTAAAAATATCATATAATTGACTGTCATCAATAAGTTATAAGCTAGTAAAATAAGTTATAACTTCATAATGGAAAGGTTTTTACCAAATAGAGTTTTTAGCTTATAATTAGCTTATTTGCCTGCCCAAACATAGCCTTTATATTTTGTAAGGAAAAAAAAAAACAGAGCCTTTATATGAAAATTATGAATACTAGTTAGAAATCAATGATTGTGAAAGACTAGTAAAAAATCACGAATATTAAAAAATAGTGTTTGTATATAAATTTGTAGAAAGTGTTATATTTATATAATTAGCTACGATATATGATATAAAAAGTGTTTCGCAACTACTACCTCCGTCCCTAATTATAAGACTCAGTTTGACCACTGCACGTACGCTAATGCACAAATTCGATCACTAATATCTTTAATTGTCTATTAGTAAAATGTCAAACAAAAGGATCGAACTCACGTCCCTCACATAACAGGCGAGCTTTCCCAACTATATATTGAATATGAATAGTTTTGTAAAAGAAATATTACTAGTACGTGTGAAAGTTCGAAAAAACATGTTATATTATTGAAGATATAATTAGTCTTTCTAAAATTCATCGCTATTATAACCTTTCTACTCATTGCTCCAACGCTCCATCCGGCCCTAGTTTCATTTTACTTTGAGTTTTTTTCATTCTTCACTGGTGAGGGGTAGTTTTAGGTTATTTTTGGGCTAAAATCACCCCTCTGCATCTTTCTTTCTTCGTTTTTGATTTAAACAAGTGATTTTCATATAGATTGAGTCTTTTCGTTTCTTTCTTTTGTTGTGATTTCGTCGTCTGAGTACGGCGCTATGTTGTTGGTCGTCATTGGTACAATGTTTGATTTTCCGTCTTGTTGCAGTGTTCGTTTGATTCATATTTGAAAGATCAACTTCAATCAATTGCAGATCCAATCAATGATTTGTGCATCATCGTTGCAGATCCGGAAGCATGGCCATTTCAGTGACTTTAAGGTTATCATATTATTTGTATGTATTTTGTTGTTGTATGCTATTAACAAGGATGATGTGAGTTTGTTCGCAGATTCATCCTTTTTGTTTTTAGCAATGCTGGATTTGTACTTATTGAAATGAATGAATATCGTTTTTAGTAAAAAATAAAAAATAAAATATTAGTCTTTCTAAACTTCTACTTACAAGTTAAAAAGCAAAATCAACATTTCACTTTTACACTTTGATTGTTTGCGATGAAATCACGACAAGAAAAGATATGATGAGAGAGAAAGTGAAGAAAGAGAAAAGTTCTCATGTTTGTTTCGCAAAAAATTAGAAGAAAGAGACTAGAAATCATGGACCCCACTACTTTTTTCTTTATGTGCTATTTCTTCGCTCATTTGCAGAGAAAGGAAAAAGGTAGTGGAGTTCATGGTTTCTAGTCCCTCTCTTGTAATTCTTTGCCAAAACCAATAGGATAACTTTGCTCTTTCTCCGCTTTGTGTCTCGTCATATCTTCTCTCGTCGCAATTTCACCGCAAACAACCAAATTGTAAAATATCTTCTATTTCTTATCTATTTCTTATTTATTTCTATCATATTTCTCTCTTTAGACACTCTCTGTTACCTATTTCTCTCTTTTTAATTTCTTCTTACAACCAAACAGACCCTTATTCTCATTCTCAACGACGCCCATTTCATCTTTCTCCTCCCTTCAACTTTACATCTTCTCCGTCAACACCCATCCATCGTGTTGCCTCATAGCCAGCGTGAAGCCAATCTTCGCCTCAAATCACCACCGCTGTGTTTTTGTTCTTGAATTGATTACAACGAATAGACAAATATGAATTAGTTCTACATAAAATATGCAACATTGACAAGCAATATTGCATAAAAATTATGCTTTATTTCTTGAATTTATGTACTCCTGGCAACAACATTGCCACGACAACACCATGTGACCCACCATTAATGGATTTTTTGGGTTGAATCTGGTTTTATCTGAAAACTGATTTTTTTTTTTTTTTATGAATTTTTCGTTTTTGAAATCTTTATCCACCCAATTATCATTTAATTGGTCCAATTATATCCTTGTAAGTAAACCAGATGACAAATAATTTAATTAGTTTTTGACAAATAATATCAACCAATTTAATAGGATTCCACCATCATGTATAAAATAATGTTATATAGCACTAAATTTTTTGTAGATACATACCTGAGTTCTATTATTCCGAAGAAACTCAATAACTCTCTTTGGAGGAATGGAAGGTCTGAAAGAAGTAGCAGAATTGAACACTACATCTGAGAATTTGTTGCTACTTGATTCATCGGTATATTTTTTTATCATGACCTTTATTTCGTCAGACCCATTTGAGGGTAGATTTGTCCAAGCATGTGCTGCTTGGTTCCATCCTACAAGAATTCTACATTAAAATGAAAATATAATTATAAGAAGCAACTGAAAATTAAATTTTGTAGAAATTAAATAAATGAAAAAATTGAAAGCAGAAATCGAAATAACAAATCAAACCGAATCATAAATTAGATCCAGTTAGATTTGGTTTATTAACCATGCACACCCCTAATTAAAGTGGTTACTTAGTACTACCTGGTTGATTAATTTGTCTCATCTTTTAAAAAAACAACGACGGTCGTTTATCTTCTTTTATCTACTAATAAATACTTTTTCATCTTCTATCTACCATAATCACTTCTCTCCCTTCCAATTTTTAGCGCCATTTTTGTAACGACCCAAAATTTAGATGATTTAAATTAACTGTTTGTTTATATTTATGAATTTATGTAGTTAATTAATTAAGTGGTAATTAATTAGTTGGGATAGAGGAAACAATTAATGAGTTGATATAGTAGAGAGAGGGAATGAATTAGTAAGTTATGGGTTTTGGGCTTAAGTAAATGGTCATAGGGTTGGTCATTGGAATGGGTATAAAAAGGCTAAGTTAGAGAGAGAAACTCATTTTTATGAGAAGAAAATCAAGGTATGAGAATAGATTATGTAATCCAGAGTGATTATTAAAGAGAGGAGAATTTCTATTTCTCCATTCCCAAACTCTCTACACTCTTTGCTTTGGGTTGGGGTTTTTATGTTAAGAAAAGAATGAAATCTTTTGATTCCATGAAACTTATTAAACTCTATTTCAATTGAAAGAATGAATTAATGGGTTAAAAGATGGGATGTGTAGACGTTTGTCAGAATTTATGAGTTTTGAAAAGTTGTATGAAATGGTGAAGAATCTTGAGATTTTGCATACTTTGATGTTGTTTTATACTTTAAGTTGTACTTATATGTGTATATGTATGCTAAATGCTTAAAGTTACTACCTTGTATGTTTTTGAGCTAGAAAAATGGGATCTTTGAAGGTTCTACGTATGAACCGCGAGCAGCGTACCCTTTTCTGGGAAATCTCGCTCAACGATGTTGTGGCGACACACAGCGAGACGAGCTCGCTGACTCTTGCCCACACTTGCTGAATGTCTATTTTGATTCTGACTTGTCTCACCAACTCTCGCTGGGTCTCGCTAGGCGAAAGGTATTACGGTAAGAGATTGTTTTGGTTGTTCGATGTTTATTGGATGATGAATGTTTATAACATGAGTTAATTGGAATCTTATGTGTATAAATGGATGTGATGATGATATTGTTTTCATATATTATATGTGATTGATGGTAATGTATCTTATGTTTGATATATTACTTAGAGTCGAAGAGTATAAATGATGAAATATCATATGTTGAATATTTGTGTACTATTCATGAATGAGTCTAGAGATGAAGATTGGATTATATTATCCTTAATATAGAGCCGGCGAATGGTACCGCATGCATTTAATTATGTCTAGGGTGACATAGCATGAACATGGCATTAGATGCATTAGGAATATGTGCATATTATATGATAAATGTTATGTGATATTATCGGAAATTGCATGATGTATTAACTACTTGTTTTAAGACTTGATTGAAGTGTTGAGATGTACATTGTTTCTAAATGTTGCTTCAATGTACTAATACTATGTGATCTTATAATTGATTTAAGACGATGATGTATGATTATAAGTTAGATTATTGATAGTGATATCTTAAGTGCTAAGTACGTTCTTGCAAATGGAATTTTATTGGTTACATTTTCTAACTCTCTGTTTTGTGTACGTGCTGGACCTTTGGGGGTTCAGATCCTCAGGTGGATCTTAGTGTCACGGAAGAGTAGGAGTTGCTATTCTCGCTTCTTGTTGTGGTAGGGAGTTGGCGTAGAGCCCTCCATCTTTTGTTGTCCTTATTTTGGTCTAGATTGGAACAACAGAAGAGGAGCTCTGATATTTGTAACATCAGGATCTTTGGATGTTATTTATTCACTTCTATTCGCAGTTGGTTGTATAAGGCCTTGTGCCAAATTTTGATACATGGTTCATTCTATTATGTTGAGAAACTTATGACATGAACTTTTATGTTGATAATTAAGGGTAGTTTTTAAGTTAATAAGTAAGGGTAGAATGGATTAGGGTGTTACAATTTTCATCTTCCTCTTCTCCCTCTCACAGTCACTGGAATCAATTCAATCGCAACTTGGAATATGAAATTCAAAGGTATCAAATACAAAATGATATTGTGAATCATAGACCTAGAAGGAAATACACGATCAACCAACATTTCTCAAATTTGAAAAAGAGTCAGAAGAATTGTCTAACCGAGAGATCCATGAATAAGGATCCAATATATAAATACAAATGGTCCAATGGGAGCAAGAATAGCCGTTTTTAAGTAGTGTTCGACAATGCATATTCGCTTGATTGGTCTGAGGTTATCCACAAAAAAGATGTGTCCTACATTTCCATTGAAAAACCACTTATTTTCAGTAAAACTTCATTTTCACATAAAGTTTCCATTTTTTTAACTTTATCATGAAGATTAAACTAAAAACCAAACCTTCGCCACCACTTGGTTTCACTTCCACAAACTTTAAAAACAACTTTGAACAAAAAATCATTCCTGAACTTGTGAACATTTTGCGTGGAACATGTCAGTTTGATACATATGATGCCATTGAAGGTGTTTTGGTGAATAGAGATATTAGACTAAGAACATAGATTCAACAACAGATGCAACATATGTTGAATTGGAGAAACTACAACTTCAAGAGAAGCTTCAAATGGAAGAGCGTTTAAGGATACAAGCTGAGGAAGAGGTTAAGAAAAGAGATAAACTTTGTGAGAAAGGAAAGAGAGTGGAAGAGAGTTATGAAAAATTGTTGAAGGAAGTGAAGGCTGGTATAACTTATAGAGATAATCGTATTATTAAAGAGCTTAAGAAGAAGAATGATGGTTTGGAGTGTGAAGTGAAAAATTTGAAGGAGAAATGTGATGATATAGCAATAAATTTGATGTGATGAGAACAAAGAACGAGGAATTGGAGTCAAAAGTGTCGGAGTTGAGGAAGATGAATGAAAAGTTGGTGGAAGATAATAATAAACTTGGTGATGATACTAAAGTACGCGAGATTAGAATTTGAAGTTTTGGAGTTAAGGAAGATGAAGGGAAAATGGGAGAGAGATGCCAATGAACTTGGTAGTTTGAGAAAATTGGTAGGTGAATTACAGAAAGAAAAAAAAAATTGGAGTTGAAAAAGTTGAATGAAAAGTTGGTGGAAGATAACAATGCTCTTGATGAGCTTCGAGGTAAGGTTCATCATGAACCTTACCTCGAAGCTCATCAAGAGCATTGTTATCTTCCACCAAATTTTCATTCAACTCCAAAAAAAATTTCCTGTAATTCACCACCCATTTTTCTTAAAACACCAAGTTCATTGGCATCTCTCTTTCATTTTCCCTTCATCTTCCTCTAATCCCGCGTACTTTATTATCATCACACCAAGTTTATTACTATCTTCCACCAACTTTTCATTCATCTTCCTCAACTCCAAAATTTTTGACTCCAATTCCACGTCCTTTGTTCCCATCACATCAAATTTATTGCTATCATATTACATTTCTCCTTCAAATTCTTCACTCCACACTCCAAATCACCATTCTTCTTCTTAAGGAATTTAATAATACGATTATTTCTATAACCTATACCAGTCTTCACTTCCTTCAACAATTTTTCATAACTCTCTTCCACTCTCTTTCCTTTCTCACAAAGTTTACCTCTTTTCTTAACCTCTTCCTCAGCTTGTATCCTTAAACGCTCTTCCATTTGAAGCTCCTCTTGAAGTTGTAGTTTCTCCAATTCAATCTTCTGTTGCAACTGTTGTTGAATCTCTGTTGTTAGTCTCATATCTCTATTCACCAAAACACCTTCAATGACATCATATGTAGCAAACTGACATGTTCCACACAAAATGTTCACGAGTTCAGGAATGGTTTTTTGTTCAAAGTTGTTGTTAGAGTTTGTGGAAGTGAAACCTAGTGGTGGCGCAGGTTTTGTTTTTAGTTTAATCTTCATGATAAAGTTAAAAAAAAAATGAAAACTTTTGCTGAAAATGAAGTTTTACTGAAAATGAGTGGTTTTTCAATGGAAATGTAGCTATCAGTGACTGTGAGGGGGAGGAGAGGAAGATGAAAATGTTGCTACAAATCGGAAGGGGAGAAAAGTGATTATGGTAGATAGAAGATGAAAAAGTAATTATTAGTAGATAAAAGAAAATAAATGACCGTCGTTGTGTTTGAAAAATATGAGACAAAATCAACCGGGTAGTACTATGTAATCACTTTAATTAGGGGTGTGCATGGTTTATAAACCAAATCTAACTGGATTTAATATATGATTCAGTTTGATTTTTAGAAAACAATGTAATGTATACAACCAATCTGTTAGAGAAGATCTCTTCGGAGAACAAAATGGGTAGATAGAGAGAGAGATAGATTTGTTTAGTTTCAAACTTACAGGGATGAGATTGCTATACAATGAAATTGCGAAAATTCATTCTAGTTTTTTCCTCACAAACAATAATTTTTTATTTGAGATTCAATTTATAACTAGGGCATACAACAATATGTGTAATTTCCGAGAATGTTGTGTTTTATGATGAGAGAGTTGCGATAAATCGATTATTGAGGGGATCTGGAAGCTACATAGAGAGATCGAGAAAAAATCTAATTGATTTGGCTTGTAATTTGAAACTGATTTGAGATTAGGGTGGCGTTTAATGAAGTGAAATTTGCAAGAAGGGTGTGATTTATCATTATAGGGTTGCACCTTAAGATGACAGGCGTGATAAATCGATTACTGAAATGGATTTGGCAAAAGGTGGGTTTACCGTTTTGTTTAAAATGGGCTGGTTTAGTTGATTTTTAAAATGGGTTGGGTTAATTACCAATTGTTAGTTGGTCCAATGATTAACGTTGAACTTGGTAAAGAGGATCACGGTTCGATTCCCCACAAGTGCGATCGAGAGGGTGTTGGAACCACTTGATGTCAAAACTGACCGCCGAACCAAATTAGGCGGTCTAATGGGCCAGATATGAAAACAAACAAAAAAATGGATTGGGCTTTTAAATTTGGGTAAGGTTTGGTTATCACATATGTGGTTTTGGTAACCAACTTTTTTGAACACCTCTAGTGATATTTAATCAACAAATTTGAAAAATACAAATCAATTTGGTAGTATTTAATTAATATAATTAAGATTTTATTTTTGGAGAAACGAATTTTGGTGGTAATTAATTGAGATTTTTTACATCAGTACTATTCTTGCAAAAGTTAATGAGGGTGATACATAGTTGGAGATGTCCAGAGTTTAGGTTTGTTTTCTTTGGTAAAAGTACTGATGTGTATCTTAACTGATGTGTATCTTGCCTATATGTGTCGCAAAATGATGGGATGTAGTGGAGTTGATAGTGGGCAACATTGACAAGCAATATTGCATAAAAATTCTGCTTTATTTCTTGAATTTATGTACTCCTAGCAACAACATTGCCACGACAATATCATGTGCACCCACCGTTAGTGGATTTTTTGGGTTGAGTCTAGTTTTATCCGAAACTTGATTTTTTTTTAATGTATTTTTTCATTTTTGAAATCTTTATCCACCCAATTATCATTTAATTGTTTCAATTATATACTTGTAAGTAAATCAAATGACAAATAATTTCATTAATTTTTGTAAGTAAATCAATTGAATCCACCGCACAATTTTACCTGGTTCAACTAAAATATGGTTCGTTATGTTCACTTGATTGAACCAATCGGTCCAGTCCAATCATTTGAAACATTAATGCAAACTATAAAAGTATAATATAGTTGGGTACATGAATAATAATGACTCTCCACCCCCACAATAATATCAACCAATTTAATAGGATTCCCATCATGTATAAAATAATGTTATATAGCACTAAATTTTTTGTAGATACATACCTGAGTTCTATTATTTCGAAGAAACTCAAAAACTCTCTTTGGAGGATTGGAAAGTCTGAAAGAAGTAGCAGAACTGAGCACTACATCTAAGAACTCGATTCATTTGAGGGTAGATTTGTCCAAGCATGTGCTGCTTAGTTCCATCCTACAAGAATTCTACATTAAAATGAAAATAAAATTATAAGAAGTAACTGAAAATTAAATTTTGCAGAAATTAAATAAATGAAAAAATTGAAAGCAGAAATCGAAATAACAAATTAGAAATGGTGAGCAGTGGCAGAGAGCTTCACCTCATTTTTTTTACAATCTTATGAAATCAGAGGAGCAAACATGTTTGGGAAAGAAAGAAAGAAAGATACGACGGCAGTGATGATGATGATGTTTGATAGTAGCAGCTGCTTTTATATTGAGTATAAATTTAGGGTTAAATATTGGGTTTTTTTTTTTTTTTTGTTACAGTGTAACGCTGATTAAGTTAATACTACTCCGTCCCAAAATATAAGCAAAAAGTGATCAACCAAAGTGGATGTATTTGGACTAAATTTTTAATCAAATACATCCACTTTAGTTGACCATTTTTTGCTTATATTTTGGGACGGAGGGAGTATATAGTTGTGTGTGTGAAAAAATCAAATATATAGAATACTATCATTTATAAAGATTGAATATGATTTCACATATTAATTAAATAAATGAATATGTTTTTGGCAAAGTAGGCAAATGATTAAAAAGTTCTAGGTCAATTCAAACCGTCAAAGAATATTTTAAGTTAAATGATAAAAATATAAAAAATGAATTTAATTTATAACATATATAAAATGGAAAATGAATTTAAAAATGGAAAATGCAAACGGTCAAATTAGTTTTAGTCAGATAGATTACTAGTATAGTTATTGTATATTTTATATACTGTAATTAACAATTATATTTTTAAAAAATTAATAAATTGATTTGATTCTTTTTTATTGATAAAGATTTGATTCTTTTATATAATTTTAATGAGCATTTACATTCTCACAGTCAATTTAAAAAAAAATCTAGGTTAATGCAAATAGTCAGAGAATTTAATTCATAACATTTAAAAGGACCGAATCTAGCCATATAGTTTATTAATAGAGTTTAATTATTGTGCACGGTTAGTGTAAAATTATTTTACACATACATCCAATAATGTGTTGTCACATCATTTAATGAATGTGACACGTCATGTGTTTTAAAACACATTACATGATGTGTTAATATATTATTTTTTTTTGAAACATGTGTTAATATATTATTGGATGCGTTGTAACACCCTAAAAGTTTTAATGCAAAAACCCCTTGCGGGTACTTATCAACTTAATTAAATAAACACGCAAGCTTCAATGGAAAAAAAAAAAAATGCAAGCATTCTAAGGTTTACATCCTATTAAAAACAATGCATCAGAGATATTTCGTTTAATAAACAGCAGAATATATAATTCAAATAGTATCTCAATACTAAATAATCATGCATCAAGTTTACATCTCAAAAGCCATAAATAATTCATGATCCAAACATATGGATAAAATCCTCATGCAACAAAAATTGCAAGCTTATACATAAATAAAAGGATTCAATAACATACTAACGCGAAACCCGACTAGATATTACAATATCAGAGCATTCTACTTATTACAACCCAACAAACTAAACTAGGATAACTAAGAGTAGCTAAACGCTAATCTTCTCACCAAGCTAGCCAAAAGCAAAGAAGTGACTACTTCTTAGAGCTAGAGTCCTTGACCTAGGAATCTAGATCCTCAAAAATTCAGCACATACACAAAATAGAGAGTTAATAATTGGTATCAATAATAGTGCAAGTAATCTCGAATACTAAACACTTGAATTAATAAAGAAGTATCACATAAGCATACAATCTCTTACACCATTCCTACTAAATAGACATACTCACTTAATCACATAAGAGAACAATTAGATAACATATACGCATAGTCATTAATGCACACTAATGAGATGCAATATCTCCTAATGCATATCTATATGCATGCGGTGCCATTCCTCTTGTGAATAAACTTATATCCCACTTGTGCACCTCCATAGCTCACGGCTATGCACTTGGCCACAAACATTAGATTTCCTACCTTCACGAGGCATAACATATGCATGAACATGTCCATATATCAACCATATGATACTTACATCACCATATAAACAAATATATATATGTACTACATCATTAACATGATTAAAATAATTCATGTGCTTTCATCAATCATAATTATCACAACAATTAATGATCACTCTTACAAACATTAAGATACATCCTCATGATTTAATTCCACAGATCATTATACAATTATAGGATCATAATCAAATCATGTTATAATCATACAATTCCATTTAGAAATGAAAGTAATAAAATCTTGTCCTGATACCCTCGCTTAGCGAAAGCCAACAAGGTAGTAACGAGGTAAACCCGAAGGTTTCAGGGTCGAACCACGTTTAGAAATGGAACTAAAAGATATAATTTTTCATCAATAAATTCCCAAAAACCTGAAATTAGAACGTAGGAAGAAAGAGATGGAGAAAGTAAGATTTCTCCTCTTCCATTGAATCACTCTAGACAAACAATCACTACTCTCATACCTTGATTCTCTAAATTCTCTAGTCCTTCCTCTTCAATCTTTCAATCTCTCTTGGCTTTTCTTCTCTTTTGTTCACTCTTCCTCTAAGAACTTCACTTTCTCTTTCTACCTTTTCTATTCTTTCAAACTTATGATTTTCTCTCTCTATTCTTACTAAAACCCTATCTCTCTACTCTATCTCTATTCACACTCCCTTACAATACTAATTGGTAACACACACTTACTAACTCTAGGCCCAACTCTTAAAGCCCAACAATTATTATTCCACGAATTAATTATTTTACCCAATTAATAAATACAATTACACTTAATTAGTTACTTAAAAATGCAATTAATCACATTAAACGCATATGATGCAAATTAACCAATTAAATGCTAATAATTGATTTTAGGTCGTTACACATGTGTAAAATAACTTTACACTCACAGTGTATTCCTCCGTCCTAAAATATAAGCAAAAGTTTGTCAAAAAAAGTGAATGTATTTGGTCCAAATCTTTAACCAAATATATTAAGTTTCTTTGACTCATTTTTACTTATATTTTGGGACGGAGGAATTATATAAATTAAATTATTATTATTATTATTATTATTATTATTATTATTATTATTATTATTATTATTATTATTATTATTATTATGAATTTAATTTATATGCACCGTCAGTGTAAAGTTATTTTACACATGCATCCAATAATATACTGACACATCATGTATGATATTTAAAAACACATGATGTGTCACATTCATTAAATGATGTGGCAACGCATCATTGTATGTATGTGTAAAGAATCTGTACACCGACAGTGCACAACAATTAAACTCTATTATTATTAGGAGGAAAACCCTAGAGCAATCTATTACTCTCGCTTTGAAAACCTAATCGCTGCCACCACCTTAACCACTGCGCCGCCTAGATTCTTCATACTTTTGCCTTCTCTATGCACCTTTCACTGCACCACATCCTTGTTACAAAATTGTTTATCTTGTAGAATCTACGAAAGGTGGTGCGATGAGGGTGCCTCGACCTCTGGATCACCTTTTTCACTCTCGTACAGGATGCAACACCGTATTAGCTGCTTCGTCGATCTCTGCGACCGCCGTCTGCTTCTTCTAAACCTTTTTAGGGTTAGCTCCATTTGTTCTTGTTGTTGTTCATGGTGGGTGCTTCTTGTCGGGGTTTGGCCACGGAACCTTCTTTGATTTCAAAATTGTTCCTACTCTTTGTAGGCTCGACCTTTGCTCTATTTTAGCTCCGACGTGATATGCTTTTTTATGTTTGATGCTTTTGCAGTTCTGCCGCTGTCGAAGGGTTTCTCTACGCTATTTTGTCGAAAGCTTCCCACAAGCTAGATTCATGAAGCATTGATTCGGCCTAACATTGTTCGAAAGGGCTAGGTGAGTGGATACTCCGTGTTGACGGTAGTAGTCATTCGTCGTGCTAATGGGTTCGCTGGTTTTTCGGTGATTCTTGTGTTCGTGGTGCTCATCCTTGTTGAATGACAATCCCTCGATTTGGATTTCGATTGATTATGAGTTTCTTTGCATTCTCAACAACGGTTAATTCGTCAGAGGTTGATAGAGACGTGTCATATTACCAATATTATGATGGGTCTATCTCAATATCTGTATCATTAATTCCTTGTTTTTAGATTGTTTAACTTGAAAAAGACTTCATTGCTTGCTACTTTTAGGAACTTCTATTTTATCTAAATATATGTGGACCGTTTTCGCGTTGACGGTCGATTTGTTCGCCTCAAATTTTTAGTAACTTCTATTTTGTCTTTTAGGATTAGCTAGAAGTAGGTATGTTTTATAGTCCTACGCGCTTTTGTGTAGACTCACTGGGTTAGGTTTATATCCCGCTAGTTTTTGTATATATATATATATGGATCAGGATCAAATGACACAAACTAGTTTTACACCAAATGTTACACCTCTCAATAATTTTTAACCAATATAAATTTTATAAAATTCATCATTGGATTGAAAGTTTATATCATATAGATTATTTGTGTAAAATTTCAGATTTGAAATTACAAGTACGGAATTTCTATTAATGTTTAGAGTGACTAAGTTTGCTCTGCCGGTCACTCGCCCATGTCAACTTGAAACTATATGAGCCATAATACTCAATAGATTACTTGATCAAATTACATCCAACACATCTATTTTATTATGTGTTTTACTTATTAACAAGAAAACCCATTTTTCTTCTACAAGTGGATGCATAAAAAAATGTCAAGGAAAATTAACTTTGAAAAAGAGAACTATATAAAATCAACGGCCTCCAAGAGATATTTTTACCTTAAAAGAAGTACAATCCATATCCTGTATTCGTACGTATGTTGTTCTAAAGTTGAACCATTTTAATTTAAGGAAAAGAAAAATATCATCGATCAATGTACTTATGATTTTATTCACTAAAACAGATGTACATTGATCTATGTATTATTATGATCTAATAGAAGTGAAACCAAGTAGGTGTATGGTCCATTCGAACTAGTATAATATTATATGGATGAGCTGGGTCTTAGAAAGGGATGCAAAAATAATTGTCTATTATTGGCATTGGAGAGAGAAGAGGGAATCCACGTGAATAGCTGAGTTTTTGTGATTAATTAATATCAATATTCAATAATAATAATAATTTGCTCAAAAAAAAATAATAATAATATAAATAAGATAACAAAAATTAGTGTAAAAGAACAAGAAAGAAAGAAAATTTGTCTGCTTATTTTTTTTGTCAAACAATTTAATAGCTAAAGAATTTATATTTAAGATAAATAATTAAGTATTTGAAATTTGAACTCAACTCTTATATACACAATATGATATTTATTAGTTGAGCTAAATTTATTGATACATAAGTCATCTTGGTTTATTATACTACTATTTTTTACTTATAGTATATAGCGTGGCGTTAATGTTGCTAATATTTCTAGTTTCTACTATGTTCCATGTTTTTCTCCACTCTAATGTTTCATCCATTTATCTTTTTCTTGTCATCAAGAACGGTCAGAAGTACGATATTCCTGTCTCTGTAAGCTTAGCTCAGTTGGTAGAAATATCGCATTATATGTACAAGAGTCCGGGTTCGAACCTGGGATACTCCACTTATTCACCTTTTGAGGTGGATTTTCTAGTCATTAGATTATTTAACCAAAAAAAAGTATGATATTCTTTGTCCTTTATTATATGTTAATTTATGCTAGTTGCACTTTACAATTATATCTTTTTCTTGCGTCCTTTATTACTTAATAGTTTTATTGTGTATGTTTAGAAATAATAAATATATTTATAGTAATTTGAAATGAAACCTATATCTAGGAACATAGATGTAGTTCTTAATTCTTTTAGAACAAAAACGTATAAGTTTTTTATTGGAGGATTGCTGCAAAACTTGAAGAAGAAGATTGTTGTACAAATATATTTTAAAGTGTGTGTCACATCAAGCTTTAGGTTTGATTCGCTCCAATAGTTTATGTAAACCAGATGTAAGTGGGATAACCAACTAATCATCACATGGATTACATATTCGTATCAAGCATATTCGTATCAAGCATATCAATCAATGATATTTTATAGAATAAAGTTTCGTCTATTTACTCTCTTCTATTAAAGAAAAGAAGAAATGATTTAAATATATTTAGATAGAATTTACGCATCATATAAATATAATTTAAGTATCATTTAGTGAAACGAAACAACCCTTAATGAGTTTTTTTTATAGATTGAACCATTATATACAAGTAACATTCCAATTTAAACGCACAAGACACACTGGGGTTCAATTTTATATCAATGATTAAGTAAATATACCTTTTTAGATCCAAATAAATTTTGAAAATTCTCAAAAAACAAAACGCATATGTTATTAATCAGTAATCACTACAAGAAAATTAGGCCTTTGCGACAGTCAAAATTACAGTTTGTGAGGTTGAGACCGTCGCTATTTGACATTTGCGACGGTTTGTGAACGGTCGATGATTTCGGTGTCGCAACAACACTTTGTGAGGGTTCCAAAAACTGTTGTTACAACGGTCGCATGTGATTGTGTGACAGTTCTAAACCGCCCTTATATGCATTTCGCGTCTAACACTGAAATTAATTAGTAGCAGGAGCTGCGACGATTATAAAACCGTCGCAAATGTGTTTTTTTTAAAAAAAACAATTTAAAATATTTTTTCTTCATTTTGATGGCTTATTAGATAGCAATTTAAACAATAAATAATTAATTTAAATATACATACAATAGTAAGAAAATTAAAATGCACAATTATATAAATACTATTATTAAAAATATGAACCAATCCATAAACAAAAATATGACTTAATTTACTTCCATAAATCATTCACCTCAATAAATAGAACATAGAGAAACATTAAAATCAAATATCAACGGAATATTTTTTCGAAAGGCTTTACTTCTCTAATATCGTTAACCTCAATCCTCGAAATAATATTTCAACTTAGATATATTTAAGGGCAAAATTAAGGAAACAAAAAGAGGAATAGGGTTTTTTAGATTCCTACCAACCAGAGAGACTCGAAGCACATAGAAAGATGACGAGTCACAGATAGGTGGACAGAGAACAAATGAGTCACCACACAAGATATGTGAAGAACGACGAAGAACAAATGAGATGAAAACAAGCAAAATAACATCTAGAAATATAAAATAACACTTGAGATTTGTAAGATTTTTGAGGATTATAGGGATTGGAATGATAGATGAACGACTTACGGGTTTGAATTTGGGAGTTATGGATTTGAAACCTAGTTAGGGATTGTTAGTTGCAGGAACTTCATAGTGCTTGATATTTCCGGAACGCTATGACGGACCAACGGCGAAGGAAAATGGCGATGCTGTGAAGGAAAAGGGTTTTTGCGTTTCAGAAGTGTTTTGCGTTTTAGAATTGTGGTTTTGCTTCTTTTGTCTGAGGGTTCAATTTTTTATTTTTTTTTGGGATTCAATTTTGTTTTTGGTAGTAAAGGATTCAATTTTCATTAGGCGCTAATGTGAAATTTTTCCCGGTTTTAGCAGGCCCGGCCCAGACACATGTGTAACATGTGTTGTGCATCGGGCCTCCTAAAAATAAAGGCCTCAATTTTTTTAAGTGTAGTAGTATTAGTAAATTTAGGGTGTTAAAATTAATATATTATACAACAAACTACAAAAGTCCAATTGTTAGGCCCATAATCTCTTTTATGGTGTTGTAGTGTTAATAAATTAGGGAGTGTAAAATTTAATACATTACTTAATTGACGAATTTCCTTCAAAAAATATTCCAAAAATGACTCGTTTTATTTTTTTTGATAGAGAAAAATGACTCGTTTTAAGTAGTTAGAAAATATTTTATTATTATTGATTAAACTATGAGTCTTTTTTTTTTAAGACAAAAACTATGACTCTTTACTTTAATTGCATTGATGATTATTTTTTTATGCTATTTGTAATTTAAATTAAGGATAATATTTTTTAAAAAAATTGCATTTTTATTTATTAAAGGGTCACTTTTTATATTTGCATATGGCCCCCAAAAACTCTGGACCGGCCTGGGTTTTAGACACAAAACACTGTGACGGTTGTCTAAACTATCGCATAAACCGTTGCAAACATCATTAAAAAAAGCACATTGCGACGGTTATCTTCAATCGTCGAAATTGAACTGTCGCAAAGTGATAATTTTCTTGTAGTGAATGTCCACCAGTGTTTTAAAAGTTATTTTTTTCGGGATTGGATTTCACACACATACAACGACACACATATTGTAGATCATCCTATAAAAAGCGAATGAATGAGATCAAAAATTGTGATAAACTGTCAAATTAATATCGCTTAAATTGAAGCAATCTTATTATAAATAGGGAGTCGAGAGATTGCCTATTGAGTATAACTGCGCGAAACTGGTACAACAAAAAATCTGTATCCATTTTCTTCCTCGTGCATGCTCAACACTTGGTTGTATGCTTTTTTTTTTCTTTCTAAAGGAATTTTACATTATAAAAAAAAACTTGTAATTTTTTATCCGATTTTTTTCCATCCTAAATCGAACTCAAGTATTTCTAATTTACGTTAAAATTTATAATATATGTAAGACAAGTAACAACAAATTATACAGTTAATCCTTTTCGTGTCTCCAAAAATCTTTATAAATAACAAATTCCACTACCTACTTCATTATATGTTATATTTTTTTGGTACCAAAAAAATATAACATATAATGAAATGTTTTTACATCTAAACATTAAAATAGTTGTTAATAATACACTTTTTTTTCGCCAAGAAATTATGTTAGCATTTCTCTAAAAAAATTGGTTAATATATAGTAGTGACTAACTAAATTCTACTAACTGAGGTTGTTGGATTGACTGAAAATTTTAAATGAATAGAAGGCCTAGACGTACAATTGAACTATTAGCCTTAATTAGGAGTTAGGACATAAATCACATAATCTATACTTTTAATTTTTAGCCTTAATTAATTATTTAGGATTTAGGATATAATCTATACTTTTAATTTTTAATGCATGTGTTAATGATCTGTCTAAGCTTTACATTGACTTTTGATACGAACGAACCATTATAATGTTCTTTTTTCTGTTTTATTGGACCAAGTTAATTTATGACAAATATTACAACTGTTCATCACCTAAAAGTGGCAAATTTATTTCATTTTTGGGACCCAACAAACTTGGTTAGTAATTGAAATAATATTATAAAGGGTCTTTTGAAGGATTTGGAGCATAGGTTAAAGAATTAAAAAAAAAATATTAAAAAAAGTAAAAAATTAAACTTTTAATTGTTAAATATACAATTTAGGCAATTTTCTTTTTAAATATATAATAATAAAAGAAATTTAAATTTAAAATTTTTAACAAGTATTTCGAAGACATTATGATATGAATCTATGTATAGCTAAGTGTTTTAACTTTATTTATTGAGCTAATAGATTCCTTGGGGGAACATGTGTGCCTAACATACATGTTCCAATTAAATATCCAAATTGAAACTCAAATTAATCATTGGAATATGGATCTAACTCTTGGATCATTAATTGGGTGCCAGCATATTATGTTTACTGTTTGGGGTCCAAATAATATTTATTAATCACAAAAAACAAAACAAAACGTTTCTTAAATTTTACATTAGATTGTGTAAAAACATTACATTAGAAGAAAATATAATCTTCATCACATAAACAGAAAAGGCAATATATACTTTTTTTAACTCTTATATAAGAAATAAGAAATAAATATAAACTTGAACTCTTGAATTCACCACTCTCGATTATTTTCTTTTCTTTTTTCCTTAAATTTCTATATGAACCAAGCATATAAGAATTCATAAATCCAAAGCCAAACACAAAAATAAAAAGATCAAACAAGAAAGCAAGGTAATATGTTTATCCACAAAATTTATAATATTATTAATCACATATATAAGAAAAAATTGAAAAGAGGTCATTTTGCTATAATAATTCAAGTAGTGAACCATTTTTGGTTCCCATTCCCCTCCATCATGCCAAATTCCGGCAAGATTTTGAAACACAAAACTAAGACAAATCTTCCACGATGCTTTCCAAATGAGGTTGCCACACGCCACTCCGGCTATGCCGGCGATCTCGCCTCGAGACTTTCATCTCCTTAGATTCACAATATTTCTGCGACGATGATTTATTATCATCATCACACTTCATACTCTTCTGATCAGAAGAGAACACTTTTTTAGTTTGAAGATCTTTTTCGGCTACGCTTCTTCTTACCCGTCGTTTTTTCTCCGGTAATGAAGTTGATGGAATCAAGAAGTATATGCTTCCTCTCTTGAGCTCAGTGTCCGGCGACAGGATTAGAATCCGGCGAACAACTCCTTCGGAGCTTGGTTTGCTTAGAACATGATTTGGATTGGCTTTTAGAACTTCTCCAGCTGAAATTGGACGTGTAATCTCTTCTACATAGCCATTTAAATGAACTATACGAATCAAGTCTAGTGCTCCACATGGAAGAACACAAGCCAAACAACACCTTAAGCTATTACCCATTATTGTGTTTGGTTGGAGCCACCCTTTGATTCAATGCTATGAATTTTGATGTGTTATTTATAAAATGTGGAATGAGTTGGATGATGAGTTGTGTGTGTTTATATAATGTGTATATATTATATGGTAGAGAAGTACCGTATGTACACACATAATAATAATGCCAATGTGGATTTTTTAATAATAATTGTGAGGGGATTTAAATTGACGAAAATACCCATTAGAAAGAGTGATTTTCAATTTTTTGTCTTGGCTTCTCGTGGTCACATTCACATGTTATGGTGGTGGGGTTGCTTCATTCTGTCATTCATCACACGCCGCCATGTGTTGCTTATAGAAATTAAATTATGTACTACGTACTTCTTTATAATTACATTGAGTTCGACAAAATTACTTTAATATAGTAATATTATTACAAAAGTTACACGAGCTTCGTGTATATTTAACGGTACCAAAGTAAGTTGTATAAAATTACCGTGGCAAAGTTACCACGATTTAGTGCAATTTTGTCAAACTCATAACTCATTAAGTTAGTGATATCAAATATGCGGATTCAGACTAAATGTGGGTCTGGGTTTGGATTCAACTTTATTGTAACGTTTTGAATATCCCCTTATACTCCTTTTAATAATACAATAAATTTAGCAACAATAATAAATTACTTTAAGTGATAAGGATTTTGGTCAACTTAATCATATAGTCAAGATTTCTATTTCTGATTTATGTGTATAAAAAAAATTTGATTGTGAGGGGACATAATCCATACGTGGAAACTTCGTACTAATATAATAATAATTAAAAGAAATTGCTTATAATTTTTTTTTTTTATATCAAATATGCACTTTATGCTGTTTACTTATTGAAAATGAACATTGGCATGTTGGTTTCCTTAGATCCTTATCCATTCCTTCAACTTACTATGTGTTTTGTTGTGGAAAATTGAAATACGCATGTATTTAATGTGCTTTTTACCCTAACTTTGCACTAGTCAAAAGCGTTATCCACAATGGACGAAGAAAACAAGTAGGAATAGCATTCATCAATCATGAATTTGGAATCATTAGTCAAGTGTCAAAAAATTTGAGATACATTTATTTTAGTAAAGGAAAGTCAAAATTTAATAGTCTGTTATCAACAATTCAAAAATCATCATGATTAAGACCAATCTAAAACATCACATGATATAATCGCTTTTTGATTATACGATTCTAACTAATTTCATTTAAGACTCTAAAAAACAATGAATACTTAAAAATATCAAGTTCATCAATCCACAACTTTTCTGGTATGGTTTATCAAGATCATTGAATAGTGACAAGAGCATATTGGAGAACAATTCCCAATCATATTAATATGGGAGGGCCCCTAAAATGTGTTTGGTAAAATGTCCATCTCATGGTATCCAAAGTTAGTAAACAATAATTATATGGGCTCCTTCAAAATCCTCAAATGGTTGAATGGACCCTTCCATTCTTGTATTTTAGGTGATGGTTCATCTCTCATTCATTACATGTTCAAATTTGTCGAAATACACTATCAGGAACTCGTTTCCGATAAAATGCCACATTTTAGACGGTCGGGGTGAACAATCATCTATAATTTATAGTCATTTATATATTGGATCCACGCCATGATTTGTGTTGTATAGCTTGTGTTTTTTCATTCATATTCAAAAACATGTAGAAGTAAGATTTTGTGGTTCTATTCGAACCCTAACAAGACATAATTGAGAACTTTTTATATATGGTTCTATTTTTTTTTAAAAAATTTTTAACAAACCAAAATGATAATATATATATATATATATATATATATATATATATATATATATATATATATATATATATATATATATATATATATATATATATATATATATATATATATATATATATACTCCCTCCGGTCCTTTCTATAAGAAACAATCATTAAATTTATTCTTACAATTCCATCTCTACCCTTATTAAATTGTATCCATTCCAAAGTTATCCATTAATTAGAGTGACATATTCCCTAAGGATAAATTAATACACCAAAGTTAGTTTTGGAATAGATTGTAAAATTTTAGAATTTTTATTAAGAAAGATAAAGTTTCTTGGTATGTGTGTTTTTTCCAAATTGTTTCTTATAATAAGGACCGGAGGGAGTATTAAACAAAAATCTTCTCAGCACAAGACGTGCCAAAAGAGACTGAGTAAGGTTACAATAGAGACAAAATACAAGAACAAAAAAAAAACTATACAAGACCCAAGCAAATCATAGGACTAGACCACCAAATATGGCAGTTCAAAGTTAAATTACTACTCGTCGCTTTCAACAACCTGTAAGAAAAAGTCTTGATCTTGTCCATCATATGAAGTAATGAGTTTGTCGAGCCTCTGAATAATCTGTAGTTTCTTTCGGTCAACACAACTCACACACAAGCAAGCCATATGAGTTGCATGAAGGAACGTCGAACACGAAGACCACCTGCTGAAGCAGTAAACTGAACAAAATGATCTAAAGGAGCCTGAGCAGTCACCAATGAAGATCCAATCCAAGGGCTAGCAAGAGACCAAAAGGCACCAAAAGTGCTACAAGAAAAGAACAAGTGCTGAGCTGACTCTACCACACCACAGCCAGAAACACAATGATGGGCCGCCGTAGATAAAATCCCTCTAGAAACCAGGTTTCCTTTGGTAGGTAACCTGTCCCGCAGGAGTCGCCAAGCGAAGATAGACACCTTCAAAGGAACTTGAGGGTGCCAAATAAGACCCGCCACAGCATCCAAAGTGACTGTATCCTGTGTCGTCAAAAGCTGATATGCACCACGAACAGTATAACCGCCGTCCTGATCAGGCTGCCAATGCCACCTGTCTGAAACATAATCCTGCAAGGAGATGGTAAGAAGTAAAGACTGACACTCTCCTAACATCTCCTCCTCCCACGCCCTTAACAGACGCCGCCACACCCACGTCACCCCTCTAGACCCCCACCCCTACATAAAAATCTCAGCCACGGAAGCCGATTTGTTTTCTATTTGTGTTGGCATCCTTAGATTTGATAGCTTTTTTTATAAGCCAAAATTGAATTATAAGGAGTACAAGGGGTACTCAAACCATACAATTCAAAATCGTTATAAACAAAGGAAACATCCTAAAGGATTATTGCACCAGTCCGAAAAAGCTACATTAGCATTGCTCCCTGAACGACAAATAAACCAAGACCATGATATATACATAATTTGGTCCACTAATTAAGAAACATTAACACAATCTCCTCTAAATTCTATATTAGGATTCCAAGGGCGTATCTAACTATACCATTGATCCTTCAATTCGTTATCGTCTCTCAACAATCTTGCACCTCACCCTCCTCCTAGCCTTCTAACAGCGCCAAATTTGAACTAAGCGGGGTAACCTTGACACCGAAATACCGTTGCGAATGGAAAGCGCTTTGGATATTATACGTCATTCTCGGTTTCACTACTACTTCTATGAATGCCATGTTGAATCTCTGCAAATCTTCCTGCTATGCCTTATATGATAAAACCACACCCTTTTGTGCTCCACCTTGTTTCTTTACACCCCCCGTTCGCACTGCCTGAGCATAGGTATCATCCTCCTCCGTAGAAACAGGATGTTGATGAGTATATTGGTGTTGTCTACTTCTTCTTGATAAGGATCTTGGTCTGAAATGATCATCTCTTTGCTTTTTAAGATACCCCACCCTCTCGCCACTCTTGAAATCACCCCGTTTTCTGCCTTCTGGGAGGTGAAAACGAGATAGATTTACAGAAATTTTGGCACTTCCGATAATTAAGTTATCCAACTCGAGTTCTAACTTATGAGGATCAGTCACCCGATCAAATCGCGCAAAGCCAAATCTTCTATCACCCTTGTCTCTCTTTGCTGGTATAACCACCTCCATAATATCCCCATAGTTATGAAATTGTTGATAAAAGACTTCGCCCCAAAGCTGTCCGGGAAATCTGTGAAAAAAAATGTCGTAAAAGATTTGATATTTTCCTTGCTAAAATTCCTTGTTTTTGCTATATCAAATCTATATTGATTGTTGCCTTTTCCTTGCCTGTTTCGTCCTTTGACAGTTTGCCAACCGTGATCATCTTCTTCCCCCATCGTGAAGAGAAAAACCAAGCGACACCGTACCTAGAATCAAGACCCTTGTCAAGACTGATCGCTAGCCAAATAGGCCCTCCGTTTCCGGAGAAACCATGCTAGGACTTTAAACCATCGCTTAACAAGAATCTCAATTATGTATGGAGTTTAGATTTGACAGCTTTGAATTTGCATGCCAAAACTTACATCTAACTCTCACATTTTTGAAAGCATGATACCGACCGTCTAAAGTAGTAGATGTTGTAAAGACTTCGGAAACAACATTCTTCCCAATCAGTGACAACAATCTTCAGTATGTTGTCTTTACACTTCAAAAGATTAAGACACATCTCTAGAACCCAAGTGAAATTATCCTATTTTTCATTACAGAAATAAAGTGTTAAACAATTTCACACATTTTGGAGGTGCCCAAAAATATCTTGAACAGTTGTAGACTCACCAACCATTATAAATTTGTAAACGTATTTGTGATCTTCCACACATTTCAGCGATTGTTGCATTTCAAATCTAGTACCCCTGATGGACTTTTTGTGTCTTTGACGCACATTGTAAAGTTATTTTATTTCCACCGCACTTTCTTTTTTTCTATCTTTCAAAGTTGACAAGAATATGACTTTCTAACTTTAATTTTCTCAATTTTATAGCCGTGTACTCCATACACAACTCTAAGACTGAATTCTTGAAGACCTGAGAACAACATGGAAATCCTAAAGAGTAAAGTTAAACCTTGTCTAACTACTCCCATATGTTAGCTCATTATTAATTTCACACAGATCATCGAGATTTTCCCTTTAAAAAATCTACTTCGCATCCTTGGAATACTTTTCACACTCGAACTTCATATATTCCATTTTTTTTAGTGGCTAAAATTTTATCTTTTTAAAGTGAATAAGTGAGTGTCGTAGAATTCGAAGTCCGATCTCTACATATTACATACAATGTTTCTACCAATTAAGTTATGCTCTCGGGAACATAAATCTCAATTTTGTTTTCCATATTTTCACAATAAATATGAGAAAAAAAATTTATTTAAGCAATTTTAAAAATACTAAATTTTGAATTTTTCACATTTGGATAACCGAAACATAAATACTTTCTTTACATATTTTTTATTTTTATAAAATGAATATCGACTCTTAAATTGGAAAATTTTCGCTTTCATAAAAAAGTCGAAGTTTGGTTAAAAAGAAAAAGTCGAAGTAATAGCTAAATTTTGAAAAAGGAAAAAAGAAAGAATTAGGACCTGTTTGAAATAATTTTGCTTTTTAGTTTTTAAAATGTGTTTTATAAAAGTGTTTCCTGTTTTACTTTTTTAGTTTAAAAAATTGATAAACAAAAAACAGTTTTGGAAAGCACTTTTGCAAAATTAGATTACCAATCAAGTTTTATAGTTTTTAATTTTTAAAAATAAAAAACAGTTTGTGAAAATGGAATCAAACATATCCTTAATTAGCGTGCACTTGGCCTACGGTGCACTTGGCCTACGGTAACAGTTGTTTGTTACTCCATCCGTCCCAAATTATAAGAGAAAAAAACCTATTTTTTTGTCCCAAATTATAAGGGAGAAAGTCATTTTGAAGAATGTTTTTCCCTTTTTTGTCCCAAAGTTGTAAGAAAGAACCTGATGATGGTAATCCTGTCGGCTGGAGAAAAGTCTTGGAAAATTCTGAAAAGTCTCAAGGGTTTGAGCGGGATTGTTTGAAAAGTATTTTACGTGTATTTTGAACAAAAAAGTCTCTCAAAATCCATTCCATAAAAAAAGTCATCAAAATCTATAGACTTTTGAATACCAATAGACATTTTAAAAAGTATGAGAAATCTCAATTGAATACCAACAGATTTTGTTGCCTTAAAAAAAAATCATGATTGTCTTAATTGAATACCAGATTTATTTAACTTTTATAAAAATCTTGATTGAATACCACGAGACTTTTTAATCATAAAAAAGTCTTTTAAAATCCATTGAAATCTCAATTGAATACACCCCCTAAATGCAAATTGCATTTAATTTTCTCTCTCTACCCTTTTCTCAATAAACAACAACCAATAAAAATTATTTTTACATCTTCCTATGCAACTTATTCCAAGGAAAACTCACAAAAACATATTTCAAATTCTCATATTTTATTTTTTCTTAACAAGTGTGATTTTTTTATTTTCTCTTATAATTCGGGACGGAGGGAGTACATTTGATTATTTAAAATTTGAAAGTCAGTTTTTTTCAAAAGGTTAAAATTCTCAACACATATGTAACAATATCACTAAATTTAACCTCAAACTTTTAATTTAAAACTAAAAACTTGTAATACTAATAACAATATCACTAAATTCAGAGTTTCCAACAGTTATTGACAAAGATGGAACCACGAGGATTTTGCAGTCGGTTTCGCAAGTAACATTATGCATACCCACATTTTGAACCCAAAATAATGCTTGAAGTATCCCAAAGCCTCTCCTTCATGAACTTGTAAAATTGGCTACATCCAACCAGTAATTCAAACAAGTGTAATATTGAAAGATAAAGATAAGGGAAATTGTATTGAATTTCTGGAAACAAATCCAACTCTATAGTGAGTGGAAGATACAAGATGTAAAAATAGAGAGTTTAGAGACAGAGTAACAAACTTCACAATTCACATGACCAACAAAAATATCCCTAATACAAATTATATAGCTGTTCCTTTTTTCACAAAGTCCTTCAGCATGCAATTGGGCTTGTGTGTGGCCCAATCATATTTGCGATATTGCTAACGGTATTGCTTTCATGCATATTCTGTAGTCCCTCCTTCTGTTTTGCTGACTCACAAGCTTCTAGAATACCCTCACTAATTGACTTCATTACAGTAATTGCAACCATAAATGTACCTCAGAGTACTAGGCACTAAATGTTTTGTTCCAACTCGTAACATAATGGTTGAAGCATCCCAAAGCCTCTCCTTCATGAACTCGTTAATAGTTTTTTTAATAGAACGATTGAAACTCGCATCCACATTACACTTTCAAGTACTAGGCACTAAATGTTTTGTTCCAACTTTTCTGTATAAATAAGACAACGATGACTTTTTTGGTAATTCAATAAGTTTGTTTGGGTGTGGGTGCCAAGTAGAGGGGTAAGGAGAAGTAATTCAATAAATTTTAGTTTTGAATGTTTTGCAAAATGGCTAAGCAAGAAATTGTGAGCTTTTTTTTTCTGTACATTTCTTCTAAACTCCTCGAAAAATATTTATTTAATTTTTACTATTGTGATTAGATTTTAAAATTCAAATTGGTTTTGTTTTTCATTTTTTGAATTATAGACTCTGAATCATGAGATCCTGCGTGCCATTTAAAAATCTAAAAAAGTATGTCTGAATTTTAAAATTCAAATATGTAGGTATATAGGTATATTCGAGTTTTTGTAAAACTTAAAAGATCTAACTTTTTTTGATGAAACAAATCTAGGGTGAGAGGATAGCGTCAAGTCCAAGACATGGAACACATTGACGCTCTTAATAAGGTAATTACATTTACCCTCCCTTTAAGAGTACTAGCGATGCTTGAACCAGACTTCCCGAATCTAACACCTGACTTTTTACTACTTGACCAAATCCTTAAAGTCTTTACTAAAAAAAAGAGAACTAACTTGGGTTTGAAATGATTTTTTTTGTTGTTACTCTTTTTTTTAATGGCATTTGTTTTGCTTATTTGATAATATCATACCACAACTGTATTAAAAATTTGTTAATTTTATCAAATATTTTTTTTGAACAAGAATAATTTTATCAAATATTATAAATTCAATCAGTTATTTTATTCAATATATGTTAACTTATAATGTTTTTTACAAACTCATTTGTTATTATAAGCTTACTTATAAAGTATTCAATACTTTTTTTCCAAGCCTATCAAGTTTTTGCCATTTTTTAGCAAAAAAATTTAAAGTTTCCGCCATTTCCTTGTAAACACACTTAGGGTGCGTTTGATTCGTAAAATAACAAAAATTGGACATAACAGTACAAGACAGAACAAGATAATACATGACATGACAAAACTATACCAGAAAGATATAGGACGATAATATTTGTATATTCGAAAATAAAATGGGTATTTTTGTATTTTCTATAGTTGTAATGTGGACAAAAAATTGTCCCGTGGTTCAGTGAGGGACAAAAAATCTTGTTTTTGTCTTGTCCCTTGCTATCTAATTTGTCTAGTCTCATAACCAGTTTCAAATCAAACAGGGTATAACAAAAGTTATTTTGTCCGGTCCCCTGTTTTTCATGAAATTAAAATCCATACATGTTATTTTCGCTCACCTAAAATGATTGTCTTGCGATCTTTCTTACTTACAATTTGATTACTTGAGTGTAGTTCTCTTGCAATTTAAAAATTTGGGTAAAATGTAAATTAATACGTAGCTTATACTACGTCGTACTATGGACTATACATGAGTGTGACTCATCCTTAGCCTTTCAAATTGTAGGGTTCGACAATTTAGTCACTTAAACATATTTTTAAATAATTTCACAACATGTGTAAAAAAAGAAAATCTCAACATAAAATTTTTGAATCATAAGATATTTTTCTTCGTATTTGATAATTTATTCCCTAAAATTACATAAAAAAATCAATTGTTAAAAGTTTCATATTGGTTGCGAGATGATCTGAACATGAGTTCATAAAATGGAGACAATTATTACCTTCCAAACTGATTTTATAGGTTTGAGTTAGATCAACTTCCACACTTCTAAGAAGGTATGAGAGTCTTCCACGATTTGCAAGGTCACGTGATATTAGGTTTCTGATCGGACTATCTATCATTTATATCCGCGCACCAAGCCTAATAATGTTGGACATGAGGTGGTGTGTTAAGAGTCCCACGTCGGTTACAAGATGTACTTATATATATATTTATAAAATGAATTTCATTAAGTTGAAAAACCAAACAATCCAATACCTTTAATTTCAAGAAATGAAGACTCCACTCCACTATATATAGTTAGCTAAATTAAAGCCTTGTCACAATTACCATATATATGAAAAACTTCAAGTAATGGCTTATGCAACCCTTTATCATTTTAATGCAAGTTTGCACCATTATCAATGTTGTTACTGCAAGCAATGACTTGAAATTGAGATCAAAATTCTCATCCATTTTAGTCTTTGGTGACTCAACAGTAGACACAGGAAACAATAACTACATCAAAACATTGGCCAAAGGAAATCATTTACCATATGGTAGGGATTTTCCTAATCATGTACCTACAGGTAGATTTTCTAATGGAAAATTGGCTATTGATTTTCTTGCATCTACAATGAATCTCAAAGATACTGTCCCTCCTTTCTTGGACCCAAACCTTTCAAATGAAGAGCTTCTAACAGGTGATAGTTTCCTTTCGTCGATAACTAAATATTATTACTTTCGGTCCTATGTATATATAAGAAACGACTAGATCAACAAAAATTGATGTACACACTTCTTTTCTGACAGGTGTTAGCTTTGCATCTGGAGGATCAGGTTTTGATGATTTGACGATAGCTTTATCAGGTGCTATATCAATTTCCAAACAAACTGAATATTTCAAAAATTATGTGACAAAGGTTAAAAGCATTGTAGGGGAAAAAGAAGCTAAAAATAGACTTGGAAATGCTTTGGTGATTATTAGTGCTGGAACTAATGACTTCCTTTTCAATTTTTATGATATTCCAACTAGAAGGTTGGAGTTCAACATTAGTGGATACCAAGATTATATTCAAAGTAAACTCCAAATTTTCATTGAGGTAAGCTTGTTTATTTTTTTTGGATATCATTGATTAAAAAAGAGTTTAGTGAATCGAATATCCACGAACAGTATGCGTAAATAATTTTATACGGACGTTCGTCTCGTAAGCTTAGCTCAGTTGGTAAAGATATTGCATTATATATACAGGGAGTCGAGGTTCTATCCCTGATCATCCCATTTATTCACTAGAAGGGTGTAATTTTTAACCACCAAATTAATTACTTGATAAAAAAAATTATATATTTTAAAAAAATTATACGGATCACTACTAGAAAAGTAGGATTTAGCGTCGGATGAAAACCCACTCTAACAAGCCAAAAACCGACGCTAACAACCATTTAGAGTCGGATTAGCGTCGGTGTCGGGGTTGAGGCTAAAATGCTTGAAGCTAATATATAGCGTCGGTTGAAGGCATCCGACTCTATATTAGAGTCGGTTTTAACCGAGTCTATGTCCGACTCTATTGCTATCCGACGCTAAATATGTGATCAACAAAAAAGTCAACAATATATATAGCCTCGGATTGGCCGACTCTAAAGTCAACTTCAAAAAAGTCAACAAATTAACGTAGCGTCGGTGTAGCCGACGCTAATCTACAGATATTTTTACACCAGCACTGCGCCTATTCCCTGTTTTGCACCTAATACTAACAACAAAGAAGTACACATCAAATTTGGCCACAAAAAGGCATAAAGCATCAACATAAACATATTTTGAGTAATAGTCACTATGATACTACAAAATAGCATAGTTTAAACTATTACCCGATGATGCTCCAAAAACTATGAAATCACATGCATTAACATAACAAACATGTTCAGTGGCATGAATCAGTTTTTACCATACTAGTATTATACTTGCATGAGCAAAATTGACACAATTGAAACCATAGAAACAAAGAACAATTATTGTTTGTCAAACATAGAGTAAAATATTTATTGTCCAACCGTTATTTTTTTTCCATTTTAAAGCAAACCAAACAAGCCAACGAAGTTTAACTCATAATATAAAATTTAAGAGGACCAAAATTTAGCAAAATATTTATAGAAGTCGGAACAATAAACAGAGTTCACACTAGCAACCATAGTAAATTATCAACACATTATCAACAAAGAAAGTGTAAGATAATAATCAACCATAGCAAGTTATCAACACAACGTGATAGAAAGTTTAAGAGATTTTCAAATCACATAAATAATCCCCTTCAATCTGCTCATCCAAGATTATCCCATATAATCCCCTTTTTATTTTCAGTCCATGTTAGAATAAGTCCTAAAGTCTAAACATCTATCACATAAATAAACGCTATTAACAAACGACTTATTAATACTATCATTCTACATTTGGAGTCATATCTCTGAGACTTATAAACGCTAGTGGGGCAGTAACTATAACAAACTAACATACATTCTAATAGACAATATTAACTAAAATAAAGCAGAAACTTAACTTAGCTCCACAAGCTCATATTGAAATATTAATAACACTAGAGACACACAACAAAACACAACTGTAAGTAACTGCAAGAGAAGTAAAAGTAAGAGGAATTGGGGTTTGTTACTTGTAGTTAGAATCTGCTTCAGCGTCGGTTCAAATTCAAACTCCAGTTTGGGTTGTAAAATTCTTTTATGATACTTAATCCTAACAAATTCAAAGCAACAACAAAAGAGATAATGTTATGATGATATGAAGAAAGTATAGCTAATGATGAAATGATGACCATGTATATTCAAATAGCATATAGCTAATGAGCGCCATAAATATATACTGCCAAAACAGAGGTATGTTATTCTTCAACTTTGAAAGCTATTAGATAAGCAGCCAATAATATTTAGGAAAGAATGAACATGATAAGCCAAATAAGTGGTATGTTATTCTTCAGCCTATAACTCCTTTCAAGATTCTTAGTCTGACAAGTACGGTGGGATAAAAGAATAATTAATAAGCCAATGATATTGCAGTTCTAGGAAAAGATTCTGATATTGCAGATCTAGGAAAAGATTATGATATTGCAGTATCCAGAGTTGTGTTATTGATAAGCCAATGACCATCACACACAATGGAGCATTGGCCTTAATTAGAAGAAAGTTTTGAAAGAAAATAACACACACACAACATGATTTTAACTCAAACAAGGGTCCTCCCTGACAATCATAGTTTCAGAAAGAACTCACTTTTCAATTTGATAGCAAGTTAAACACGTTTTCGGTCACATAAATCGTTCTAATATTGCAGCAACTATAAGTTGAATCATAGACCAAATATTAGTAATTGTTACAAAACATACCTTTGGCAATTCTTGAAGTGTCGGATTGGCTTTATTGACTTCAACTTTTGTAATCTTAGCACTTTAAGATTTTTCTTTATCTCGTCCACTACATTCTGCAATCAAATCACACAAAGTTACTTCTCCCGAATCATAACTTACAAATACTTAGACTATAAATAATGAAAAAATGTTAAAATCGCTAAATCCCAAAATCATAAAGCCTAGCAAACTCTACAAAAAATCGAAGCCATGGATGCTTCTATAACAAAAAACAAACCATGACTTTTAGGTTCTAAACACAGAGATGGGGAGCTGGTCAGACAATTACAAAGCAAGAAACACTCTACAGAAAACATATATAGAAAACATATATAATAAACCTCAACACTATTGTTAAGTTGTGCTGCATATTAAAGTAATTACAAGTGTCCTTTAATGGTATTTGGATAGATTTTAATTCTTCCTTGTCCCAAAATGAATCCATGTTTGTTTTGGAATATCATTATACTACTTTCTACTTTCTAGCGGAACCAAGGAGATGCTACAATTAAAATTGGCAGGACATATACTTTGCACATCCTACATAATTTTTTAATCAAAGGTACATGAAATGATTTAATTATAATGAAGTTATATACATGTAAATTGAATACTTACAAGTTCATGTGCCACTTCAATATGGTCCTTGCGGGCTGAGGTGTAGACCGCTCTGCCTCTTGACAAAGCTCGGCAGTCTTATTTTGATCGGAGAATTTCAAGAACTCGTCACTGATTTCGTATTGCATAATTAATGGCCTTTGCAACTTCAATGGGAGGAATGAACCTGCAAAATTTTGATAAAATCATAGAGTTACGGATCGGTCTTGAAATAGCAATGGATTATGCAGTGACACTAATCTAATCAGTCAAATGAGGGGGTTAATTAAGATTGTTTCATATATGTAACTTACCCTTTACTATAAAGTCGTATAATGATCTTCCTATCTTCATCTCTCCTTGGCACAAGAGGAGGAAAAATAGATAGTCATCTGTTATCACAAAGAATAAAAGAACTAAACAAAAATACAGGAATTTATGAAACAAATCAAAATGACAAAATGTACATAATTTGTAAACTAGGCATAGACAACCAACTATAAAATGTCAATAAGACTCATTAAATTTCTTTCAATGGAAAAATCAAGAAAGAGTATTGTGAAGTATTCATTTAATTAGAGACAAACATGTTCAATGTTCCTTGGGCTTATGTCTATTCCTTGTTCACACATAGTTTTCTGCATAATTATGCATAAAATTCAAAGGTACCATAAATGTTTAGATAAGCCTAATGATCAACTTCATTTGATTCATTAATCCAATAATTAGCACTGTGAGGCCTACAAACCACTTAGCTATTATATTGATGTTTTGAATTCTACATCTTATACGGTATTTCTAGATTCTATCATCAATTTGAGACAAGTAACACAAGATATCAATCCCAATAACACAATATAGCTATAAACCATGTTATCTAAAACACCAATCAATAAACACATGAGTGAAACTAACTTAATAGGCAACATTCAAGCCTCAAATGTCAGCCTACAAACCCCCGTTGGAACATGAAAGGAAATGTGGATGTATTTTGCTAAACTAGTTAAGCATGTGGATGCATTTTGTTAAAATTACAGACATTCAAGTACTTTAGTCTATCTAGTTGCAAATTATCAAGAAAATAAAAGAAATAAATCAAGAAAAAAATGTGAACTCGTTGTAGCAAAAAATCCCAAAAATATAAAAACAAATAAACCTATTGCAGCAAGGTAGACTAAAGAGAAGAGAACCAACCATTTAAGATTGCCGGTTACGAATTCATAGAAGGTTGAAAATCGAGAATCATCGTTTGAGTCGTTGAGATCTGGATAATATGTGAAGGTTTGAGTGGGAGAACGAAATGAGGGTTTCAAAAGTGATTACGAGTGCTCATGTTTGAGAATCGTCGTTTCAAAAGTGATTCTCAGAATCATCTGTGACATTTGAGGGGAAAGAGGGAACGAGGGTTACAAGTGATTACGAGTGAAGGATTCCATTCATGGATTTACGAATTAGGATTTGGATATTCTCAGATTGATGAACGAAGAGAAAGAGGATTCTGATTGATGGGTTTAGGGATTCCGATTTACAAACGAGTGAGGGTTTGGTGAGTGAAGAAAAAAATTAGGGTTTTTGTTGTGACTCAGGGAAAAAGAAGAGAAAAACGTGATGAATGAGAATTTGGATTTGTTTTTGCTGAAAAGTCAAAGAATAGGAGAAAAAAACGGAAATAAAGAATTAATTTTTTTCAAGTAAAAGTGATAGCATCGGAGGAGCCGACTCTACGTTTTTTTAAAACCCTTTTTTGTACTATAGCTTCGGCTAGGCCGACGCTAATATTATAAAATAAAAAACAATGGATTCTAATTGTTTAGCGTGAGTTAAACCGACTCTAAACTGACTCTAGTAGCGTCGGTGTCGGGGGCCGACGCTAATTTTGGAGGCTAAAATCATGTTTTCTAGTAGTGGATGTTCATATCAATCATATATATTAAATCTATGTAACAAAAAAAAAAATATTAAATCTATGTGTCATTTTTAATATATTTAAATATCACCGTTGTGAGACGTGATTAGATGTACCTATAATTTTTTTTTCTAACGGTGTATATATATTAATTAATTTATAAAAATAAATAGTAATTATAATTACTTATTATAAAAAAGTAATTATAATTATTCATTATTTTTACAATTATTACCATAATTATTACTTATAAATTTTCTTTGAATTTTTGTCTATAATTTAAAATATTTTTCTTAATAAATTGTAGGAACTATATGACCTTGGATGCAGAAAATTTGCTGTGGCTGGGCTTCCATCTATTGGTTGCATACCTGTTCAAATAACAGCTAAGTTTGTAAATTTAAAGGATCGGAAATGTGTGGAGGATGAGAATTTTTTTTTTTTGACTAAAAATAAAGGATATTCATTCATTCAAATTGATAGAGTACATCGATGTAATACAAATTCAAATTTGCTAAAAACAAAAAGGATGAATCTGCAAACAAACTCACAGCATCCATGTTAATAGCATAAAACGGCAAATTACATAAGCCTACATATATGACTATATTGAAGTGTCTGGAATGTCCATGCTCCCAGATCTGCAGCGTTGATGACACAAAAGTCGACATTGGATAGATTTGTACTTGATCGGATCTAATCCTTCAACCTGAAACAAATGAACACCGCACAAAGACGGGAAAACAAAATACACCGCACAGAGACGGCACAACAGAATACACCGCACAAGGACGGGATAACAAATAACACAAAACCAATCAAATATGTGAAAAATCACACTTATTTAATAACGAGAAAGAAAAAACAATTTGGAGGGGTGATTTTTGGTCAAGATTTGACCTGAAATCACCCCTCTTTGATAAACTAAGAAGATGAAAAAAGGTGACGGCTAGGGTTAGAACTTAGGAGATGAGAGAAAAAGAGGTTGGAGGATGAGAATTTAGAAGCTAAGATTTATAACCAAAAATTGGCTCGGAGATTACTTAAATTACAAGCAGTGCTTCAAGGAAGCAGAATTATATATACAAATATATATGACCCTTTGATTGGCCTTATCTATCATCCTCAAAAATATGGTGAGCAATATTTATGAATATTTTTTATTCATGGACTATGTGTTATCTTGGTGTTTTTTAATATTATCCAGTAGAATTAATATTTTCTCCTTGAAAAAAAAAAGAATTTAAAATTTGTAAAGGAAAAAAAATTGAAAATATAGAATTTCTTTTATTTTGAAACGACTATTGTTAGTTGGTCTAGTGGTGATTGACGTTGGACTTGTTAGAGATAACCATGGTTCGTTCCCCTGCAACTGCCCGCTAACCAGATTAAGCGGTCCAGTTGGCCCAATACTGATGGTGAAAAAAAAAAAACTTAAAGAAGTCAAATTCAAGCATTTTTTTTTTGGTAAAATAGTATAATGACTAGAAATGCACATCTTGAAGTGAATAAGCGAGAGATTCTTGGTTCGAACTCCGACCTTTACATATAAAATACGATATCTTTATTAACCGAGTTATCCTCAAACACACAACAATTCAAGCGAATTATTATTAGAGGATTTGACACTAAATCATCTTGAAGTTAAAGAAAGTAAAAAGATAATTTTAAGCACCAATATTTTAATTGATAAAAGGAAGAAGAATTTTAAAAGTTAACAACTCCTATTTGTTTCTAGTATTATTTTTTTTGGTCTTATATTTGTTTCCAGTATTTATTTTGTATTCTTTTAACTTTCTATTATATATAGGTTTCGTGGAAACAAGCAAAGGATGTTGCGGAACTGGCTTATTTGAAGTAACTCCATTGTGTAATGAACTCACACCAGTTTGTAATGATGCCTCAAAATATGTATTTTGGGATAGCGTACATCCAACTCAAGCAACCTACAAATATATTGCTAAGTACTTAGAATTGGAAGTCCTGCCTAAGTTCCAATTTCAAAGAGATTATAATATATTTGATTGAAGTTGAGAAATTTGTACTTCATTGTATATAGTACAAAGAATATGAGATCATTTGGGAGTCTATGTACTACTCGTTCATTTGTAGTAAAAATAATGCCACTCTTATAAAAAGAATGAATCAATGTGATGCGGTCGCAATTGCGAAAACTACATGCACTTTTTGCGTATAATTGAATCAGAGTAGTACATTTTTAAAGAGATGCCCAAACAATATTTAGGTTTGATTCAAGGCCAAGTCTAACATGAACCAGGTGCACCATGCACTAGTCTCGAATAACATTATAATGAATACAAATTTTAGAAAATCGACCGTTGGATTGAAAGATTATATTATATAGATCATCCATAGAGATTTTTAGAAAAATTGAAAATTATTTGATATGTTATTGAGACCCATCAAAATTAACGGTATTTAATAAAACTCATAAACCGTTAATTTTGATTGATCTTAATAACATATCAAATGATTTTCAATTTTTCTAAAAATTTATACGAATGATCTATATGATATAATCTTTCAATCCAACGATCGATTTTGTAAAATTCGTATTCGTTATAATGTTATTCGAGACTTGTGCATGGTGCACCACATGAACCATTTGTTCATGTTAGAAAAAGCCTTGATTCAATGACTATTGGTTATGGAAAGCATTAAGCATTGACCTAGGGTCCCGTTTGACCCAGTTTTTTTTAGAGTTTACGCAAACAGCTTATGCAATATAAATTATATTTTATGCAATTTTATAAATTCACACTAGTAAAAATTGTAATTTTATAAGGAGTTTAATTGATATGCACCGACAGTGTAAAATAGTTTTATACGATCGTCCAATAAACAACCATCATTTTACCATGTCATATCAAGAAAGTGGGGTGATGTGGCGGAAAACATGGTTGATATTGACTGATAGTGTAAAACTATTTTACACCGTCAGTGCATATTAATTAAATCCTTTTATAAGCTATTTTATCATAAACTACCTTGACAAACATATAATAATATATAAAAATTGCATAAGCTATTTGCATAAGCTCTAAAAAAATCTAGGCCAAACGAGCCCTAACAAATCAGACGTTAGATGAAAAGTATATATAATTAAAAAGAATTTAATTTATATGCACCGTCAGTGTAAAGTTATTTTACACATGCGTCCAATAATATACCGACACATCATGTATGGTATTTAAAAACACATGATGTGTCACATTCATTAAATGATGTGGCAACACATTATTGGATGTATGTGTAAAAATTCTTTACACTGACAGTGCACAACAATTAAACTCAATTAAAAAACAGAAACTGATTACATCAAGTTCCAAAATTCATCCCAAGAACAACATAAAGAGGTTAAACATTCTTTTGTGGAAGACTTGGAAAGCTCGAAACAAGGTTATCTTCGATAAAGGCAAGATTAATCCGATTGTGACAGTCGGCTTTTGGAGTTTGTTATTAATAGTCCACAACGGATGTGAGATGATCTGAAGAATTGTAGGAAATTCCAATTTTAAGATGGGATCAGAGGATCTTCAAAATTCGTTGGGCCACATGCTATACGGTTTTTGCTGCCATCATTGACAAAACCTGGAGAAATGTTTATAATTGAAGGAAATATTTACGGTCAAGTTAAGCCCAAATCTGAATTTTTTTTTTATAAAGTGAAGAGCATCTAAACATCAGGGGATAAAGCAGGAAAAAGTATATACAAAAACCGGGGGACATAGACCTAACCCAATAAGTCCGAGGACAATGAAATATGAACATACCAACTTCTAGTTAATCCCAAAGGAAAATATAAGTCATAAAAATTCTAGGCGAATGAACCGACCATACGTCAACAAGGAAACGGTCCACGTACTGCTACTCCCTGTAGTTAGAAGCAAGCAATGACGGCTTTTTCAAGCAAACCGTCTGAAATCATGAAATGATACGAATATTGAGAATGAAGTAGAGGCAATATGAGACCTCTACCAATCTCTTGACAAATCACGTCTTGTTGAATGCAACTCAGACCCAATCAAAAGCTAGATCGAGGGATGGTCAATTAACTGGTATGAGCACCAGCATGAGAAACACCAAGACTAGCGACCCGTTGGCACGACAAACGATGCTACCGTCAACACGGATTATCTACCGACTCAAGGTTATACTTTAAAGATGGTATCAGAGGATCTTCAAAATTCGTCGGGCCACCAGCTATACTTTTCGCTGTCATCATTGATATGACCTGGAGAAATGTTTATAAGCGAAGGCAATATTTACGGTCAAGTTAAGCCCAAATCTGAATTCTATTACAATGGGATGGAATGTCGTTTTTGCTGCAAAGATGCAAGAAATCTGAGGAAATCCAAACACTCCAACACCGGCCGAGGGAACTGGCCATAATTTTAATCTACACAATTTTCCTTACCTCTAATTATTATATAAAAAATTTGACATAAGTTTTTTCTTAAAGGAAAATAACCATCCAATTGGTCCAATTGGATTTGTAATTTACTATGCCCCAAACTCTAGATTCAAATAGCTACTACAAACAACTTCCTTCTCAACATTTCATATTGATACTACTGAGGATTTTGAAAGTTCTTCATCAGAATCCAATTGTTCACTACCAAATGATTGATCTGGAAAATCAATAGAGCCAGTTTCTAAAGGCAAAAGTGAATAAAGATATTCAGATGATGAATTCTTCTTCATTGTAGAATCAGTAGGCATGCAATGATTATGTGTACCTTTATATAGTGTCTCAATAATTTCACCATCAATATTTCTTTCAACTCTTTTCTTCACAACACAATTAGACCCCACACATTTATAGTAACTTCTCTGATTTTCACTTCCTTTTGCAAATTTTTCTTCATATCTTTTCCAATTATAACCATCATTATTATTCATTCTTCTTCTTAAAGATTGGAACTCATTTTTGTTTCTATCTACAGCATCAATTTCTATAGCTACATCATCTTCTACTCTTAATGTTCCAATTTCGTGTCGAGAATCTAATTTCGAACGAAGAACCATAAGAGAATAACAGAAGATTGCAGCGACTATAGATAGCATCAAATTGATTTTCATCAAATGAATAGTAAGCATTCCAAGGAAGAAATTAAGAAGATCAGATTCAAAACCAAGATCAATTTGTCTTGATAAACAAAAACACATTAAAGCAAAAGATGAACAAGAAATAAGACTGAATAAGTCTGGTTTTTGATTCAAAGTTTTATAATCGGATACAAAACTGTAAAATGATGTGAGTAACAAAACAAGAACACCTAAATGAGCTTTTAGCAAGAATCTCCTTGAAAGTTTCCATTTTTCCAAAAATAACATCATGCTAGTGATACTGAAACTTACCACTGTGTAGATAATGATTTTGATGAAGTTCCAATTTCCAAAAAGTTGATTGAAAGAAGAGCTTATTGCATAAGAAATGAGTCCAATGATACTTGAAAAAAATCCTAATATTCTCCATAGCTTTTTCTGTATTAGTCTATTGGGAATTCTTATGGGCATGGTACTTAATTTCCAAAGGGTATAGGGTAGTAGTGTGTTAATTTCTATTTGGCTTAAAAGTTAAAAGACTAATATGTTCTTCTTAGAGTCAAAGAAGAGTTTGAGATGGAAAGGAACCTTGTAAAATCAGTGGAAATTATTGTTGCTTTTTATAAAGAGAAAGATCTATTTTAATCTGTGGTCAAGACACGTTGTTGACAAAAGAATTTTTTTTTCCTTTTGTAAACTCTGTAACACCGACACTTCTGATAGAATGAGAGTCAGTTATCCAATACGAAAGTAACTGGTGTCATTATATTCAATTAATTTATTTTTTTCATAAATTATTATTGGTTTGATGTGTCAGTGTCGTGTGAGTGTTATGTAGACTACGAGTTAGATTTGGACAGTCGAACTGATTAACACTAAAGTCAAAAACTTGTGGCAGGAAATAGTTTCAAGACTTTTTGGTCCTTTGATAGAAATTCCATCTGAAATAGAAAAGATATTTTCAGATCCAATATCGATTTTTAATCCAAACATGTCACTCATACTGATCCATATTCGGAGATGGATGATGAATACAAAAGGATGGAAATTTGTCGGGTTTGCTTCAGCTGTTGTTGGACTTGTTTGTTATGCTCTAAGCTCTTCCTTCAACCATCTTTTTGGAAATTGGAATTTGTTGAAAATTATTCTTTACACTGTTTTCAGTTTCATTATTTGTCTATTGATTTTGTTTGCAAGTACATGGCAACACTCGACAAGTCTTCGATTCAAAGCTCATTCAGCATTTTTGGTATTGACTATCACTTCTGTCTATTCCTTTTTCTCTGATAAAATTATGAATGGAAAACCAGATGCATATAGTCTGATTTCATGTGCTGCCTTCGCTTTCATGTCACTCAGTTTATCGAGGCAAATTCGGTGTGGATTTGAAGTGGATCTGATGTACTTTTATCTAGGATGTTTAATTGTACAACTCATGAAGATTAATTTTTTGTTAGCTATTGTTGGAGTTTGTTATAGCTATTGTCTTATTATTCTTCGTTCTTCTTTCTCTTTGGTAAATGTTCAACATGAAACTCCGTGTCTTAGTCTTGAAGAACAACAAGTAGTCGTTCAAGTTGATTCAGAACACTTTCATACAAGTTTGGAACTATTGTTGCAACAGTTCCTGACTTGTATGAAAGAGCTTATGCAGAACAACTCTATTATTGCCAAGATGCTTTTGGAGAAGGTGAAAGGTAACTATAAGTTGGTGGTTACTGATCATAACTTCATACTTGATGCAATTCCGGACGAAACAATCAATAATCTTCGTGAAACGGTTAAACTGATGGTGGATGCTGGGTTTGAGAAAGAGTGCTCTGACTTGTACATTAGTTTGCGTAAAGAATGGTTGAAAGATTTATTAATAAATAAATTATTAGGATTGAGAAAGATGGGATTTCAGGATTACATGATTGGAAGATGGATTAAAGCTTCCAAGGTTGCTCTTAGAATATTATTTCCCTGTGAACGTCGCCTCTATGATCGTGTCTTCTCGGAATCCTTTATGTCATCTGATCTTCGTTTTTTTGAGATTTGTCGTAGAGCAACGATACAACTGTTGGACTTTGCTGATTCGTTTATGAATCAAAGTCCTTCTGCATGGCGTTTGTTTAAAATCGTTGACTTGTTTGAGACACTTTGTGATCTCATTCCCGAATTTGAAGCGTTGTTTATTGATTCCTTAGTGAATGAAGCAATAAAAACTAAGAATAGATTGGGTGAAGTAAGTAGAGATATTTTCATGGAATTTGGGAATCTGATCTTTCTTACGCCGGATGCAGAGTTAGATTGTTGGGTTGACGGTGGGGTTCATCCAATGAACTGCGAGGCTACAGGCTACATCGTTTTGGCTTTCTGGTCAAGACAGAAACTGGAGCAAATTTTACGAGACTACCCGTTGGTTGTTGCTAATGGAGAGGGAACATCTTTATTCGATTCGCAGATAGAGCTCATAATGGAGATGTTTGAGAGAAATTTGGAAGCTAAGTCACAAACTTATGAGGACTCCGCTTTGCGGTATTTTTTCATGCTGAATAATATAAGTATGATTAAGTACAAATTGGAAAACTTTTGGGATGATAGGTTCTTTAAAAACACAAGGCGATACTTGGAACTCTATTGTAAAAGCTCATGGAGTAATGTTGTAGATATTTTGAAAATCGATATAAATCAGTCAGCAGCGTCAAATTCTGACGCAAATTCAATGAAAGACAAGCTCAATCTGTTCAATCAAAAGTTTAAGGAGATGTGTGGAATTCAGTCTACATGGCGTGTTTTTGATGAACAGCTTAAGAAACAAATAATAATTTATGTGGAAAAAATGTTGTTGCCGGATTATGAAAACTTCATTGCGAGGTTTGAGAACGTTCTTGGTAAAAATGCTGACGAGTATAGAATGTCTGACATTCAAGCTCAACTCAATCATTTGTTTCTGTTACAGGATATTGATGTTGATGTTGGCGTGAGCTGTTCACAATATCTCAAGAGCAAAATTAGGGGTTATAGTTATTAATTATTAATTTCTCTGTTTTTACTATAATTAGAAATAGGGTTTTACTTGTATATATATATATAACCTATTCCCTCTTGTAAAGCACGCAGATATAATTTTACAGAAATAATATGAAACAAGTACCATATCAGTTTAACATGGTATCAGCCGCCAGGTCTTAAACCTGACTTGTGCTAACATACCCTTCATTCTTCCTCCATGGGCGACACAGACTCAACTGCCGATGACGCTACCTCATCTTCTATTCTTGCTGAGTTGACGATGAAAATGACGGAAGTTCTGAACCGTGCTTCAGCCCCGTCACAAATTAGTTCTGACCATGCCGTGGCACCGATTGGCATCAAGTTAGATGGCAACAACTACCCCCTTTGGTCCCAGGTGGTCGAGATGTATATCTCGGGCAAAGACAAACTGGGATATATCAATGGCGAACTCCCGCAACCCCCTCAAACAGACCCTACCTTTCGGCGTTGGCGGACTGACAACGCGACTGCTAAGGGATGGATTATCAACTCCTTGGACTCCTCTCTAATCAGCAACTTTATTCGATTCTCCACTGCCAAGATGGTGTGGGAAGCAATTGCAACAACATACTTTGATGGCAGCGACACCTCTCAGGTGTATGACCTTCGGCGACGGGTGACACGTCTTACACAAGCCGGTGGTTCTCTTGAAAAATATTATAATGATCTCCAAGGACTTTGGCGTGAGATTCATTTTCGTCGTCCAAATCCGATGACATGCTCAATTGATATCCAACACTACAATACCCTTGTCCAAGAAGAACGAGTGTATGTCTTTTTGGATGGACTTGATGATCACTTGGATAATATCAGAAGCGATGTTTTACAAATGAAACCATTCCCAACGGTGGAGCAAGCATATGCACATGTTAGGAGGGAAGCTCTTCGCCAGGCAGTGATGACAGACAAGGTGACAGACAACTCAAATGAATTATCTGGAGCGGTTCTTGCATCTAAGGGTCTCAAGTTACATAGCAGCAAGACAACGTCTCACTCCAAGCATAAGGAAGCATCTTATGGCACTAAGTGTTCTCATTGTGGAAGTACCAAACATATTCGTGAAGACTGTTTTAAGCTTAACGGCTATCCAGATTGGTGGGCAGATTTTCAGGCTCGAAAACGTCGTGATACAACTGATAGCAATGCGGGAAAAGCTGCAGTAGCTACCACCGAACCACATCTTTCCCTCATTCCACCATCAAATTCCCACACCACTGAAGGTAATGTTCTAATTTGCTCTAATCATGATGATGATTGTAATGCATGGATACTTGACTCTGGAGCTACCGATCATATGACGTTTGATGTTGCTGATTTTTCTGAACGGTCAACCCCGCGACGCTCAAGTATTGCCAACGCAAATGGTGGTTTATCGTCGGTAACAGGGGCTGGAACTGTGATGTTATCACCAGCTCTTTTGCTTTCTAATACACTGCTTGTTCCCTCGCTATCTCATAAGTTGTTGTCTGTGAGTCAAATTACAAAAGACTTGAATTGTGTTGTGCTGATTTATCCATCTTTCTGTTTCCTTCAAGATATTCTCACGAAGGAGATCATTGGGCGTGGTACTAAGAGAGGGGGGCTGTACTATATGGAGGATTTCAGTGTAGGCCGAGCGCACCACATGCATGGTCCAAGAAACAACAAAGTGGAACAAATTTTACTTTGGCACCGTCGATTAGGCCATCCTTCATTTAGTTACCTGAAACATGTGTTTCCAAATTTATTTTCAGATACATCAGTGTTGAACTTCAAATGTGAAGCTTGTATTTTAGCTAAGAGTCATCGAGTCAATTTTCCATTAAGTATGAATAAAAGTAATGTTCCTTTTGCTTTGATCCATTCTGATGTATGGGGTCCATCCCCCAAATCTTCTATCTCTGGTTATCGGTGGTTTGTGATATTTGTTGATGATTGCACTCGAATGACTTGGATTTATTTGTTGAAACAAAAAAATGAAGTGTTGCACATATTTCAACAATTCCATAAAATGATTCAAACTCAATATTCAAAGAAGATTAGGATACTTCGGTCTGATAATGGTGGGGAGTTTGTTAATCACCAATTCAATGAGTATTTCAAAAAACACGGACTTATTCATGAAACAACATGTCCTCAAACTCCGCAACAAAATGGTATTGCAGAACGGAAAAATCGACACATTCTTGAAACTGCTCGTGCTCTCTTACTTGGAGCACATGTGCCTCACCACCATTGGACTGATGCTGTCACTACAGCAGTATATCTCATTAATCGGATGCCATCGAAGTTTCTTGAATTTAAAACTCCGCTGCAGACCTTGTCTACATTTGTAACGCTGCCCACAATACAAATGTTGCCACCTCGAGTCTTTGGTTGTGTTGCGTTTGTTCACTTACATAAAAACCAGCGTACAAAGCTTGATCCTTGTGCCATTCGCTGTCTTTTTTTGGGATATGGTGTACACCAGAAAGGGTATCGTTGCTATGACCCTATTACTCGACGCATATATGTGACTATGGACGTCACTTTCTTGGAATTCGACCTTTTCTACTCCTCTGCATCATCCAATTCTTCCCTTCAGGGGGAGACACCAGAAGAAGAGTCGAATTGGTTGACATTTGACTGGTTTAAGGATATTGATACACCATCAACTGAAATTTTTGATAATTCTTGTCAAACTCAAACATATCCTATGGGAACTGAAGTCGAAGTATGTCCTCCTGAAGTTGAAGTATCAGAATCCCCTCTCTCTCCAGTACCCGATAATCCATCTCCTGAGAATATCATTGAGGTAAGTTCTCCCATCTCTCCTAACAATAATAATGTTGATATTCCTGTTAGATATGAACTACCTCACAGGCATAATCGGGGAAAACCACCGAAGCGATACTCCCCTGAAGAGGAGGATCATAGATCGAGGTATCTAATTGCTAATTATGTCTCTATGGAGAAGTTGTCTGAACCGCTAAAAAAGTTTGCAAATGAGCTATCTTCACACAGTGTACCTAGCAAGGTTGAAGAGGCCATTGAAGACCCTAGATGGGTTCAAGCTATGAATGAAGAAATGGAGGCATTAAACAAGAATGCAACATGGACTCTTGTCACCTTACCAAAAGGAAAGAAACCAGTAGGGTGTAAGTGGGTTTTCTCTATCAAATACAAAGCTGATGGATCTATTGAAAGGTACAAAGCAAGATTGGTAGCTAAAGGCTTCACACAAACATATGGCATAGACTATCAAGAAACTTTTTCACCTGTGGCCAAGTTGAGCACTGTCAGAGTTCTTTTATCCCTTGCAGTAAACCTTGATTGGCCATTGCATCAGTTAGATGTAAAAAACGCCTTTCTCCATGGACACTTGGAAGAAGAAATATATATGGATATCCCTCTAGGATACATGACAAATTCTGAGACTAAGGTGGTGTGTAAGTTGCAACGCAGCTTGTATGGTTTGAAGCAATCTCCTCGAGCGTGGTTTGGGAGATTAACCTTGGCAATGAAAAAATATGGCTTCCAACAAAGCAATGCAGATCATACTTTGTTCTTGAAACATCGCCAAGGTAAGATCACAGCTTTGATTGTGTATGTAGACGATATGATCATTACAGGAGATGACTCAGAGGAAATAGCAAAACTTCAAAAACAACTAGCAACAGAATTTGAGATGAAAAATCTTGGTGGTCTCAAATATTTTCTAGGTATTGAGGTTGCTAGGTCGAAGAAGGGCATATTTTTATCTCAACGAAAGTATATCCTGGATTTATTATCAGAGGTTGGGCTATTAGACTGTAAACCGGTTGACACTCCAATTGTCCAGAATCACCAACTTGGAGAATATCCAGACCAAGTGTCAACAGACAAAGGAAGATATCAGCGATTAGTTGGCAAACTCATTTACTTATCTCATACACGACCCGATATAGCATATGCGGTAAGTGTAGTGAGCCAATTTATGCACAACCCGAGTAAAGATCACATGGATGCAGTAATTCGAATCATGTGGTACTTGAAGTCCTCGCCTGGAAAAGGCTTGATGTTCACAAAGAATAATCATGTACAGGTTGAAGGATATACAGACGCCGACTGGGCAGGAGATATCACCAACAGGAAATCCACCTCAGGCTACTTTACCTTCGTTGGAGGGAATTTAGTTACATGGAAAAGTAAGAAACAAAAGGTTGTAGCATTATCAAGTGCTGAAGCAGAGTTTCGAGGGATGGCTAAGGGTCTTTGTGAGCTTCTCTGGCTTAAAAGACTGTTAACTGAAATTGGCTTTGTTCCGAACTGTGCGATGAACCTCTTTTGTGACAACAAGTCTGCAATTGAAATTGCTCATAATCCGGTTCAACATGATCGAACAAAACATGTGGAAGTAGATCGACACTTTATCAAGCAAAATTTGGAGACCAAGATAATTCAGTTTCCATTTGTTAAATCTGAAGATCAATTGGCAGATATACTAACAAAATCTGTATGCAGTAGAGATTTCTACAAAGCACTTGACAAGTTGGGCATTCGAGATATCTATGCACCAACTTGAGGGGGAGTGTTGGCGTGAGCTGTTCACAATATCTCAAGAGCAAAATTAGGGGTTATAGTTATTAATTATTAATTTCTCTGTTTTTACTATAATTAGAAATAGGGTTTTACTTGTATATATATATATATATATATATAACCTATTCCCTCTTGTAAAGCACGCAGATATAATTTTACAGAAATAATATGAAACAAGTACCATATCAGTTTAACAGTTGATTCTGTTAGCTTAATAAACTGTACTAATAGAGTTATTGTATCTTCATAAACTATATCTCAATTTCCAATCATCTAACTATGGTTTCGTCTAATTTTCTCCTTTTATTTTTACTTCACTTTTACGAATTAAGAGCTAGTTGAAAGAAAAGGAAAGAAGACTCACAAAATTGGTTTGGAACTGGAACATTTTTATCATCGCAAACACGTTGTACGGGATTAATGTTCATGCCCGGCATATCAGTTTTGTTTACTGATAAAAAATCATAAAAACTGTTGTATTTTTATCCTGCCTGGGGGCCTTTGTACTGCATGCCAGTATAAAGTGTGATCATGAAATTGAAGAGAAAGATGATACTTACGAGCTCCAGATCCATTGCATCGGAAGCAGGGCTGCGTAACCTCAGTGTATTCCTTTTACTTCGGTAAAGTGATGAATGAAAAATCAAATGCATATAGTCTCATTTCATGTGTTGCTTTGCTATCATGTTACTGAGTTTTGTGGCCATAACCTCAGTGCAGATTAGATGTTGATGTCTAACTGTATTACTCATGAAGATTAAATTGTATTTATTCTTTATATTTTGACATTTTCCTTATATTTACGGCTGGAGTTAAGTTGTTAAGGTCATCAAAGTTTACATGAGACAGAAAATGTAAATGTTACAAGAAAGGTAACAAGAGTTTGAAGCTTTATTATAATATATAATATACTCATTATGAAAATTTGTATTGCATTGGAAATGGCTCAATTCGTATTTCTGCTACAGCTAAAGTCTTTGAAATTAGAGGAAGGGGAAACTTAGAGATAAAGGAAACCATAGTCTATCTTAAAGTACCTATTTTATACTTAAAAAACTTAAGGACCTATCTGATACAAACATAAAACTTAAAGACCTATACATGTATTTTGCCTATATAACATACACATTAAGAAAATCTGTACTGATTGGAAACTGAGGTACAACGTCCAACTTTCAAGTGTTTTATTTATATATTTTATCATGTAGTAACTATCTCAAACGCTAACTAATTAACTAACTAACTAATTGGTTTTCATCAATCCTTTATCACAATCAACTTCCTCTAACAGAAACATAAGATTGAGTTGATATTGAATGTCAGAAATTCCATAGTCGATATACTCATCTGCATTTGTACCAACAATATTATGAAACATACAAATGAAGTTATCATATGTTGGCAACAAAATGCTTTCAATCAAAATTATTATTTGTTTCCTTAGTTGCTCATTATAAACACACCATGTAGATTGACTTCCACAAATCTCCCTAAACTTGTTATTGAATAAATTGAGCTTGTCTTTCATTGAATCAGATTTTGAATTGTGCGCCACCGACCCATTCATATCCATCTTCAAAATATCTATCACCTTATTCCAAGAGCTTCTACAATAGAGTTCAAGTTTTTGCTCTGTGTTTTTACAGAACCTATCGTCCCAAAAGGTTTCAAGTCCGCACATAACATGACTTAGATTGTTCATCATGAAAAAAATATCTTAAGGCTGGGTCTTTGATTGACTCTTTGCAAGTGTATAAATATTGTCAATAGTAATAAAATTATCGATCCACAGGGATTGTGATACATTCGAACAATTCAACTATGTCTATGAACATTATGAAAGTAAAACACATGTTTGGGGGTGTGTTTGAGTAATTGGTTTGTAAGAAAACGTTTTAGAAATCAAATATTAAAAGAGTATGGTTGGATCATCGAAACTCCCTAAACTATAGCAATCGCATGTAATCAATCATATCGTAATGAACCACTCAAGTGTCACAACTAGATCAACAATACGATGAACCTCAATCTCTTGATAAATCCACCCTGTTCTGGGTCGAGCTCAGATGCTCGAGCCAGTGACAGCGTCAAACAGACAACGTCCCGAACTAGCTACCATGAAGAGCCCGCGAGACGTGCTCGACTCTCCAACGGTCTGATACTCTTACGTATCGTAACGGCCGTAAACCGGAATGATGGGCATTTACTGCACATCAAGGCTTCCAAGCCGTTTTCCGGCAGCCACTTGATGGCCATTAATGCCATCAAGGGCCTTGGCCCTGCGCTGGGGGCTATATATATGTGACTCCACTTCATTCCAAGGTACGTATATTTTAGCCAAGAAAACCTTTACACACAAACTGACTTGAGCGTCGGAGTGCCTGCAGGTACATAACCCCCCTCCACTCCAACAGGGGTTTCAACGCTTTCAACCACCTACAACGCCGGCGCAGTCGCATTCTTCTGGTCTACACGATCAGTGGCGCCGTCTGTGAGGACCATAGTTTCCCTGTTTATTCAAACCAAAAACTAAAAACTTCCTTCAAAAGCAACCACTTCGCGATCAATGGCCGGCGTCAACAACCACCACATTCCGGAGCACGTGGCGGAGAACAACGCTCAACCAATGGACTACGCGCCGTACCACCCGCAGGACGGCCAGTTCGTCTCTGTAACGGAAGACAGCCAAGGAGGGAAAAACATGCGCGATGAGCCCTACAATCCAGAGGAACCGCAGATCCCTGTGGCTAATCCGCCACAGGCGACTCCGACAATGGCTACCCCACGGGTGCTCCCGTGCAGGACATTATGGATGCGCTGGTCAATGCAATCAATCGCCAGTCGGACTTAATCCTGCAGCAGAACCAAAGATTCGAGCAGCAGAACCAAAGGCTCGAATCCCAAAGCCGTCGAATCGACGTAATTGCTGAATCGAGGCTGACGGTGCAAGCCCGCCGAGCTCACCGTTCACCCACACCTGCGAGGAGCAGAACCTTCTCCAGGTCACGCTCACCACCTCGCAGAAGAAGCGAGAGGAGGATGAGTCCGAGGAGAAACGAGGAAATATCTCGAAAGTCCACCCCACCGAGGAGGCACTCCCCTAGGAGGGACAATCCTCCTCGCCACCAAAGACACCGATCCCCGGAAGAAAGGGACAACCACCAAGGCCCCCTCTCACGTAGGATCCGGGAACTCCCTCTACCGGTCGGTCTCGAAAAACCACCGGCAATGGATACTTACGATGGCTCGACGAATCCAGACGAGCACATCGAGAATTTAGAGGCTCTCCTCGAGTACAGAAATGTACGAGGCTCTATCAAGTGTAAGCTCTTTCCCACGACCCTGAGGAAAGGTGCTATGGCTTGGTATAAGAGCTTGGCGCCGGGATCCATAGATTCCTGGTCGGATCTCTGCGCCCGCTTCTGGGCCCATTTCACATCTTTGAGGCGCCATCCAAAAACGGAAGCGACACTCGAAGCCATCATTCAAGGCGAAACGGAGCCCCTCAGGTCCTATCTCGAGCGTTTCAACAAAGCGGCTGTCGAGGTAAAGGTCGAAGAGAGTATGAAACTATACCTCCTCGACAGGGGACTTCGTCGGGACAGCGACTTTGCCAAAGCTGTCGGGATCGAAGAGCCAAAAACGTTGGACGCTTTCTTCGAAAAGGCAAAGAAATACATCGCCTACGAGGAAAAACATAAGGCCATAGATTTGAGGAGGCCTAAAAGTCAGGAAAAACCCAGGAACCATGAGAAGGATGAAGCTGGAACCTCGCGAAGAGGTAACGAAAAAGGAAGGGAGGATAGGATTAAAGAGTTCAAACCTCCACGCGGAAAATTCACAACATACACTCCATTAAATGCTCCCAAAGATCGCATTTTTGCAGAAGTCTCCGCTGCGGACTTCAAAAAAGCCGGAATCCATTTTCCAAGGCAGCAGCCCATGAAGGCAAATACTGATAGAACGAAATTTTGTCGCTATCATAAAAGCCATGGACACGTCACCGAAGACTGTGTCCACCTGAAAGATGCCATCGAGATTCTGATATAGAAGGGCTATGCCCGAAAATACGTTCAGAACAACGAACAAGTACAACAACGGGAGCCTCAAGAGGTCGCCATGGCCATTGATGTCTCCGAGCAGGAAAATAACCGAGCCGTAGTCCCACAGGCTCTCGCCATTTCAGCACCAGAAATTCCCCTTCCCTCCCCAGGGTCGGATGAAGAAGCACTCATGAGGCATTTCAACGCACATATGAATGGCTCATGGGAAAATTTCCCCAAAGCAATGGTAATAACAGGGGGAGGAATCAGCAAAGTCACCATCGGGTCAGTAAAAAGAAAGTTTGAAGAGCTGGAGAGCATTTGCTCGGTGAACCCCATCGCCGTCTCTAAGCCCGAGGAAGGCTCCAACCCACTGGCCTTCTACAAAGAAGAAGTTCTTGGAGGCTCGCCAAACTACCAAATACCACTGCTGGTAAGAGCTCGCATGGCGAACTTCGACGTCCACCGCATCCTCGTAGATCAGGGGAGCTCGTGCGACGTAATGTACTCAGGCCTCTTCAAAACACTGCAGCTGTCGGAGAAGAACCTGATCCCATATGTAGGACCTGACCTCCAGGGGTTCAACGGGTCGACTACCAAACCTTAGGGATACGTGGACCTCATCGTCACCTTCGGCGAGGAAAAAGCAATGAAATTCGTGAGGACACAATTCATGGTCGTCGACTGCCCCTCGCTGTACAACTGCATCATTGGCAGAACTACACTGGCGGAGCTGTACGCTGTGTCGTCCACCATCCATCTGAAGCTGAAATACTACACCCAAGATGATCAGGTCGCAACCATCAACGGGGATATAGCTGCTGCTAGAAGATGTTTTGAAGCTGCGGCGAAAAATCTGAGCACCGTGGTGACCCCCAAGAAATCAAAACCAAAGAAAAACCCGGGGGTAAACACTATTGGAACTTCTGTCGACATAGATGCTCGACTCACAAAAAAGGAGCATCATGAAGATAAGCAGAAGGACCTCCCCGTTGCTGAAAAGAAAATCTACCGCCCAATTCCGGACGGAGATTTCGAACTGGTACCATTGGGCGAAGAACCCTCAAAGGAATCAAGATTGGAACTGGACTCCCTGACTTGGTCAAAAAGCAGCTGATTGCTTGCCTGAAGAACAACGCTGAACTGTTCGCCTGGAGCGCTGCAGATATGCCCGGAATCGACCCCGAGGTCGCTTGTCATCAATTGACTTTAGATCCTAGGGCTAGTGCCGTTGTTCAGTGGCGTAGGAAGCAGTCTCCCGAGAAAGCGGAGGCTGCTGAAAAAGCTGTAAAAGACCTCCTCGAGGCAAATTTCATTTCGGAAGCCAGGTACACCACCTGGCTATCCAATGTTGTACTTGTTAAGAAATCGAATGGAAAATGGCGCATGTGTGTTGATTATACCGATCTTAATAGGGCTTGCCCTAAAGACGCTTACCCTTTACCTAACATAGACAAATTAGTAGATAATTCATCAGGATTTAAATAACTATCGTTTATGGATGCGTACTCGGGTTATAATCAAATAAAAATGGCTGAAATCGATAAAAAGAAAACAGCGTTTATGACCGAATCCGGTAATTATTATTACAACGTAATGCCATTTGGGCTTAAAAACGCAGGCGCCACATACCAAAGGATGATGAACAAAGTCTTCAATAATGAAATCGGTGACATGCTCGAAGTTTACATGGATGATATGATCGTCAAATCCGAAGAGGAAGTCGATCATACAGCCCAATTGAAAAGAGTGTTCGACCAAGCGAGAAAGTTTAACATGAGATTCAATCCCGAAAAATGCACGTTCGGTGTAAAAGCTGGGAAATTCCTCGGATTTTACTTAACCGAAAGAGGAATCGAAGCTAACCCCGATAAATGCAGAGCATTTTTTGAGTTTCCTACACCGGACTCGAAAAAATCGATCCAATCACTAAATGGGATGCTCACAGCGTTATCTCGTTTTGTCGCAAAATCCGCTCAACACGCGCTACCCTTATTCAAATTACTTCGAAAAGATTCCGTATTCGAATGGACGAAGGAATGCGAGGACGCGCTACAACACTTAAAACGAGCATTATCCGAACCCCCAGTCCTAACACGACCCAACGAGGGGGAGACCCTATACCTTTACATGGCCGTAGCATCGGAGGCCATTAGCGCCGTTCTCATAAGAGAAACCGAGCAAGGACAAAAACCCGTCTATTTTGTGAGTAAGGCTCTGCAAGGACTAGAACTCCGGTACTTACAGACTGAAAAAACGGCCTTAGCAGTAGTCATGGCCGCGAGGAAATTAAGACATTATTTATTAGCTCATTCAATCGTTGTTCGAACCGATCAACCAATTAAGCAAATCCTCGCGAAGCCGGACATGACAGGACGAATGCTAAAATGGCCACTCGAATTGTCAGAATTTGAAATCTTTTTCGAAAGCATAAAGGCTTTAAAAGCCCAAGTGCTAGCAGACTTCGTAGCCGAGATGACCACACCATCTACCCCGGATAAAAACAAATGGACCATCTTCGTGGATGGATCCTCGAATCCACAAGGGAGTGGTGCAGGAATAATGCTCGAAAACAGCGAAGGAGTGCTCATTCAAGTTTCACTCGAGCTCGCCTTTCCAACCACGAACAACCAAGACGAGTACTTCACAAAAACGAGCTAAAGACACTCTCATCCCCGTGGCCGTTTTCTTGGTGGGGGATGGATCTCCTAGGACCGTTTCCAACGGCAGCAGGACAAAATAAATACCTAAGAGTAGCTGTCGACTACTTCACAAAATGGATCGAAGCCGAACCTCTCGCCAACATCACAACATTCAACGTGCTGCGATTCTTCAAACGCAATATACTTGCGAGATTTGGGATCCCCCAAGTTGTCGTTACAGATAACGGGACTCAATTCGCAGACAAGAAAATGCGAGAGTTTATGGCAAGGATAGGTACAACTCAACATTTTACCTCTGTCGAACACCCTCAAACAAACGGTCAAGCCGAGGCTGCAAACAGGGTTATATTACGAGGGCTTAAAAGGAGATTAGATGAAGCAAAGGGTAAGTGGACAGAAGAACTACACAGCGTACTCTGGTCCTACCGAACAACCCCGCACTCCACGACGGGAGAAACGCCTTTCCGATTAACATACAGAACAGAAGCAGTAATTCCGGTAGAGACGGGGGCATCTTCATTCCGAACAGAGATACCTCTCGAAGGAGGGGATAACCAAGACATGCTCAGAGAGGAGCTCGACCTTTTAGAAGAACTTCGAGAAGGCGCGGCCCTCCGAGAAGCAACTTTGAAACAAAAAATAGCAAAACGGCACGATAAAAGGGTCATCAAGCGAGAATTCGACGTTGGTACATTAGTACTACGACGCAATCAAAAAGACTCTCGCGAAGGCAAACTCGCGGCAAATTGGGAGGGACCTTATCGAGTCCGAGCCAAAATCGAAAACGGTGCTTATTACTTGGAAGACCTTTATGGAAAAGAAATTCCCCGACCTTGGAATGCCGAAAAGCTCAAACAATACTACAGTTGAGGGAAGCTCGAAAGCCATCCCTCGACGAAGGCTGTGTCTTCGCCCATGAGAAGCGTGCCTATACAACGGAGGAGTGTTTAGGTACGGGCACGAATCTTAAAATATAAAACAAAGTCGAGACATTGGGGGCTCGATGATGTTGGCGAGGAAAGTTCTAGACCACGGAACGCCATCGTCGTAGTACACGCCCGGTAGAACCCCAGCTCGCGATGGGATGTTCACACCCCGAGGAGGAAAGCTTAACAATAGCCCCTCTCCTCGTTACTAGTTTGGATAAACATCTCCAAACACTTAGAATGGTTCCCCGCACCGTCTAAGTCCGGCATCAATGGTACCAGCTATCATAACGATGACCACCGTCCAAACACACACTAGCGCGAAGGCATGAATAGCTCGGCATATAGAATGTTTGGAAAAATTGCTTAAGTTAAAGCTGCGAGCAAAGACCAAGGCTAGAAGCAAAAACATCGCACGAAAATTGCCACGTAAAATCTAAATCTAAGTACAAAGACAAAGGTGAAGAGCGCAAGCAAATAATTCGAAGTGCGAAATAAAATAAAACGATCACAAGGATCGTAAATTGTCAAAGGTTACAAATCAAAAAGGGCGAACACAAAGCCCAAGCAAAATCAAATAAATACATAAACAGCTAATCAGTATCAGGAGGCGAGCAAATTCGACCATCAATAACTTCCTTTTCCTCGTTCAAACCCTCCTCGATCAAGTTAGGGTTGAGGATCCTAAGCTGGGTCACGACATCGTTGAAACTGAAGGTAGCTGCAGCAACCATGTTGGACTCGAGCTCCTGGATCTTCGCGATTAAGGCTGCACGAGTGGAGGAGGCATACACCCCTTGAGGGTCGAGCTCCTTCAATAACCCCAGTGACTTGGAGCATCGCTAGCTTCCCTTCCAGCTCACCAATCATAGCTTTCTGCTCCTCAACCTTCTTCACGGCGCTGTCCCTCTCCTCCGACACGGTCTTAAGCCTGTCCTCCGCTTCCTTAAGGTTAGTCGAGAGAGTCTTGTGCTCCTCGGACTCTGCTAGCCTCCGCTCCAACACTAGTAACTCTTTACGAGCTTCATCCCTTTCCTTCAAATACTTGCACTCCCGGCCATTCAAAAAAGTCGCTACTTCGACTAATTTGAGCAGAGCCATGGACTGGGTAGCAATTTCGGACCGCAGAGTCTCGGGACCCATATCCGCGAGGATTGCCTCATCTGCTGGGTTAATCTTCACTTTAGTATCTCCAGTCAGCAGGGTGCCATGGGCATAGATGGGAGGGAGGACGAAGTCATCTGCGGGAACGCCAGCGGACAACCTATGAGGGCCAAGAATTGGAGGATCATCCTTACCAACGAGATCCACCACCTCCTGCTCCTGTCGAGAAGAAGTGTCTTCCTCCCCAACCAGCCGCATCCTTTTTGAACGGTCCACAGCAGAGGCCGTCGGGGATTGAGGAGCTGAGGAGGTTGTCTCGGCACTGCTCGCTTCCCTCTTGTTCTTTGCGGCACGAGCTTGGAGGAGAGCGGAAGAAGCACTTGTCATTGTACCTACACAAAAACCAGATCAACAGTTAGCGAACAAAGACGAGCAAATAAAAGTCGAAACACGCAAAGTAAAAAGGCAAAGCATAAAAAATAGAGAAAAGTGAGCTGCGAAGCATACTCCAAAAAGCAGTCAACTTCTCTGGAGTGTCGCAAACGATCAAGTCCTTCGTAGCGATCACTTTCGTGCAGGTCAACCTCTGACCATCTGCCCCAAACAAGGGCTCGCCATCAGGATCGCTCAAGAGGTAAGGAGGCAGACCCTCCACAAATTCCTTCAGCTTTTTATAATCAAATCTCTCCTCAGCAGTAAGCTCCCCCAACTTATACACGAACTCACTGGACGGCATAGAATAATGCTCCTTGCGCCAGTAAAAGGGAAATTTCGCGAAATCCTCCTCGATAGGGCGTCCCTGCTCGTTCAGAACCTCACGCCCCTGGTCGTCTAAGCGATATCCTCGGCGGACAAAATTATTCCAACCTTTTGTCGTTATCGCCTTGACCCCGTAAAAGGCGGATTTAAACCCTCGCACTGACTTCGCATACATGTTAAAGAGGCGCTGTCGTTGCCTCAAAGAAACCCAACCGTGCTTGGTGGCAACTGTGGGGGGCCCCTTTACGCGCTTTCCTTTCGCCTTCTCTCCGCGAGGACAGCTTCGCTGAAGACCAAAGTGGTAGAAGAATAAGGGCAGGGTGGGAGCCAAACCCAGATGTTCGGCAGTCATCTCAAAAGCCCTAATAAAGGCTAAAGAGTTTGGGTGTAGTTGGGAGGGGGCCAGGTGGAGATGATGGAAAATGGACACCTCGAGATCCGAAAATGGCAGCCTCACGCCCAGATGTTTGAACGCGATCTCGTACATGGGGATCGTTCCCCACGCCCAATTACTGCAACTCCTGTGACGAGCAGTTGGGATCCGTACTTCGAAATCCTCGGTAGGACGGGTCTGGATATCCGTACACATCGAGTCCGGAATGTCGTCCTGGGACGCGAACCGAAGAGGACGGCTGTTGCCTTAAAGGTGGGGCTTGTTGAGACCTTTCAGCCATTTAGAAACCTGAAAAAGCAGAGGAAGGAAACGTGAATTTGATATTCAAATCCACCCTTCCACCGCCAAATCAAGTGAAAGGGCGAGAATCTCGACAAGGAACTTAGAAAAATTACGAGAAAAAACTAAAGAAAGAACAAGGCTATCCCTCCGAACGCTAAGTACATGAAGCAACCGGGCACGAAACGCATGCGATGCTCGACGTTGTTCTTGAGTAAAAACCCAAAAGTGAGTGGGTAAAAACAGCGAATTTTCGCCTTAAGACGCGTGAAATCCTTGTTTAGGGGGGAAAAGTGTGCTAATCACCACCTATAGCCCTCAAAAAACTACGCATGCTACACAAAAAACACCCTACAAACTACCTACCGCACGAAACTAACTATGTCTTGTTTAAGCAAAATCCAAAGTAAAAATTCATGGATAAAGCTACTTACTTGATTTACGAAGACGAAAAAGGAAGCTTGTAGTGTGATAGCAGGAGAAGCGTGAATCACCAGAGGGACTGGAAGCAGGAAAAGCTAATGGAAGAAATAAGTAAGAAACTGTAAAGTTTCAAACGAGAAAACCTCCCTCATATATATAGGCCAACACGCCCGTACAGGAAAATCTACGCCATTCTCATCTGGACCGTCGATTTGATCCAACGAACCAGATCAATCGCAAACAAGCGGCCCAGATTCAATCTCAAGAAAAATGAAAAGGCGCGAATATCTATGGCCCGCGACGACCTCGAGATTCAAATCTCAGAGTAATAGCCACTCGAGTGCTATTTGAATAGCCTTTACACGTGGCGAGAGAAAGCGAAGCGACTCGTCCTTTCAAGTCACATCCGCCTGCTCGCGTAAATCTTGCAGAATCCAAGACGCCACATCCCGAGAAAATCGCAACCCAAAAGGGAAATCCGAGATCCTCGGGATTTCGCCCCCTTGTTCTCACTACAAATACGGGGAAGGCCACAAATACCAAATTGGAACACCGCGTTCTTCGACAAGCTCGCAAAATCGGAAACGTGCTCGAAAGGGTATGATTTCGCTCGAATAATCCGCTCGGCATCGTTCGGAAAATTCATGACGTTACTAAATTAAGAGCATAAATAAAGCGCGAATACAAATAAAAGGTGCTCGAAACATTTAAAGCTCAAACGTTCTTTATTAATGGAAAGCCAATACAAGGAAAAGAAAAATTACAAAGGACCCGAGCATCTAATCCTCATGCTCGGAATCCGAATCAATCTTCAACACCTCCGTTGGCTTCCTCTTGGACTCCACCGTCATCTGGGACTCCCCTTCGTTAGAGGAAGGGAGGATAGGGTAAAAATCCTCAGACTTAAAAGTCTTCAGAAACACCGCATAATCCTCATCTGTGTCATCGGAACCAGATGAGTTGGAGGAATCTGAAGAAAGAATGACAGTCTCCACCTTAGCCTCTTTTGCCTTCTTGGAACGAGTAACCCTAGACGTGGACACCTCCACCTTCTTCCCTATCTGGGACTTGAAACTCTCGACGGCCATCTTCTTGGTATTCTTCCTATCCATCGTTGAAATTCAAAAGCACAGTTGTGAGAAGCAAAGAGGGAAGAAGTGGCAATTTATAGTAAACTTGCCGCCCCAAAAAGCCCAGCATCGTGTTTAACGGCCCATAAACATAAAGGCGGCTACCAGTCCCTAGGGTTGACCCCTTGGAAAAAGTGCTTTTCCTTTCCAAAGCTTGACTTTGACCAAAGGGAATAACGGAACCTTAAGGGAATGGGACACGACAGGCCACTTCGGAATAATTATGTTCGACAAACGAAAGATCCAAATAACACAAGATGAATCGTTCAAGCTTCAAGTCATTATCCTCATCAGAAGAGCATAACAACTTGGGGGGCTCCTGTTCTGGGTCGAGCTCAGATGCTCGAGCCAGTGACAGCGTCGAACAGGCAACATCCCGAACTAGCTACCATGAAGATAACAGTCTGATACTCTTACGTATCGTAACGGCCGTAAACCGGAATGATGGACATTTACTGCACATCAAGGCTTCCAAGCCGTTTTCCGGCAGCCACTTGATGGCCATTAATGCCATCAAGGGCCTTGGCCCTGCGCTGGGGGCTATATATATGTGACTCCACTTCATTCCAAGGTACGTATATTTTAGCCAAGAAAACCTTTACACACAAACTGACTTGAGCGTCGGAGTGCCTACAGGTACACAACCCCCTCCACTCCAACAGGGGTTTCAACGCTTTCAACCACCTAAAACGCCGGCGCAGTCGCATTCTTCTGGTCTACACGATCACACCCTATCCTTTACCGATACTTCTCCAATCTCTTGGATGGAAGCTACCGGTAACGGAGTAATTAAAAGTGCGTTGATCTTATGTTACACTCTATGTTTCAATCTCTCGACCGGAAACACTCAAGTGCTCAATGAATTCATGTCGGATTTTAACTCATATTCTCATACATAACCAAAATCTAAAATCATTGCAAAGTTGATCAGAAATTGTAAAGCATTAAGAACTGACATTCATTGAATAACACTTATACAATAGAGATTCATTACAAATATGAGGAATTACATGGGATTACATCAGTTTAGTTCATATTCTAGATCCAACCACTATGAGGATTTAGTTCCTCATGGTGACAAGCAAGTATCCAAGCTCCAACTTCACAAGATTTGCTCCCATGCTGTTGAACTCCTTGAATCTAGCCACTGGAACACAGGATCTGACTCCAATTAATGCACAAGAACTCTTAAAATCAAGTATGAACTCCAAAGTATCGAACCCCTTTCCAGAAAATGAAGTTTCTTTAAATACAGATCGCAACCACGCCGCGCGCCAGATCTACCACGCCGCACGTGGTTGCTCTTCTTTACATTACGCCGCGCGTAACTGCTTATCACGCCGCGCGTGATCAAGTCAGAGGAGAAACAAATCTTCAGATGAGGTATTACGCCGCGCGTGGTTGGATCACGCCGCCGGCGTAGTTCACTTCCTCCTTCACACCGCGCGTGGTAGATATCATGCCGCGCGTGATCAAGTCAGAGACCAATCTTCACTTCTAGTAAGGTATTACGCCGCGCGTGATAGCCATCACGCTGCGCGTAGTTAAAGCAGGGGAAACTCTTCTTTCTTGCATAGACCACTACGCTGCGCGTGATAGTCCCACGCCCCCAGCATAGTACAAAACCATATTTTTCTGCATAATTCCCTGTTTTCTTGTAATCCAAGTAATCTCAAATCCGGGCTGATTTCTCTTGTTTATTCATACAAAACTACTTAAAAAGAGTCTAATGTCCCTCAAATAAGCATGAATTAATAGGTATTACGAGAGGTCATCAGTCTTCATAAATTTGTGACTTAGCTTCCAATTTTCTCTCAAACTGCTCCATTATCAACTCCATCTGCGAATAGAATATAGATGTTCCCACTCCATCACCAACAACCACGTGATATTGTCGTAAAATTTGCTCTATGATCTGTCTAGACCAGAAAGCCACAACGATGTAACCAATAGCTGCGGTGGTCATTGGATGAACTCTACCATCAGTCCCCCACAATCAAACTCCGCATCCCTTGTAAGGAATATCATATGATGCAGACATTGAATTCGAGATGACACGGTTGTAGAGTCGACGCTCACTGGAAAATAGTACTCGGAGAGCAACCTCTGAAGTTTTAATCCATCTTCCAATCACATAATCTTGAAATCCCATCTTTGCTAATCTTAATAATTTATTTATTAACAAGTCTTCTAACCATTCCTTACGGTAGCTGTTGTAAACCTCAAAACACACTTTCTCAAAGCCAGCATCCACCATCAATTTCGCTGATTTTTGAAGATTATTGATTGTTTCGTGAGGAAGCACATCAGTTATGAAGTTGTGGTCAGTCACTAGTCACTACCAATTTATAGTTACCTTTCACCTTTTCTATAAGCATCTTGGCAATATTCGAATTGTTTTGCTCAAGCTCTTTAATACAAGTTCCGAATTGTTGTTACAACAGTTCGAAACTTGTATGAAAGTTTTGCACGATGCAACCACTAATGGTATTTTCTCGTTGCTGTAAATCAACTTGAATGACTACTCGTTGTTCTTCGGGTCCAGGACACAGAGTTTCTTGTGGAACATTTAACGAAGAGAAAGAAGAACGAAGAATAATAAGACAATAGCTATAACAAACTCCAACAATAGCTAACTGCAAATTAATCTTCATAAGTTGTACAATTAAACATCCGAGATAAAAGGACATAAGATCCACTTCAAATCCGCACTGAATTTGCCTCTATAAACTGAGTGACATGAGAGCGAAGGCAGCACATGAAATCATACTATATGCATCTGGTTTTCCATTCATAATTTTATCAGAGAAAAAGGAATAGACAGAGGTGATTGTCAATACCAAAAAAGCTGAATGAGATTGCAATCGAAGACTTGTGGAATGTTGCCATGTACTTGCAAACAAATTCATTAGACAAATTATTAAACTGAAATTGCTGTAAAGAAATATCTTAAAAAAATTCCAGTTTCCAAATAAATGGATAAAGGAAGAGCTGAAAGCATAGCAAAGCAATCCAACAACTGATGAAGTAAAACCAACAATTCTCCATACCTTTAGCTGCATTCTAATGAAATTTCTAAAACATGTAATAATTAGATCGATAAAGAACTGTACAACCACTGGACAATGGCCACAAATTATTTTGAATGAAGTTAAATTTGACTCAGTGGTGTGGTAAACACATCACAAGTTATATAAAAATATCCCTGATTTTCGCGCTCCGTCGCGTTCAACACCGTTAGGCTTGGGGCTCGGATATAAATAGTGGATGGCCCGATCACAACTTGACAGTAGGCAGCCCAGTGGGCCTAGTACCATATTAGAATTGAATATTTGGCTTAATTCAACCCTACAAAACCGATTTGTAAGGTGAGGATTACCTCTACTTTATATCGAGGCCATCTCGCAACCGATGTGACTTAACGGGTATCAAATTGAAGTTGTTAAAATATAGGGACATAATTGATAGTAAGTGAAGGAGGGGGGGGGGGGGGGGGGGGGGGTGGCGGCTGCTGCTGCGACGAATCTGAGAAGGGGGTGGTGGCGGCGGTGTGGTGGCGAAGGTGACGCGGGGGTGTGGTGGTGAGGTGCTGACGTGGAGGTGTTGGATCTGGCGCCGCTGGTGTGTGGTTGATGCAGTGTGTGATTGGCTTTCTTCGATACGGGATTCTCTGGTCGCTTACAAATTTGTTGAGATTTGCAGGATTCTTTTTTGAATGTCTGATGGTTTCCAAATCTGTTGAGATTTGCAGGTTCTTTGTACCTCTAGTGTGTGGTTGATGCAGTGTGTGATTGACTTTCTTCGATACGGGATTCTCTGGCCGCTTACAAATTTGTTGAGATTTGCAGGATTCTTTTTTGAATGTCTGATGGTTTCCAAATATGTTGAGATTTGCAGGTTCTTTGTATTTGATTGACCTCTTCCGCGTCGATGTTGACGGTTTGAAGGAGGACTGTGAGCTGAGACTTATTTGCCTAGGTTTACACTCTACCGTTGCCCCCATCAATTTTTGGCCCGCGGAGCTGCTTTTTGGATTATGATGAGCCGATCGCTTTTGATTCGAAATCGGGAGTTAATGTCTAGTGGCATCATTATGGGTCGGTTGATGGTCTTCTTTGTTGGTTTGGAGGCTGAGGAGCGTCCTTCTAAAAATAATATTAGAAGGGAACCTCTATTAGGTGGTATTTGGTTTTGGCTTTATTCATTGGTCTTCAGTTTATAAATGGCACATTTATTTTGTAGTTCGACCGATTATTAATAAATAATATATTTGCCATTAAGAAAAATATATTGCAGTGAGGCAAGATGTCTATATGCAATCGTGTAGTCAAGTGTTAAAGACAGTTAGATGAAAATCAGACTGTCCTAATTTAAAGAGAATGTTTTCTAAATTATTAAATAAAAAATTAGACGTCCGATAATAATCACTCCTAAAAACTACATTTCCTCGACAGTGAGAAGTAGGTTATGCTCGCTTTCCTCCACATTTCTTAGGAACTATTAGGAATAAAAAGTATTATTGGCACTTTGTCCTGTTCTATTACTAGACAGAAAAAATTCAAGAAAACTTTATTCTCTTCTCTCCAATTGGTGTAAGCTTGTTTAATTTTTTTGTTAACTAAATTGTGTGGATTAAGCAAATTTAACACCATGACATCTATGCTCAACCAAATTTTGAGATGGATTAAGCAGCCAAAGGTATGGAGATTTCTGAGTTTTACATCATCTGTAATTGGACTGGTTTTTTATGCTCTCAGCTCTTCTTTCACTAATCTATTTGGAAATTGGAATTTGTTGAAGATAATACTTTACACTATTTATAGTTCCATTATCTCCATTGCCATCTTATTTGCACACAGATGGCAAAATTCGAACACTAGTGTTCGACTTAAAGCTCATTTAATATTTTCTGTTTTCATAATCACCAATATATACTCCTTTTTCTTTGATAAGGTTAAGGGAAAACCAGATTTGTATAATATGGTTTCTGGTTCTGCTTTTGCTTTCATGTCACTCGGTTTGTCACAGCAGAGCCACTTTGGTTTCGAGGTTGATCTTTTATATTTTTTCTGTGGATATGTAACTGTACAACTCATGAGGATAAAGTTGTTTTTGATCATTGCTGGAGTGAGTTTTAGTTATTCCCTCATTATGCTTCATTTTTATTTGCATTCCTCGATAGATCAACGCGTCCAACAAGATCAAGATTCCGCATCTATTACTCAGATCCCTGACAGTAGTTCAGTAGAATTAACCAATACAAGTGCTATTCCAGTGGATTCCCATCGAGTCAATTCTGATAGTGTTGCCCTTTCAGAAAACAATGATCTCGGACATCAACAACAAAATGAGGGTATATCAGAACCTAGAGCTGAAGGTGAAAATGAGGGTATAATCCGTAGAATTGGAATAGTGAGACAACCTAGAGTTGATGGTGAAAATGAGGGTGTAACTGTAATCCATAGAAACAGAATAGTGAGACAACCTAGAGTTGAAGGTGAAAACCAGGGTATAATCCGTCGAAACAGAAGAGTGAGAGAATCTAGAGTTGTTGTTTTCCAGACAACAAATGATGCCATTGATATCCTGGATGATGGTTACAGATGGAGGAAATATGGAATGAAAGTTGTCAACCCAAATCCAAATCCAAGGTAAAGAAAAAAAAGCATAATACTGACTTTAGATTCTACTTTTGTCTTATTTTTCTTGAAATTGGTTCTATCTTGTGTTTAAATAACATTTTTCTTATTATTTTGAGTATCCAATGATAGATTTTCTCAATCCCATGTTTTGTAATACACAGATGTTACCATATTAATGGCTTGTATTTATTTGTCTATCTTTTTTAGGTACTTTACCATATTAATGGCTTGCTCTTTTGGAAATCCAACTATAGTCTATACTTGTACCAATTTTCTTACCTTTTCAAATTTACCTATTTCATGGTCAAATTTGGTAATATTAGTATTTTTTTATCCCCATATGGATGCCAGCTACAAAAAGGAATAGTAGTAATAGACTATGTAGTGCTCACACTTCATATTATGGATTTATTGGTGTCTAACAAGTGTCAGTGTCGAAACAAATGTCACTGTCTGAGTCTGATAGCAATACATATGATTTCATTCAATTATTTCATTTTTTTTTTTAATTATTATAAGTGTCGACTTGTAAATATCAATGTCAATATCGATTTTGGTGTCTGGTTTTTGTTTGTGTTAGTGCTTCATAAATTCTAGATTGCGTCATCGAATTTTGTGTTTATATTATGACCTGTAGGAGTTACTACAGATGTATACACCGACGTCAAAGAGGTTGTTTGGCGAGGAAACAAGTTGAACGTGCCTCACACAATATCAGGGTTGTGATCACAACATATTGGGGGGAACACAACCATGATGTTTCCCTGCAGCTTGTGGAAGTGGAAGCAATTCAGTGAACAAACCAGTGCAGTGTCAAACAACCCTTCAAATCGATCCAATGCAGCCTCTGGTATAAGGCTTTTACATTTACATGATGTTATTTTTGAAAAAATAGAAATTTACACGGATTGAATCCAATGCAGCCTCCCAAATGAGATTTTAGCAAGAATCTCCTTGAAAGTTTCCATTTTTTCAAAAATAACATCATGCTACTCATAATGAAACTTATACTACAGTGTAAATGATGATTTTGATGAAGTTCAAGTTTCCAAAAACATGATTGAAAGAAGAGCTTAATGCATAAGAAATGAGTCCAATGATAGTAGTTTAATTTGTATTTGGCTTAAAATTTAAAAGACTAATATGTTCTTCTTAGAGTCAGATAGGAGTTTGAGATGGAAAGAAACTTTGTAGAATGAGTAGAAATTTTTGTTAGTGTTTATGACCAGAAAGATCTATTCCCTATTACAAACACTATAACACTACAAAAGTGTATTCTCTATTGGAAACACGATAACACTTATGATCGAAGGAGAGTCACGGTATCCAAAACAAACTGATCAATGTCATTAATTACATTCAATTAATTCTTAAATTATCAATGTCAGTGTCGTGAGTTAGCGAGTGTTTCGTAAATTGCCCGTTAGTTAGACTTGGACAGTTGGCCTTGAGACTTGTTTATATATTAGAGAAAAAGGTTCCAACTTCCAAATATTATGTTTCTATATTTTATCATGCAATAACTATCACGAATATTAACAGACCCTTACTAACAAGAAAATAACTAACTAACTGATTTTCATCTAATCCTATCACAGAATCAACATCCTGTAATATAAATGAACGGTTAAGATGATCTTTAATGTCAAATATTCCATACTCGATATACTCATCAGCGTTTTTACCAACATACATGCCAATGAAGTTTTCATAAGCTGTCAACAAAATGCTTTCTGTGGAAGTTATTATGAAGTTTCTTACTTGCTCATTAAAAACATTGAATTCCACACATCTCCCTAAACTTCTGATTGAACACCTTGAGCTTATCTTTCATTGAATCTGTTTCAGAATTTGGTGCCACTGACACATTCATATCCATCTTCAAAACATTGATCACCTTATCCCAAGAGTTCCTATAATAGAGTTCAAAGTAATGCTCCACATTTTTACCGAACCTATACTCCCAAAAGGTTTCCAATCTGTATGTAACGTGCCCGAGATTATTCATCATGAAAAAATAGCGGAATGCAGGGTCCTCATAAATTTGTGACTTAGCATCCAATTTGCTCTCAAACTGCTCCATTATCAACACCATATCTGCGAATAGAATAAAGATGTCTCCGCTTTATCAGCATCAACCAAGGGATATTGTTGTAAAATTTGCTCTAGGTTTTGTCTGGACCAGGAAGCCATAACGATGTAGCCAGTGGCTGCGCAGGTCATTGGATGAACTCCGCCATCAGCCCAACAATCAAACTCCGCATCCGGTGTAAGGAATATCAGGTTCCCAAATTCCATGAAATTGTTTCTACTTATTTCACGCAATCTATTCTTGATTTTTATTGCTCGGTTCACCAACAAATCAAGAAACAATAATTCAAATTCAGGAATTAGATCACTCAAAGTCGCAAACAAGTCAAGGATTTTAAACAAACGCCATGCTGAAGGGCTTCAATTTGCAAATGAATCAGCAAAATTCTGTAGTTCAGTGATCGCTCCATGACAAAGCTCTGAGTAATAGAGATCAGATAATGCAGACATTGAATTCGAGAAGACACGGTTGTAGAGTTGACGCTCACTGGGAAATAGTACTTTGAGAGCAACCTCTGAAGTTTTAATCCATCTTCCAACCACGTAATCTTGAAATCCCGTCTTTCCTAACAGGTCTTCCAACCACTGCTTACGGTAGCTGTTGTAAACCTCGAAACACACTTTCTCAAAACCAGCATCCACCATCAATTTCGCTGTTTCATTAAGGTTATTGATTGTTTCATGAGGAAGCGCATCAGTTATGAAGTTGTGGTCAGTCACTACCAATTTATAGTTACCTTTCACATGACCACTATCAGTATCTTCTTGTTGTAAATCAACTTGAATAACTACTCTTTGTTCTTCGAGTCCAAGACACTGCGGTTCCGGTATAACATTTAAGGAAGAGAAAGAAGAACGAAGAATGATAAGACAATAGCTATTATTAGAATTGAGTATTGGGCCTAACTCATCCTTACAAATAAATAGCTAACAATAGCTAACAAATAGTTAATCTTCATGAGTTGTAGAATTAAACATCCTAGATAAAAGGACATAAGATCCACTTCAAATCCGCACTGAATTTGCCTCGATAAACTAAGTGACATAAGAGTGAACGCAGCACACGAAATCAGACAATATGCATCTGGTTTTCCATTAATAATTTTATCAGAGAAAAAGGAATAGACAGAGGTGATAGTCAATACCAAAAATGCAGAATGAGCTTCAAACCGAAGACTTCTCGAGTCAAATTCAGTCAAATTTAGTGTGTGTCACCTGAGACAAATCTTCTTACTTTTTTTTATGTGATGTTTACATTTTTGTAATGTAATGAAAATATTATATACGGAATAAACCATGTTAATTCCAGGAATCTAAACTTAATTGTACGTGAAATAAGTCTTATGTATCCATGAAAGTGAAAATGCAAAGTGGGAAATGGAGGACTAAGGTGTATAATAATATTGAAAACATCAGCAATTAAGTTAGTGGCCACGGTCTTAATTAAAGCTATTCGGTAGAACAGTCTATTGGATATTTTTATCGGCATAGTACTTAATTTCCAAAGTGTTAATTTTTACTTGGCTGAAAAGTTAAAAGTATAATATGTTCTTCTTAGAGTCGGAGACGAGATGGAAATTCTAATCAGTTCCATCTGTCTTCTATTCAACTACTTTCATGAAACCGCAGAGTTATGTGTAAGTGCCGGCCACTGGGTTTTAGGAAGAGTTTTCTTTTTTAAAAATAGATTATCCGGCTTCCAGAATCTGAAATATGTAGATAATGTGATAAAAAAGATGGATTACAGCATCAGAATCACTCTCTTAAGATTTTATTTCCCTCCGAACAATGACTCTATGATCACGTCTTTTCTGGTTTCACCTCCTCTGCTACTCGTTTCACAGAGGTTTTCCACGCAGTTTCAGCTTCGAAATTTTGCTAATGCAGTTGCTAATGGAAGCCCATCAATTTGGCGGTTGTTCAAAATTCTCTCAATCTTTGAGACATTGCAATATCCGATACCGAAATTCCAATTGTCCTGATATATTGGTGAACAAAGCAACAATACAGTCCAAAACAGATTAGGAGAAGCAATTACTAACCTTTTTTCAGAATTATCTGATTTTTTGTCTCCCTGCAGCTAAGCAAGTTTCTCGTCTGATAGTCGACATCATCCAATGACAGTCTAGAATAATGGATACCGTGCTTCTTCTTGTATGTCATGCGGTGTGCCAGGACAAATTTTGAATAATAGGAGGCACATAGTAATTCCACCAGGGCGGGAACTTGAAAACAATTTTCGGAGATGATTGGTTCAAAAAAAAAAAAGCAAAATTCCAACTATGTGGCACCTAATTCATCAAACTTTACATGAGTCAGAAAATATAGATGTTGCAAGAAAGGCAATACAAGAGTTCACAGCTTTATTATTATATAATATACATTATGAAAATTTGTATTGATTGGAAGTGCTTCAATTAGCATTTCTGTAGTAACTATCTTAACCAACCCTAACTAACTAACTAATAACTAACTAACTAACTTACTAACTAATTGGTTTTCATCAAATCATCTCTAACACAATCAACTTCCTCTAACAGAAACAAATGATTGAGTTCATCTTGAATGTCAGACATTCCATACACGATATACTCGTCTGCATTTTTACCAACAACATTCTCAAACATAGCAATGAAGTTTTCATATGCTGGCAACAACTTCATTTCGAGGAAAGTTTTTATTTGATTCCTTAGCTTCTCATCAAAAACACGCCATGTACACTGAATTCCACACGTCTCCTTAAACTTCTGATTGAACAAACTAAGATTGTCTTTCATTAAATTTGCTTCAAAGTTACACGTAACTGACTCATTGACATCCATCTTCAAAAAATCAATCACCTTGCTCCACGAGTTTCTACAATAGAGTTCAAAGTATTGACCCGTGTTTTTATGCATGTACTTATGATCCCAAAAGCTTTCCAATCTATACTCAATATGACTTAGATTATTCATCATGAAAAAGTAACGCAAAGCAGGTTCCTCGTAAATTTGTGACTTAAATTCCAATTTTTCTCAAACTGCTCCATTATTAGCTCCATTTGCGAATAGAATAAAGAATATGTTTTTACTCCATCAAAAACAAAGGGATATTCGCGTAATACTTTCTCCAGATGTTGTCGTGACCAAAAAGCCATAACGATGTAGCCAGTGGCCTCACAGGTCATTGGATGAACACCACCATCAGCCCAACAATCTAACTCCACGTCTGGTGTAAGAAAGATCAGATTCCCAAATTCCATGAAAATGTCTCTACTTTTTTGACCCAATCTATTCTTGACTTGTATTGCTTCACTCACCAACCGATCTAGAAATAATGATTCAAAGTCATGAATCAAATCACACAATGTCTCAAACAAGTTGAGGATTTTAAACAAACGCCACGCTGAAGGGCTTCTATTTGCAAATGCAACAGAAAAATTCAGTAGCTGAAACATCGCTCCACTACAAATCCTCGAGAAATAGAGATTAGATGATGCAGAGTTGGATTCTGAGAAGACACGGTTGTATAGATGACGCTCACTCGGAAATAGTATTTTAAGAGCAACCTTGGAAGTTTTAATCCATCTTCCAATCACGTAATCTTGAAATCCCATCTTTCTTAATGCTAATAACTTATTTATTAACAAGTCTTCCAACCATTCCTCGCGATAACTATTGTAAATCTCATAGCACTCTCTTTCAAATCCAGCATCAAACATCAATTTCGCCGTTTCATGAAGGTTGTTGATTGTTTCAGGCAAAATTGCATCAATTATGAAGTTATGGTCCGTCACAAACAATTTATAGTTACCTTTCACCTTCTGCAAAAGCATCTTACCGATTTTTGTATTGTTTTTCTTAAGCTCGTTCATACAAGTCAAGAATCGTTGCTTGATATTTTCAGATAGTTGTGAATCAACTTGAATGACTACATGTTGTTCTTCGAGTCCAAGACATTGAGTTTCTTGTGTAACATTTAACGAAGAAAAAGAAGAACGAAGAATAATAAGACAATAGCTATAACAAACTCCAACAATAGCTAACTGCAAATTAATCTTCATAAGTTGTACAATTAAACATCCGAGATAAAAGTACATAAGATCCACTTCAAATCCGCACTGAGTTTGTCTCGATAAACTAAGTGACATGAGAGCAAAAGCAGCATATGAAATTAAACTATATGCATCTGATTTTCTATTTATAACTTTATCAGAAAAAAATGAATAGACAGAGGTAATTGTCAGTACCAGAAATGCCGAATGAGCTTTGAATCGAAGACTTCTTGAGTTTTGCCACGTGTTTGCAAATAAAATCATTAGACAAATGATTAAACTGAAAACACTGTAAAGAAATATTTTCAACAAATTCCAATTTCCAAATAGATGAGTGAAGGAAGAGCTTAATGCATAACACAGAAATCCAACAACAGTTGAAGACAAACCCACAAACCTCCACAGGATTGTTGTCATGTTATTATTTCTGAAGTTCATTGATAAGTGATATGTAGCCACAAATTCTTTTGAACAAAGTTACATTGAAAATGCTTTTCTCTCATTTTAACAAAGTCTATTGATAAGTGTTGTTCCAACTTCCAATCAAGTTGAGACACAATAGTTTTATATATTTGTGCAAGTCAAGTCTTTTGTTTTTTTTGACCTTTTCAAACCTTAATCTTTTGAAAAAATTTATATTAATTTTAAATTAAAAGCAATCAAAGTGCAATAATGTGTACCCCCTACCTAATCCTAAGATTCTTTTTGAACACTTATTTAAAAAAATAAAATAAGTCTTAGGTTTTGTTTGTCCATAAAATAATATTCTATGTAAATTTCATATGTGAAGTATGGGTACTCCTAAAATGGTGAAGTACCCGTACCGGGTACGCACCAGTACCGGATACTTGCATGGTACTCGCTGGGTACTTACAAATCAAAATCCATTTTTATTTGATTGATTCAGGGTGGTGGATATGGCAAAAATGTGCAGGTGGTTTTAAAAATAGCATAAAATGTTTTAATTTTTTATTACATATTAATTATTTATCTTGCTTTTGATGAAAATAGTTGAGGTGGTGGACAAATTCACTCAAAATATAATTATTTTGATATTCTATATTAACATACCCGTTCCTTAGAGCATCCACAATGGAGCACTTCATTTTTGAGTACTTAAATGGTCCCACATAGACACATCATCAATTTATTATTTTTTTAATAATAGTACCTAATAGGTACTCAACCCCTCCAATGGAGTATTTCTTAAAAAGTTCTAAAATGAGTCCCATCAATAACTCCACATCATTAAAATTTGAAATTTAATTTAAAATAATATTGCCAAATTAATTTTTTTTGAATATATTAAATAAAGTGGGTCCCATAAAAAGAAGAGAGAGAAAGTTCTTATATTAGAAGTAGTACCTATTAGGTACTAAAATGTGTTGTGCTCCAATGATAGTACCTAATAAGTACCATGAGTACCTAATAGGTACTACACCATTGGAGATGGTCTTAAATTTTTTCAAAATGTCGTATCCCGTACCAGTAGCAGTACCCGCACCCGTATTGGGTACCGTACCCATACCTAGGCAACATAGTCTTATACTCCCTCCGTCCCAAAATATAAGCAAAAATGGGTCAACAAAAGTGAATGTATCTGGACTAAATTTTAAACCAAATTCATCAACTTTTGTTGACCTATTTTTGCTTATATTTTGGGACGGAGGGAGTATATATATGTGTTGTTTTTGTTATCATGTTTCTCAGTTTGTCCAAGTAGAGTCATTTGGGATTTGAGCTTGATCTGCTATAATGTGTTTTTGCGCGTATCTAACTTCAACTCATGAAGATGAAATTGTATTTTGTCATTGTTGGAATGATTTTCAGTTATTCCCCCATCATGGTTCGTTTTTAAAAATTAGTCACATGAATAAATTTATAAGTAGAGTAAAAATTTAATTATCTCATGAGTAAAAAATATCTTAATAAGTTTGTGAACTGTACATGTCAGTAATTTTCACCGTGTTGGTTAAAGGGTAAGCCTAGAGATCACCAACTAACATTGCTCATAAGTTGTGTAGAACTAGTGAGAATGTTCCATTGGTCAAAGAAAAATGAAACTCATTCTTTAGCATAATTTCCTTGAAGTTTCATCCTAAAGTAGAAAAGTGCTTCATATATATATATCTTATCTCCTAGAAAATGCTTGTTTCTCTGCTCGTGAATACAAATCTTGCTCGCTTGAGAAACAAGATGACGTCCATGCTCAACAAAATTGTGAGATTCGTGATGCAGCCGAAGATATGCAGATTTGTGTGTTTTGTTTCATCCATTGTGGGACTGCTATGTTACGCTCTAAGCTCTTCCTTCAAGTATTTGGGAACTGGAACATAGCAGTCCCACAATGGATGAAGGTATTTCTTTACTGTATTTTCAGTTTGCTTATCTGCCTTGCCATCTTGTTTGCAAACACATGGCAGCACTCGCCAAGTATGCGGCTCAGAGCTCATTTGGTATTTTTGGTTTTCGCAATCACCACTGTTTACTCATTTTTATTTGATAAAGCTAACGGAAAACCAGATTTATACAGTCTGATATCGAGCGCTGCTTTTTCTATCATGTCGCTTTGTCTTTCAAAACAAGTTCACTTGGGATTCGAGGTTGATCTCCTATATTTTTTTTGCGGATATTTAACTTTACAACTCATGAAGATTAAATTGTTTTTAGTCAGTGTTGGAATAATTTTCAGTTATTTCCTCATCATCCTTCGTTTTAATTTGGGTAATCCAACAGAGGGTGGCCATCTTGGACTCCAAATCCAAGACCAACCTTCTGTAGTCATTCAAGTCGATGCAGATTCTGAACAAACTAGTACTGCCACAGAAACTGCTGAGAGTGCTACAAATATGAATTCCGAAGACATGCATCTGTACCAGTCAGGTCACTCATGTCAATTTGTCGTCACAAAAAAGAAAAAGTGATAGTGAATATATAAAGCCTTGCAATTCTAAAAAAGAGCTAGTTGATGAGTCATAAGCTTAATGGGGTAATTTGGTAGCAGCTTGGAAGGATAGGGCCAAAAGTCTTTCCTGACTCCGGTATTTGGGAAAATTTTGACAGGAACACGGAGATGAGTGACATTAAGAACGACCTACACAAAACAGTGAAAAAAATGGTGGAAGCCATGGAAGTGAGTGGATTGAGGAAGCGAGCCTTGGAACCAAGTCGTCGTCCATAGCCAGCCATCAAAGCCATCAACTTAATATCCTGTTTCCATATGACTTGATATATCACACAAGGTTCCACACCAACGCAGTAAGAGTGTGACTTTGAGCTTCACTGTCAGTCACTATCAATTCTAGCTCACATCTTGTACTCACTTCCACACCTCGATTGATTCTAGCCAGTAGCCACCTTCTGCTAATTTTGCGACATCTTTGGATCATGTTTTCTGGTTTTGGATGCTCTGTTCTAGTGTTTAGTATAGTTTATACTGAGTCCGAAGGTATAGCTGATATAAATCTTCTTACTTTTATGTACTGCCACAAAGACAAGTGATGTTTAAGTTTTTTATGTTTGTGAAAATATTATGTACTAGTTTTTCCACATTAATTCTATGAATCTTATCTTATATCCATTAGTGAAATAGGTCTTTATTTTTCATCACAATTCAAATGCAAGAATGACTAAAAAATACTTGGTTAAAATATAAAAATTGTATAAGAAGCGCTTAATGGATACAAAGACTTCACCCTATGGAGCCGGACCTTCTATTTTCTGAGGGCCAAAATTTCTTAAAAAAAATTATCCTTGCTCACACGAAGTCATATATCTTCTGCCATTAAAAAAAAAGAAGTCATATACGTTCTTTTCATTTCATCTTTTAATATTTGAAAACTTATCAATAATCTCTTTTAATGTGCTCAGCAAAATTGACCGGGTTATTTTAAAATTATGTTTACTTACACTTGTCAAAGAAAAATACAACTCAGGTGTAGAGTCTTATTCCTTCTATATAGCATAATTTCTTTGAAGTTTCATCATAAGGGCTTCTTATATCTTCCCTCCTAGAAAATGGCCGGCATACAAATCTTACTTGCGCGAAAAACACCATGAGATGGGCAAGGCAGCCAAAGATATGGAGATTTGTGTGTTTTATTTCATCAGTTGTTGGCTTTCTGTGTTATGCTCTCAGCTCTTCCTTCAATCATCTATTTGGAAATTGGAATTTGTTGAAAATATCCCTTTTTACCGTTTTCGGTCTCCTTATTTGCCTCGCCATCTTGTTTGCAAGAACAAGCCACACCTTGGGAACTAGTCTTCCATTTAAAACTCATTTGGTATTTTTGGTTTTCGCAACCTCCACGGTTTATTCTTTCTTTTTTGATAAAGCTAATGGAAAACCAGATTTGTACTGTCTTATTTCCTATGTTGCTTTTGCTATCATGTCTCTTTGTTTGTCAAAGCAAACTCACTTCGGAATTGAGGTTGATCTCTTATATTTTTTCTGCGGATGCTTAACTTTGCAACTTATGAAGATTAAATTGTTTTTAGTCATCGTTGGATTGAGTTTCAGTTATTCCCTCATCATTCTTCGTTTTTATTTATCTTACACTATAGAAGGTGGCAATCATGGACTCCAAATCCAAGATCAACATTCTCTAGTCATTCAAGTCCATGTAGATTTAGAAGAATCCAACACAGCTGCGGAAAATGCTCATCTTATTGATATCCAGCCACAAGAAGTCATTTATTCGGAAAGTCCTCCAATTATGAATTCTAATGCCCTTCAAGAAAATGCTCATCTTATCGTGCCACAAGAAACCATGAATTCTGAAAACGTTCCTATTATGAATTTTGTTACCTCGCAAGAAAACACACATCTTAGCATGCCACAAGAAGCCATTCATTCTGAAAGTGCTCCAATTATGAATGCTGCACAAGAAAATGAGGAGGTTACTCAAGTAAGTTCCCAATTACAACACAATATTGCACGATTAAACAAACAACGTTCCATCACTAGCTTAGTGAAAGAGAAAGAGAGAGGTGGGATTGCATCTCTGGTGAAAAAATTTCCCTTTGGAGCTAAACCATTGCGTGCATTGCGCAAGTCAATGATGCACACATCCAAATCATTATCACCCCATGACTAACTTTGGGATAGCTTTGACTACTCCAAAATATATTTTTTATTTTAATATGGAAGACACCTATGTACAATGTAACAAAATTAAGTATTTAACATCCGCTCATAGTCTTGTTTGTTTCTATGTGTTGTGAAAATGTATGATATCGTGTAAATTATGATTAATTATATGATTGTTTATTTTCGATCTTGATATACTAATTGTGTTATATCAATGCAAGTTATAGGACAAATAGATGACTGTTAAAGCAAAAGGACAAACAACAATTTCCATCGATGGATACTTTCTTATTATTAATATTATCAACATATTTTCCTGTTATTATTTGGGTCAGATGTATAAAAGATTATTGTTTAACCAATCGTTAGTTGGTCCAGTAGTGATTGGCGTTGGACTTGGTAGAGAGGACCACACTTCAAGCGATCGGGAGAGAGCTGGAACCACTTGATGCCAGAACTTACCCCCGAACCAAATTTGGCGGTCCAGTGGGCCAGATACTGGTGGTAGAAACTCGCGCAGACTAGGAGGTCCAGTGGACCGGATATTTGCAGCACCTTTGACCAGTTATACATTGCTCATACTATAAGACAGAGAAATGTGGATTATGGTGATTCCCTCTAAATTTCGTGTTATATGAATAAAAAATATAGTTTTCTTAAGATTCACATACTAAAGTAGTTTTGCTTCTGTACTATACACCAATGTCCAAAGAGCAAGTGACGAAACTCGCGCATATAAGCTCTTTTCATTTCATTTTTTAATACTCCAAAACCGAATAATCTCTTTACTTTGCTCAGCTGAGGTTGACTGGCTTATTTTAAAATTATGTTTGCTTACATTCGTCAAAGAAATATGAAACTCCTTGATGGTGAAAGAGCCTTTTTCTTTCTTCAGCATAATTTCCCTGAAGTTTCATCCAAATTAGTAAGGAAAGTGCTTTAGATATCTTAACTGTTAGAAAATGGTTGTTTCTCTGCTTATACAAACCTTGTGAAGTTTCATCTGAAAGTAAAGAAAATGCTTGTGAATACAAACCTTGCTCGCTTGAGAAACATGATGTCCAAGCTCAACAAAATTTTGAGCTTCATGATGCAGCCGGAGATATGGAGATTTGTGTGTTTTGTTTCATCCATTGTTGGACTCTTATGTTACGCTCTAAGCTCTTCCCTCAATCATCTCTTTGGAAACTGGAATTTGTTGAAAGTAGTTGTTTACTGCGGTTTCAGTTTCATTATCTGCCTCGCCATTTTATTTGCAAACACTTGGCAAAACTCGCCAAGTCTCAGGTTCCGTGCTCATTTGGTATTTTCTGTTTTGACAAACACCACTGTTTTCTCCTTTTTCTTTGATAAAGCTAATGCAAAACCAGATGCATATATTCTGATTTCGTTTGCTGCTTTTTCTATCATGTCGCTTTGTCTATATTTGTTTTTCTGATATTTCACTATACAACTCATGAAGATGAAATTAATTTTAGTCATTTTTGGAGTGAGTTTAAGTTATTCTCTCATCATTCTTCGATTTTATTCGGCTGCTGCAATAGAAAGTGTCAATCTTGGACTCCCAATCCAAGACCAACATCCTCTAGTCACTCAAGTCCATGAAAACTCTCATCTTATCCTGCCACAAGAAACCATTGATTCTGAAAGTGCTCCAATTATGAATTCTGGTGCCCTTCAAGAAAACGTTTATCTTATCCAACCACAAGAAACCATTAATTCAGAAAGTGCTCTAATTATTAATTTTGGTGAAGGCAATTCGAGGAACAGGTGGAAGGAAGTTCGAGATGTTATCCATAATTTAAATTTCATGAAAATGCTAAAAGCAAGCCTAGCAAGAATTGAGGAAGCAAATGGGGGTACCCATCTTCTTTTATAGCCAACCATCTTAGCCATTAGCCTAACATCATGTCCCCAATGTTTCCTCTATTACACAATATGCACAAGGTTCCACCACGGATGCAGAGAGGCTCGAAGCTCCTAAAACAGTGTAATGCTAAGAATAAATTTATTAGATTGATTTCTAGCCGGAGTGTAATTCCAGCTATTGCTATTTTATCAGTAGCGCTGCCTAGGCATAAGTAGTAGTTGTTCTCACTTTGGAGTTGGAGAAAGCGCGTGACTTTGCGTTGCTCTCTCACTATCAACTCCAGCTAACATCTAGTATTCACTTCCACATCTCGGGTTCTTCTCGCCAACTTCAACTACTTTTGTGACATCTTTTGGTCTTGTTTAAATTATCTTTTTTTAGTGTGTAGGCATCTGAGATAAATGTTCTTACTTTTGAAAATATAGTAGAGACAAGAGGTGCATGCTAGTGTGCTGCCACAAAGAAATGTGATGCATGCATTTGTAATGTAATGAAAGTATTATGTACTGAATAAAGGATATTTAATCCCCGGAATCTTAACTTAATATATTGTATATGAAATAAATCATGATTATCCATTAAAAAATGAAAATGCAAGGTGGACAAGTGTAAGTAGCATACAAGAATGGAGGATTCAAAGCTTTAATGTTATTCCTCCAGAGTTCTTGAACACGAAGAAATCATTGGGCGAAAGGTTGGACTCACCAAGAAGAGTATTTACCAGCAGCTGATTATTTTTGGTATCTTTTGAATATGATTCCTCTAATTTTATATACTACCAATGTCATATTTTAAAAACCATCCAATGGATCGTGGTTGAACCGAGTTCATGGCCTTTATAACAAATAACATTCAAATTAAAGTTATGAAACTTAATTTGCAATGTCTTAGAGTGAAAATTATCAGTAGAGGAACTTAGTCAACAAGAGAAAAAATGTGGAGTCAAAGTTAGTTTGAAATAGTCAAATAAATAGTACCCCCACATACTGATGGAACTTGCCTCGGAACTGATTAGAACTTTCCTGGAAATGATAAACAGCTTTGGTCCCTAATTGTCTTCAAGTTTCAGCTGAGATAGATATAGCTTCTCACAGCCAAAGTCAATTGTTACACACTTTAGACAACATGACAAATATCCAAATCCGGAGATTGTTGATGCAGCCAAAGGTGTGGAGATTTGTGGGATTTGCTTCATCTGTTGTTGGACTTCTCTGTTATGCTCTCAGCTCATCCTTCATTATCTCTTTGGAGATTGGAATCTGTTGAAGATTTTCCTTTATAGTGGTATCAGCTTCATCATCAGCCTCATGGTTTTATTTGCAAACATATGGCAACACTCAACAAGTTTTCGGTTCAAATCTCACACAGCTTTTTTGGTATTAACAATCACCTCACTATATTCGTTTTTCTTCGATAAAGTTGTGACTGGAAAACCAGATGCCTATAGTCTTATTTCATGTTCTTCCTTTGCTATCATGTTACTCAGTTTATCGAGGCAAAATGAGTGGGGATTTGAAGTTGATCTTTTCTACTTTTTTATTGGATGGCTAATTGTGCAACTCATGAAGATTAAATTGTTGTTATTCATTCTTGGAGCAGGTTTCAGCTACTTGCTTATTATTCTTCGTTCATCCTTTCCTTCGTTAGACGTAGCACGAGATAATGAATTCCCTGGAATCGAAGATGAAAATTTTGTAGTTATAGAAGGCCATTTACATTCACCACAACTGGCTAGTAATAATATTGGCAGTATGATGGAGAACCTCAGTACTTGTCTGAAGGCACTTCAACTAGAAAATTCAAATCTCATCGAAATACTTCTGGAGAAGTTGGAAGAATACCTTAGTGATGATTCTGAATTGGTTTTTGACCCCGAGTTCGTGATCAACGCCTTCCACTTGAAACCATCGACAACCTTCACAAAACAGCGAAGATGATGGTTAGCACCGGGTTTGAAAGGGAATTCAGTGACATGTATAGCCGTTGCCGAAGGGAATGTTTGGTTGAAAGCCTCTCAAGATTATGGTTCCAGAAACTCAGCTTTGAAGGCCTTCAGATGTTGTCATGGAAGGAAATGGAAGACAATATTAAAAGGTGGATTAAAGTTTTCAAAGTTACTTTGAACATATTGTTACCCACTGAACGGCAACTCTGCGATCAGGTTTTCTTTGGATTCTCCGCCGCCGCTGATTTATCCTTCACAGATGTTTGCATGGAATCCACACTTCAGCTTCTGAGTTTCACCAAAGCTATGGCCATCATAAGACGATCACATGAACCTGAACAGTTGTTTAGAGTCCTTGACTTGTTTGAAACTATGTGTGATATAATTCCAGAGTTTAAATCTCTGTTCCTTGATCAATACAGTGGATCGCTGCAGAACGAAGTAGCCACAATTTGGAAGAGATTGGGGGAAGGAATCAAAGGCATTTTCATGGAGTTGGAGAATCTGATTTGCTATGATGCGGCCCAATCGGCTATTTTCTCTGGTGGGATTCATCCAATTACCCGTTATGTGATGAACTACCTCCGTGCCGCAAGTAGGTCACGGAAGACATTGGAGCAAATGTTTGAGGATAGAGTGAAATCCTCTTTCTCTCTTTCAGTGCAGATAGGTTTGATTATGGAGCTATTAAACAGAAATTTAGAAGCCAAATCCAAAATCTACAAGGATCCTACTTTGTGCTATGTTTTCTTGATGAATAACTGCAGGTACATTCTTCTACATATCAAAGACAGTGAATTGGGAAGCATTTTAGGTGATGCTGTGATCCAAAAACACACAGCAAAAGTTCGGCTGCATCATGCGAACTATCAAAGTAACTCATGGAATAAGATGTTGGAGTTCTTGAAGTTGGACACCAATGCATCAATGCAACCTAATGAGGAAGCAAATTCAATGAAAATGAAGTTAAAATCATTCAACATGCACTTTGAGAAAATATGCAGGGTTCAATCTTCATGGTTTATCTTTGATAAACATCTTAAGAGAGAAATTATAACTTCCATTGTGAAAGACTTGTTGCCAGCTTATGCAAAATTCATTAGAAGGTTTCAGAGAGTTCTTCAGCTTGGTAAGAATGCCGATAAATATATTAAGTATGAAATGGAAGATATTGCAACAGGTCTCGACAATTTGTTTCAGGGAAGAGGTAAATCCAATTAATTATCATCACATACATATTTGTTTATAAATATCTATTTTAAGAAAGTGAATAATGCTAAAATATTATTTGATGAATCTATAAAAAATTTCTACAGACCGTACATTATTGATTAGTTTGTTCTTTTTTTTCGTCATTGTTGAATATATAAATCTTTCTCCTTTTTGTTCTGATTGTTATGGACATACTTTTGTTGACTCTGGTGACATTTTGAAAAACCAACATAGTATTGGCCGAACAAACAATTACTGTTGATAGTAGTGATGACAACAAATATGACAATTTCTGTGAGATTGTTGGTGAGGAAGTCGCTGGTATCGGAGAGAGTCATGAAATTGACAGTAAATGAGGATTGCGATCTATGAAACACGGACACAAACATGGTCCCCGGACACAAAACCGACATTGATACCATAGTTTCAAATTCCAATATTACTGGTGTGGTGCCTCCACAACCGAGATGTATCCAATAGCTTTACAATGATAACGGAAACTATCAACCACCAATGTTAACTTCAAAATCAAAAGGACCCAAATTGAATTCATGCACCAACCGTAAAGCAGACAGAAAACCAAGAGCTCAAAAGTAAATTAACTTCATTAAATTGAGATCTGCGACTGTACGTTAACTTCTACTGCATATTATTTAATGAATGTGAAGTGTCTGGAACATTGCGAGTTTGTGCATAATTGCGAAGAAAATTATAGACGTGCTGATGCAATCGCTGTGAGATTTATTTACTTGATAGTTTACGTCACAAATTTGTTGGCAATTCCACGGAATCACAGGGATGAACATGATATTCATAAGCAAGGTAAAGAGCATAGGAGTATTCATGAGGAAAATACTCATAAGAATTCATATTGAAAGAATATAGATCGATAAAAGAATGAGTAAAATGTACAATGGAGTGGCCTATTTATAGAGCTACTTGGAGTAACTAACTCCCTAACTAACTTTCTAATCACCTAACCAACTTGGTAACCTATCAACTAACTCTAGTTGTTTAACTAACTATCTATATCGTTAACACATAAAACAAAAGATATATTCTGAAAGGAATTGAATCAAGTCGATCTAAATCATAGATGCAAAATAAAAATAAACACATCATGTTTTATCTATATTCTGATTCATATATTTTGGTTTCCCAGAAACAAATGGTTGAGTAGATCTTGAATTTCAAACAGTTCATATTTAATGTACTTATAAGCTTGGTTACCAAGAATATCCTGGAGCCTCCCAACAAAGATTCCATATGCTGGCAATAGGATTTTTCCCACGGACGATATTATTTCTTCCCTTAGCTTATTGTCATATACAGACCATACGGACTGAACTCTGCATATATCTTCAAAGTGACTGTTGAACAAATGAATCTTCTCTTTCAATAACTCTTCTGTAGTATTTTCATTGTTCTCGAGCTTCAGAAAGTCCACCACCTTGTTCCATGAGCTTCCTTTATATAGCTCATGGTTTTTATGGATTTTTTCTATGTTATTTTGGAACCACTCATTGCCCAAAATTGTTTCCAATTCCCAGATTTTGTTCACAGCTTCTATGTGCGACCTATTATTTAGCATGAAAATATGGCGCAAAGCAAGGTCTTTGTAGTTTTCGGACTCATATATCAATTTTTTTTCTAACATCCCTATTATCTGTTCTACCTGCTTCACGAAGAAAGATGATGCTTCCACTTCATTGTCAACCTTGGAGTACTCGTGTAAAATTTGTTCCAGCGTCCGCTTTGACCTGCAAACAGAAGTCACGTAGCTCATGACCTCGATAGTCATTTGATGACGTTGGCCATAAGATGAATCAACTAGATCTGCTTCTGGGACTTTGAAAATAAAATTATGCATGTCCTTGAAAAGGTCTCTGCTAGCTTCTCCTAATTTATTCTTAACTTTGATGGCTTGGTACAGTAATGTCGAATCTGGAAACAAAGATTCGAATTTCGGAATTAGACTATGTAACTGCTTAAATATGTCGAGTTTTTTGAGCAAACACGATTTTGAAGGGCTCCCAGAACCAACTGAATTTGCCAAATTCAGCAGCTGAAACGTTGCTAATTGGCATACCTCAATGAAACAATTAGAACCAGTGGTTGAGAACCCCGAGAAGACACGATCACAGAGCTGTTTTTCAATGGGAAACAAGCATGTCATAGTTACATCCAAAGCAGTCATCAATCTTCCCATCATGGTATCTACATATTGTTCCCTTTTACGGTCATTCTCGATGTTGATCTTTGCATCCTGCAACACAAATATTTTATTTATCAGACACTCCTGCAAAAATACCTTCCGCCAATTACTGTACGCACGAGAACACTCTTTCTCATATCCAGCACCTATCATCAACTTCACAATTTCATGAAGATTATGCATCTTTGATAACAGAAGAGCATCCATCACGAAATCAAACCTAGAAAATGATTTACTCCTATCTTGAATGTATTCCTTTATATGCCTGTTAATGAGATTTGAAATTTCCTGATGAATTGCAGTAGTACAAGTCATAAGGTTTTGCATCATTACAGAAAAATCATTACTAGGCCTTATTAGTGAATCCATTTCAATGATTACTGAATTTTCACCTTGGAGTCCAAAATACTCATTTTCGACTATGTTATTTATGGAAGATAAATAAGAACGAATAATAATAAGAGAATAGCTGAAACCTGCTCCAACAAAGACTAACGGCAATTTAATCTTCATGAGTAACACAGTTAGACATCCGAGAAAAAAGTAAAGAAGATCCACTTCGAATCCGCACTGAGATTGCCTCGACAAACTCATCGACATGATAGAAAAAGCAGCACATGAAATCAAGCTATATGCATCTGGTTTTCCATTCACTACTTTATCGAAGAAAAAGGTATAGACAGAGGTGATTGTCAATACCAGAAAAGCCGTATGAGCTTTGAAGCGAAGACTTCTTGAGCGGTTCCATAAATTTGCATACAATATCATGAAGCTGATGATGAAGCCGAAAATTGTGTAAAGAATAATCTTCCACAAATTCCAATTTCCAAATAGATGGTTGAAGGAAGAGCTGAGAGCATAACAAACCAGTCCAACAACTGCTGAAACAAAGGCAACAAATCTCCATACCTTTGTATGCATCAGCCATCTCCGAATTAGGATTATAGTATGATTCATGTTCCCTCCTATATACTGAGATGTGAGCAATGTTTGATTTTGGAGTAGAAGCTATCTTCTTATTTCCTATGAAATTTCAAGGAAATGGGGCATAAAGCAATTTAAATATAGGAAATGAGTAACGGTAGTAGGAATGCACTAACAAAAGTCCTACTTTCCTTTGAATAAAAAATAAGAAATCAAAAAATCATTTCCATTGATGGATACTTTCTTATTATTAATATTATCAGCATATTTTCTCTGACAAGTGACAACCACTGTTTGTTTGTTTCATATATTTATATATATATACATCTATTTGCCATTAAAAAAAATATATATTTTCCCGACGTTATTATAAAGATTACTCCCTCCGTCCCAAAACTGTAGTAGTGAATCCATTTCAATGACTACTGAATTTTCACCTCGGAGCTCTAAATACTCGTTTTCTTCCGTGGTATTTACGGAAGTGATAAAAGACCGAATAATAATAAGAGAATAGCTGAATTCTGCTCCAAGGATGAATAATTACACTTTAATCTTCATGAGTAACACAATTAGACATCCAAGGGAAAAATAAAGAAGATCCACTTCAAAGCAGCACATGAAATCAAGCTATATGCATCTGGTTTCCCATTCATCACTTTATCGAAGAAAAAGGAATAAACAGATGTGATTGTCAATACCAGAAAAATGTTGTATGAACTTTGAACCGGAGAGTTCTCGATCAGACTTATTGAGTATAATTTCTTGTGCAGCCTCTGCTTTGATGTCTAATTAATTTCTCTATTTTGGTTATCAATATAGAAAAATTGATCCTGGGTTTGAATCTGATCTCGACTTTTTCCATGGATGTCTAATTAATACTCTAATTGTTCAGATGAAAATCAATTTGGTGCTATCCTAGGATGCCTAGGTACCGGTACGGGAATTTGGTATTTTATAAAAATATAAGGTACATATCAAAAGAATTACTTTTTGAGTGAGTTAGTACTGTTGTACAAGGTTTTAAATTGCGGTTGCGGTCACGGATGCGGTTGTGGCCATTATCGTCGTTGCGACGCAGATTGCGGCCATTGCGGTGTGAAATAATTTTCTCTCCGCACAAACACATAATAAAAACTATAATTATTATAATTTATTATATATTCTTTTATTTATAGTTCTTTCTACCACAATGGCAAATTAACAATCCAGCGTAGAAAACAAACTTTCAAACACAACCCAGAACAAAATGAGTGAAAATTCAGTGGTTCAGTTTGTTTCATCTGCTTCTTTTCTTCAAATGTTCATGTAAATTCTAATTTTCTTCCTGTTGCGGCCCGTTTCCGTCAAAACGTCGCTGTGTTGCGGAAAAATGTTGTTGCATTGCGGTTACGTTGCGGTATCAAGTGTGATTTTAAGTTCACACCACAATTGCCGTCTGATGCAGTTGTGGTGCCGTTCGCATCCGCAATATTGCGGTCGCATCAGGTGATGCGGTCCGCAATTTAAAACCTTGCGGTGTTGTAGTTGTAAAACATAAGTTGAGAAAAAAATTACATTATAGTAAATTAGTAGTTTTGTTGAAGCGATATTTTGTTATTGTCTTAGTATGGTTCTTCTTAGTATTGTCTTAGCTGGAACTTTAAGAGTACTGGAAGATAATGTAGCCGTTGAAATTCATGCTGCAGATAAAATAGAAATGAATTAAAATCTGATTATAGTTATAGTAATAGTAGCCAACAAAATAATGCTGGAGAACAATTGAATTCTGATGCAGAACATGAAAACTCCTCTATATTAATAAGAAATGCCACATTTACTTGTGCACTTCCTTGTTTGTAGTAGCTGTTTGAAGCTATAGTTTGGGGTATAATGAATTACAGTTCCAACTTATGATTTCGTTGATTCAACAACTCCTTTGTAAATTTGTATATCATGTTGAATTGTTGATTATATTAGAAGAAATCTACCACAATGAGAATATAGAGTGCATATCTCGGAATCTCAGGCTTCTGCGTTTATACATTCTGCTTAAATATTTGTGAATGCTGCCTGTTAATGCCGCATTGTTGTGAAATATTGTTCTGTCTTCTACCAGTTATACACTGTCTCCAATCACTCCTTTGCAGATATTTTAGATTAATCATTTACTTAATTTGGATGTTGTTTGTAGCGAACAAAAATAAACTGAAAATAACTTATATACATTATGAGGTTTCTATAAAATCTAACAAACACTCTCACAAAGTGCTTATGTTCAGAAAAAGGACAAACTGATATATATACACAAACCAAACCTACAATGCAAAAGCAAACTATCAAGAGGGCAAGTGCCCAGGCTGGCCCATGATTCACAAACCAAATGATTCATTCATCTGTCTTGTTTCCAAGAAACAAACTATCAAGTACATCTTCAATATCAAAAATTCCATACTCGATATACTCGTAAGCATCGTTTTTAAGAAAATTTTGAAACTTCCCAATGAAGGTTCCATACACAGGCAGCAAGATGTTTTTGAGAGATGAAATTATTTCCCCCCTTAGCTTCTCATCATGAACAGACCATGTGCATTGAATTCTAAGTGTCTCTGCTAAGTGCATGTTAAAACAACTGAGATTTTCTTTCATCGAATCTACTGCTAAATTAATTTCCACGGAGGAGTCATTGATATCTAACTTCAAAAAATCCAACACTTTTTCCCATGAGTTTCTTTGATAAAGTTCAAGCTTTTGTTGAACTTTTACTCTGAATTTTTGGCACCAAATATTTCCAAAAATTTCATTCAATTCCCTTCTTTGAATTGCAACTTCTAAATACCTCCAATTATTCATCATGAAAAAATGACGCATCGAAGTGTCCGCATAAATTTTAGACTTCCATTCCAGAATGCTTTCTAACAGTTTCATTGGCTCCTCTGTTTGTGTTGAAAATGCTCTGTCGGCATTAACAAAGTTGATTTTTTGCGATCTGATAGCAGAAACAAGATAGTCGGCGACGTTGTACATCATAGGATGATGCCCACCGTTGGCCGGAGCAGGTAGATTGACCTCTGGGATAGAGCTTATGGATTTAACTGTAGAATTTAATGTCACAATATAGATTAAATAGTCTAGTGGTTAGAATTTAACCTTTTAAACTGAATAAGTGTGTATATTAGGGCTCGAACCAAGTCACCGCATATTTTTAATTCATCCCGAATAAAAATATTTTAATTTCTTTGCCAAAGAATATTTTATAATATTATTCTAAACACGCCTGAAAAAAACATAAAAAAATTTCAAAGTTGAAGTAACATTGACCTAACATGAATCATATGTGTATACGAGGATATTTCAAACGACTAAAAAGTGGAAGGAAAGCAAACATATTAACCTAGGGATGGCAAAACAGTCCAACCCGCCATGTTCCTCTCCGTCCTGTTATTAATCTTCCTAAGAAGGGCAGGCGGGCTAGTGGTGGCGGGTTCAAAATCATACCCCGTCACTTTTCATGGCAGATTGCAGGTTGGCGAGAGTGCCCACCAATAAATTTTAAATTTAATTTAATAACAAAATACTTTTATTATCAGACAGTTGTAATCGATTAATTACTGATTTACTGTTGTTCAACTTGATTCCTCACCTGGTGTGGCGGATGAAAGCCACCTAGAATATGAAGTTGATGATGGAGGCATAGTGGTTTGAGTGATGATATCCTTTGAGTTTGAGGTATTCCTTATTTTTCGTGGTGGTAAAATTAATGATGCCTTTGTTAAGGACATGCAGCAGGAATGTCCACCCTTGTATGTTACTTCAAACATGTTTGGATTGTCATCAAGTTGTTGTACTTTCTTCTTGAATCCACCTGAATATTTAGTCATGTGGTTGCACATGTAGTAACTCCCGAAACAAAAGAAACCTTCCAAACAGTTTTAGGATTATGAATCATTGTCCCTTACATAGGACGGATTCAAATATTCGTGAAACTGGGCTGAAAAATATAAAAAATAAAGCAATTGCTAGCATGTTCTCTTAGAACACATGTTAAAGATACTTCAAATATATCAGATACATTGTATAACTAATATAGATCAGATATTTAATGAATCTAATAAGTAAAATTTTTCTTATGATTAAGGATGGAGAAGTACTTTTATATGTAGATGTCATATTTCCTAACAAAATTAATTACATAAATTACCATCCATGCATACCTCGGGTATTTGAAGTCAAGCATCTCTTTCTCCTTATATTTTTTCCAGGTAAAGCCATCGTCTGGTGACATTTTATGAGCCATCCCAAACTGTTGTGAGGGAGAGATTACTATTGTTCTTATCTCTGTCTCTGAGTCCTTTGTCCCAATTCTAATTAATGCGCGAAGACATGATGATCATTAGATCAATGTGCAACAAATTGATTGTAAAGACAAATCTACTATTTTGTACTACTATGATACTATCCCTAATTATAAGTATCCATGCTTATTTTAGATATATTAAGACAATTTTCGGGAAGCGTTAAATAATAGGTGTAATTTTCAAAATTTAAAGGTGTGCCGTGGGTGCACACTGTGAATATTTTGAGATTCTGTCTCATCACACTAAATTTATTTAATAAAAAAGAAAACATCAATAATTTTTTGATACCTTTCTAGTTGAGTAAGTGATGCTTCTATCAATTGCACATCTCTTTCATACCCCTTTGATCCTTCGGAACCTTCCACATTGCTCCGATCTATTTTACCAATCTGTCGGGCGTTGTACAATGATTGTAGAACTTCCCTGCCATCGTAGTGTCGGGTTTTGTTCGATGATTGTTGAACTTCCCTACCATAGTAGTGCCAAACTTTCAGAGCGTGTTTTTGGAGCCAATCATACCCCAAAATGGTTCCCAATTCATTATCTTTGGTCACTTGAACTATATACGTGTTGTTATTCATTAAGAAAATATAGCCTATAGATGGATCCTCGTAGCATTTGGACTTCATTTCCAAATTACTCTCCAATATATCCATAATCCTATGAATCGTCTGAGAAAATGAGGAATCTTCAAACACTTGCTCTAGTGTTTGTCGGGATTGACAAACTACACTTAGGTAGTTCATCACGTACTGGGTAATCGGGTGAAGACCGCCACCATTAACTGTCACGTTAACTGGATCTTTACCAATCAGATACTGCAACTCCATGAATATGCCTTTGATTGATTCCTTGAGTCTCTTCCATATGGTCATTGCTTCATTTATTAGAGAGACACTGTATTGATCACAAAATAATGACTCAAATTCCGGAATTAGGTCACACAATGTTTGAAACACCTCTAGAATTTTAAACAAACGCTCTGGCGAATGGCTTCTGGTGGCAATAGCATTGACAAAAGTCACAAGTTGAATGGTCCATCCCTTGCAAATGTCCAGGAAAGAGAAATCAGCAACGGATGAGAATCCAAAGAAGATGCGGTTGCAGAGTTGTCGCTCGCCAGGGAAAAGCATCTTTAGAGCAACATTGGAAGCATGAATCCAACTTTCAATATTGTCTTCGAGTTCTTTCCACGGGATATTATGAACGTCCTGGATGTTGTACTTTTCTAAACTGAATAATCTATTTAGGCACTTATCCAAGCATTCCCTCCTACAACTATTATACACAATGGAAAAATCTTTCCCAAACCCAGAGCATACCATAACCTTTGCTGTTTTCTCGAGGCCTTTGATAGTTTCTAGCTTAAATGCATCCATCATGAAGTTAGGGTCATTGAACACAAACTGAGATTGTTTTTTAGCATAGTATTTTTCTACATGCACAAAAATCATTTGAATGATAATTACACTTTCGTGCTGAAGTGCCTTCACAAAAGCCATGAGTTGTTCCATCACACTACTAATATCATTAGCGATCATCAATTGTGATGAATCTATTCTATTGCTATCGCTAGCGATATCAATATTGGCGAGTTGTAGAGAATTCATATAAAGAACCACCGAATTTTCATCCTGGAGTTGAGAGTATTGATCATCTCCTCTAGCATCAATAGGAGAGAAAAAAGAACGGAGAATAATAAGAGAGTAGCTGAAACCTGCTCCAAGAATGAATAACTGCAATTTAATCTTCATGAGTTGCACAATTAGACACCCGAGGAAGAAATAGAGAAGATCGATTTCAAATCCACATTGAGTTTGCCTCGACAAACTCAATGACATGATAGCAAAAGCAGCACATGAAATTAAACTATATGCATCTGGTTTCCCATTCATCACTTTATCGAAGAAAAAGGAATAAACAGAGGTTATTGTCAATACCAAAAATGCGGTATGAGCTTTGAACCGGAGACTCCTCGAATGTTGCAATAATTTTGCAAATAAAATCACAAAACATATGATGAAACTGAAAATAATATAAAGAAAAAGTTTCAGAAAATTCCAATCGCCAAAGAGATAGTTGAAGGAAGAGCTTAAAGCATAACAGACCAGACCAACAACAGCTGAAGCAAAGCCTATAAATCTCCACACCTTTGGCTGCATCAACCATCTCCAAATTTGGATTAAAATATGTGTCATGTTGTCTAAAGTGTGTAAGAATTGATTTCACATATGAAATGAGAATGAAACAAATCTTTTTGATTTCGGGTGCGAGAAGCTATCTCTATCTCAGCTGAAATTTGAAGCAATTAGGGACCAAAGCTGTTGATCATTGCCAGGAAAGTTCCAATTATTTTTCCATTTTGACTTGTCTGTTTTTTTATGATTTTTCCAATCAATTATGAGGAAAGTTCCAAACAAAGGGAAATGTCATATCTAGTCAATAGTTTAGTCAATGGTGGTCCACCTTATCTTTTTATACTAAATAACTTTGACATCATCTTCTTTCTCTTGTGAACTAAGTACCTTTCATCTTTTTTTAATTTATATTGTAATTAACGCAAAGAACTCAGTTTAATTTTCATCTTTTTTAATCTTAGGTATACTATTAAGGTAGATAATTTTCATAAAGAATATTTATTAATTTTTGGTCCTATCAGAATTATTCACTTCATAAGGATACTGATACATATCCAAATAAAATGTGCACTAATAGGACTGGCGACTGATATTAATTATGGGAGGGTACATTATTGAAAACAAAATAGATACTATTGAGTATTGATCAAACAAAATTAGATGAAATTTTCTTAGCTGAAAGTCTTGTACTTGGATGAAATTTGCATCATTTTGATTATAATGGAAGAAATCTACCACAATGAGAATGTTGGAGTTCATCATTCATTTGCTGAATTTCGTTGATGCTGTCGCAAATGGAAATAAATTGAAAATAACTTATATACATATTATAAGATGTTTCTATAAAATCTAAGAAACACTCTCACAAAGTACATCAATGCCAAATAACATTACAAAACCAAAACAACTTCATCGAAAGATTAAGAAAAAAATGACAAAATAAAATAGAAACCGAACCAAATGATTCATACGTCTTTCTTGTTTCCAAGAAACAAACTATCAAGTACATCTTGAATATCAAACATTCCATACTCAATATACTTGTAAGCTTTGTTTTTAAGAAAATCCTGAAACTTCCCAATGAAGGTTCCATATGCTGGCAACAAGGTATTTTTGAGAGATTCAATTATTTCTTCCCTTAGCTTCTCATCATGAACAGACCATCTGCACTGAACACTACATGTTTCTGTAAATTTCATGTTAAACAAATTGAGCTTTTCTTTCATCAAATCTGTCGCAAAATTAATTTCCGTGGAGTCATTTATATCCAACTTTAAACATTCCGACACCTTATCCCACGAGTCTCTCTTATAGAGTTCAAGGTTTTGTTGGACTTTTTCTCTGTTTCTTTGCAACCTTGTCACGACCCAACCCCAATCGTGACCGGCGCACGAACTAATACTAGTCCGGCAAGCCTAATGACCGAATTTGACAAACAATAAATATATTATTTCCAAATGACTATTTACTTTAGAACAATTTTACTGGAATTTCGACAAAGTCTCGTCTATATTTTCAATGTTTCCAAATCAGAATAAATCCTGTTTGCAGCATATACATCATCAGCTAGACTTTTGAGATGTTTAAATTTATACATTTCAAAACAAGATATTCCTAGACTCAAAATAGCTGCAGATACTCGATCAACTCCAAATATACATATACAAAATAGTTTTTCATCAAGAAGGCCTACCAAAAGAGTGACATTGATAGATCTTTAACTCTGCTAGAAGCTTTCTATTCAGTTGACTTTGAATCTGAAAAAAATATAAGATGAAGGAGTAAGTCACAAGGACTTAGTGAGCGATAACAACCATTACCAACTAGATGGGAAACACACAAAGACACGAGCATTTGATTTTTAGAAAGCTTGTAATAATTATTGTATAGTAGTAACTACAAAATATAAATAATACTTGATCCAAATCATTATAGAGTTTGAAATTTGAAATAATAAAAATATAGAAATCCAATCAAATAAAAAGAAGTCATAACGAGAGAATCGAGAGACGGCTCCATCTCGTTGATAGCCCTTTCCTCCTAAGAGTGGCCTTTCACTTAGGGGCGGCTCCATCTAACGGATAGCCCTTTTCTACTCGATTATGAAAACACATCCTCATCTTTAATTAGGTTGTCTACAACTCGTCGATAGTCAATTCGTTACGATAGAATCGAGAGACGGCTCCATCTCGTTGATAGCCCTTTCCTCCTAAGAGTGGCCTCTCACTTAGTGGCGGCTCCATCTAACGGATAGCCCTTTTCTACTCGATATTATATAACTAGGTGCACCTAGACCGTTATCCTCGTTATCGGTTACTTGATTGAAATCATTATTCTCAAAACATATTTATCAAAATCCACGTTTCACAAGATATTGAAATTTATGTAAAAATACCACAATCAAACCTCAATTTCAAATCATTTGCTCAATAAGTAATGAATAAATCCAAATAGAATATACTTAATCTGATGACTATGAAATTATATAACAATGACGAGAAAAATGTTCAAGGGTGTGTTTCTCAATTTGATAAATACTTTAACATATAAAATCAACAAAATATCGATAATAATGATAATTAAAATAAGTGATAATGATCATCATCAACTCACAACTATGAAGACCGACTAATTTTGCTCTCCAACAATTCCCAGAGAAGCATGTGAAGATTCCAGCGTAATATCTCAAAGAATCTTAATGAGCAACTTTCACAAAATGGGTATTCTTCTTCTTCTTCTTCTTCTTCAAAGCACAAACCCTAACCCCAAAACACTAAATCTCACCTGTATTATGAATAGCTTAGCTTAGATGTATAGTTTTTCTTGTGGGTGTTTTGATTTGTGGAAGAAAATTGATGATTTAAAAGAAAATAGGAAAGAAAGAAGTAAATTGAAAGTGGGGCGTTGATGAAAGGCTGAAGCTTAGAAATGGAAAGTGAAAGAAGAAATGGAAACGTAAGACAAAACAATGGCGGTGGGTTCCGTGTTAATTTATTTTTTTATTTATTTATTACTATTATTTTTTTAAAGGGGCTTTTCATTTTATTTTATAATATTTTTTTAAAATAAATATTAAACGGTGCGTTTCACAACCAAACATAGCCGAACATTGCATCTAGTTCCAATCTATTATTTGTCACTTCTAAATACCTCCAATTATTCATCATGAAGAAATGACGCAAAGACACATCCACATATTTTTCGGACTTCGATGCCAATATGCTCTCTAACAGTTCAATTGTCCCCTCTGCTTGTGGTGAAAATTCTTCTTCTCCATTAACAGCATAAATCTGTTGTGATCTGATAGCAGAAACAATCTGCTGTGATCTGAGAGCAGAAACAAGATAGTCCCCGACGTTGTCCATCATAGGATGATACCCACCGTCTTCCGGAGCAGCTAGGTTGGCTGTTGGGATAGAATTTATGTATTTGGCTGTAGAATTCAATTAGTGTCACAATATTCTCGATACATTGGGTTCAGACTCAAGTTTAAGTGAGACTTAAAATCAACATTCGGTTGGATGCCTCCTGCATGTCAACTTTAGAGCCTAAAAAAATAAAATATAAATTTGTTGTTTGATCTATGATGGCTCCTTCTGGGTGCTGCACTCTTTTTTTTTATGATGTGTGTTTCAATCTATCATCGCACTGATAAGATGTTATCTGAACTTGAAAATGACTTTGAATTCTTACATAAGTAATATAGGAGAAAATTATATAATTAAGTGTAATCATAAATGTCGGTGTCCGACACGGGGCACGACTAATCTGAGAAGTGCCCGTGCATCATAGATTGTCACGAGCCATGATGGAAACTTAGTAACTTATATTGATTACGTTGCAATTATCATTAAATTAAATTGAGTTTTTTGGGCTTTATTTTGCATTAATATACCGTTAACTGTTCTGCACTAATGTTCAAGGAAACATTCAAAAACCTTGCGTCAGCCAATGCATCTTACAACAATTTAAACACTCGTTTGGCAACATTTATGTTAAGAACTGGTTGAAGTATTCCTAAGGTAAGAACTTGTTGGACAGTTCCGCTGTGTTAGTATTATGCTGAAAGTGGAATTTGAACCCTCGATCTCTTTGTCATTCAATTTCTTAACTCTTTCACCCCATCCACTAAACGAGCTAAGGGTTAAGTTATATCCTTTATTATACTCTACGAATAAAGTTTTGAAATCAAAACTAAAATAAAGTTTTGATTGATGCTTTGTAGTTTGTTACTACCTTTGCATCATACAAGTTCAAGGTTTAGGGAAATCGAATTATTTTTCAGGTTCACCTTTTTAAATTTTTTATGTTCATTGGTTGCAATAGACTGCAGGTTGGGTATCTTCATATATGGTTGAGGAATATATGCCTATATATACAAGGTCACTGATGTGTACCCATCCTTCATCCTTATACTCATTCTATTTAGAAAAACGTCTAAGATTACTATGTTATACAAGTTCGTTGCTCACCTGGCGTGCCCGATGAAAGCCACTCAGAATATGAAGTTGATGCCGGCATGGTGGTTTGAGTCATATCCTTTGAGATCCTTCGTGCTGGTAAAAATAATGATGGTATTGTCAAGGACCTACGGCAGGAATGTGCACCATTGTATGTTACTTCAAAAACGTTTGGATTGTCACCAAGTTGTTGTACTTTCTTCTTGGCTTGACAGGCATCTAAATTCATGTGGCTGCACCTATAGTAACTCCTAAAAGAAAAGAAATGTTTCAATTGTGGTTATAGGAAATATGAATCATTACTCATCATGTGTAAGAAAAAATAACCACGTACTTTGGCATTCATTAAGAAAAGGAAGTATTAATATTATATGTCGTGCTGCAAATAATTGTTATGTTTGGGTGCCAACAAGTGCTCAATACAATCTGAATTTGGGAAGCTAGATGCAGATGCAACCTCATTTGTTTGTCTCCACATAAACTCTACATTTGACTTTATAAAAACATTTGAAAAGATAGTTTTACATTGTTTGATAATGGCTCCGAACTCTGTGACATCATATTTGGAAGAACAGAAGTTATCCCCCACCCTCTTCGAATAAGCTCAAAGACTACCAGTCCCATTTGTAACTCATGAAGCCAATTATGAGCCAAATTAAAAGCAACCTCACAAATAGGGCTAAACCGTTCAGTTAGCCAAAACAAAACTATATACCAAGCTCATCCCTATTATACATACCGAGCCCAAATTTAATACCAAGAGAGTTAAACAAGGAATCGATGTTACAATTAAGCCTCACCAAACATGGTTCCTTCCATCTAACATTATCATTCTGCTGCTGCACCGAAACAGATGAGCTAGCTGCCTCAGGTTGTGCAGTTGGTCGTAGCTTCACGTTTTTGACTCTGCTATAGTAGTGCAGTTTTTTTTTTTTTTTTTTTACTGCTAGCAGTTTTTATTTGTACTATTGTATCTTTGTTGGCTTGCTTCAGGGTATTTCGTGTACTTTGGACTGGTAGAGACGACCTCCTAACATTGTTGTCTGCTCAAACCAAGGGTCGAATCCAGGACATTGGTTATGTTAAAAGAGACTTGCATCATCTCATCTAAGTGCATTTGATGTTAGTGAATGATAGTTTATTGTTATGATCTAACTTACTTATATATTGTATAATTTAATTTGTAGATATTCAATTAAAAAACACCATTCACAAACGAGGATTTATATGACGCTCGTCTATGCTGGGCAACTTGTTTTTCTGAGTTTAATGCTAGCAAATCTTAGATTCTTAATTTATTGTATTGGGCATTTGGGCGCGCCATAAAGTGTTTGCGAGCTATTGGCTGGCTTGGTCTGCTTTATATGATTTTTTGATAGAAACCCAAAACCAGTTCACAGAGAAATAAAAAATGCAACAGAAATGAAAAGCAATATTGAAAGCTTTATTGATTATAACAATGGAGATTTACAGATTAAGATCAAACATGGATCCTTAGATCTGCCCAGAGCTCAGCTCCGATAGGCCAGCTTAAAGCAGCCTATACATTCTAACAAACTCAATGATAAAAAAGGTAATCCTCACAAATCCCACCCTACTCCTTATATCATGGAAATAGATGACAGCTTTCATTCTATCACACCACGTCACCACATGGAACTAACTTTTGGCCTTATCCTTGCATCTTCTAGAATAAACCTTCAATGCTTTGGGCCCCACAGTATTGTGATGAATTAATGAATCCGTAGGATTTTCCTCTTGTATACTTGTCCTAACAATACTCCCTCCATTAAATATGACCTTGTCCTCAAGGTCAAAGTTGGGGAATTGACTCTTCATCATTATAGTATCCTCCCAAGTAGCTTCATCAGCTGATTGTCCTTTCCAATGGATAAGAACTTGATTAATCTTTTCACCTTGTACTTGAACCATTCTCCTTGCCAAAACTACTTCGGGTTCAACAAGTATTCCATTGTCTCCTTCCAACTCTGGTAGCTCCTCCTCCTCATGATAATTACCCACAGCCTTTTTTAACAAAGATATATGAAACACTGGATGGACACGTGATCCATCAGGCAGCTTTAGTTGGTAAGCTACAGCTCCTACTTTTGCTGTCACAGGATAGGGCCCATAGTACTTGGCTGCCAATTTTGCATTAATCATGGAGGCAACAGAGTGCTGCCTGTGGGCCTTTAGCTTAACAAATACCCACTCTCCTACTTCAAAACTCCTATCACACCTTTTCTTGTTTGCTTGCTGCCTCATTCTGTCTTGTGCCCTCAACAACTGTGCCCTGAGCTGTCTTAATGCCTCGTCCCTATCCATTAACTCTCTTTGGACTGCTTCAACCCTGGTTTCTCCTTGTACCCAACGTGTAATGACTGGAGGTACCCTTTCCATATACAATTTCAAAGGGAGACTGACCAGTAGCAGCATGAAAACTGGTATTAAACTAGTACTCAGCCCATGGTATCCAAGTTACCCATGTTTTGGGCTGATCAGCTATAAAACATCTCAAATAAGTTTCCAAGCACCTATTCACTACCTCTGTTTGACCATCTGTTTCAGGATGGTAAGCAGTACTCATCTTCAACCTTGTACCCTGAAGTTTGAACAATTCTTTCCAAAAATTACTCATAAAAATGAGATCTCTATCACTTACTATAGATAGAGGTATTCCATGTAGCCTTACTACTTCCTTCACAAAAACTTCTGCAATAACTCTAGCTGTGTAATGGTGCTTTAATGGAATAAAATGGGAAAATTTGGACAACCTGTCAACAACCACTAATATGGCCTCATAACCTTTTGATTTGGGTAATCCCGTTATAAAATCCATGGACAAATCTTCCCAAATCCTGTCAGGAATTGGCAACGGCTGTAATAGTCCTCCAGGTGAGCTAGCCATGTATTTCTGTCTTTGGCACACATCACACTTCCTCACATATTCTTGGATCGTGTTTTTCATTCCTACCCAATATACATTAGATGCTAGTCTTCTGTAGGTTCTATAGAATCCTGAGTGCCCTCCTTGTGGAGTTTCATGGAATTCTGCCAACAACACAGGAATCATCACAGATGCGCTTGACAAAACCAATCTATTTTCATATAACACACCTCCTGCTTATATGAAAAACCTGGTCTTGAGTTCACATTTGTCTTCAAATCCTGAATTACTTGTTGTAAATATTTATCCTGCAGAATCTCTTTTTTTATGGTTTTCTCATCTGTCCATTGGAGGCTAGTGACTACTTGACATAACTCTCCTCCTTCAGGAACTCTTGAAAGAGCATCTGCACCTCTGTTAAGTCTTCCAGGCTTATAAATTATTTCGAAATCATACCCTAATAATTTAGCAGCCCAATTTTGTTGCTCTGCTGTAACCACTCTCTGCTGCAACAATTCTTTGAGACTTTTCTGGTCAGTAAAGACCTTAAATCTCCTCCCCAAAAGATATGGTCGCCAGTGTTGAATGGAAAGCACCACAGCCATTAACTCTTTCTCATAAGCTGATTTGGTGAGGTTTCTTACCCCTAAAGCCTTACTAAAATAGGCTACAGGTCGTTTTTCTTGCATAAGTATAGCCCCTATTCCTTCTCCTAAAGCATCACATTCTATGATGAACTCTTGGTTGAAATTAGGTAGAGCCAAAACTGGTGTAGTAGTCAAACTCTTCTTGAGTTTCTCAAAGGCTTGTTCTGCTTCCTCGTTCCACACAAATGCATCCTTCTTGGTAAGTTTTGTCAAAGGCCTAGCTATTTTTCCATAGTCCTTGATGAACTTCCTATAGTATCCAGTCAACCCCAAGAAACCTCTCACTCCCTTCACATTCTTGGGTTTAGGCCATTTGGTAACACTAACAACCTTTTCTGGATCCACTGCTACTCCTTCTCCTGATATCAAATGTCCCAAATACTCAACAGATTTTTGACCAAAATGACATTTTTTCTTATTAGCCACTAAACCATGGTGTTGTAAAGTTCTCAACACCTCTTCTAAATGCTTCTTATGTGTCTGCCAATCTCTACTATACACCAGTATGTCATCAAAGAACACCAACACAAACTTTCTTAACAAAGGGCGAAATACCTCATTCATGAGACTTTGGAATGTGGAGGGCGCATTCATTAGCCCAAAAGGCATCACCAAGAATTCGTAATGTCCTTCATGTGTCCTGAAGGCTGTCTTGTGAATGTCTTCTTCTCTGACTCTTACTTGATGATACCTAGATTTGAGATCTAATTTGGAGAAGAATTGCACTCCATGCAACTCATCAAGTAATTCTTCAATCACCGGGATAGGGAACTTGTCCGGTATAGTGGCTTTATTAAGTGCTCTATAGTCAATACACATTCTCCAGGAACTATCTTTCTTCTTAACAAGTATTAGTGGGCTTGAAAAAGAACTGGTGCTATGGCGAATGATTCCAGTTTCCAGCATCTCTCTGACTTGCTTTTCTATCTCATTTTTGTGATGATGTGGATATCTATACGGTCTCACATTCACAGCCCCTTCCCCTTCTTTCAAGGTAATCACATGCTCTTTCTTCCTCTTAGGTGGCAATCCTGTAGGTTCTTGGAATACCTCAGCATAAGCATTCAACAAATTTTCCAATTCCCTTGATTGACCCACCTCTAAGGCCTGAAAGCTATCTTCTACCTTCTCTGTCCTTCTCCACCATTCTACACCACTCCTTCTAGATTTACAAACAATACTCTGTAAAGTGTCCATAAATCCCAAACGTTCTTCCATTCCTTATTGTCCCAAAAACTCATGGTGTGTTTCTTCCAATTTATTATCATGTCTCCAAGAGTTCGCAACCACTCCACTCCTAGCACCATATCAACCCCTCCTAAATCAAACAATTGAACGCCTACTACTATTTTCATCCCTTCCACATCTACTTCTAATTTGTCACACTTCCCCTTTGTCTTAGAACAAGACCCATCTCCCAACTTAATACTCATAGGAGGTGTGTTTTCTACCCTCAAATTCATTTTGTGCATTAGTTGATGTGAAATAAAATTGTGGGTGGCTCCACTATCAACAAGAATTAGCACCGGTACCTCATGAATAGCTCCTTTTAATTTGATGAGTTGTGGTCTTTCAGCTGGACTTAATTGTTGGAAACTCATCAAGCTGATTTCTCCTTCCACCTCATCTTCTTCTACATCCACCTCTACGGCCAATAGCTTACCCTCTTGTCCTTCTTCCTCCTCATCCTCCATTACCAACACTTTCAATTGCCTATCTGGGCACTGGTGCATCGGATGAAAAGATCCTCCACATTTGAAGCAAAGACCTTTCTTGCTCCTTTCCATTAATTCGTTGTAAGGGAGATGAGTGAAACCACGATCCCGTGGTCCTCCTCTCCTCCTATCGTATTGGGCTTGTCTTTCTCCAGTGGGCCCAGACCCATTTCCTTTTCCACCTCCAGTCACGTGCTCCTTACCCCCTCTTACTAGGACCCAGTCAGACCCACTACTTTTACTTGACCCTTGTGTACTGAATCGGGTTGATCCATGGCCCAATTTTGCTTGCCGGTTATAACCCGACCCACTATCACCCTTCGTCTGTTTCTCTACTGCACGAGCAACTTGCAGAACCTTTGTTCTACTCAAATCTCCCAAAGTCACCAAACTCCTCACCTTCCCCTTAATCTCTGCCTTCAACCCATGCAAAAAGTACCCTAAAAATTGTTTCTCGGGTAATCTGGGTATTTGAGCAGTTAAGTATTCAAACTCTGTTATATATTCATCAACACTCCCTCTCTGCCGGAGCTCCGTCAATTGTTCATAGACGTCACCTTCGCCGTTACCTCCATATCTTTCCAGCAACGCATCCTTCAATTTTTCCCACGTCAATTCTTCATCATCGTTTAACAACGAGTTGAAAAAATGAATGGTTGGACCGGCCATACACAACTGAGCCAGATTCACCTTCACCTCCGAAGTGGTTTCTTGCACACGGAAATATACTTCAGCCCTAGAAATCCAACCCGCTGGATCGTCTCCGTCGAACATCGGAAGCTCCACCTTCTTGACTGATTGACGAAACTCAACCAACGCCTCTCCTCGTAGCTGGTTCGTACTTGATTTCCCCGATCCTTTCACCGATCCTTCACCCACCAGCTTCGTCGGACTTTCATCATTGACCACGCTATCCTCCTCAATACGTACTGATTTTCCCAAGCTCTTCTCAAACAACGCGATGAGCGTTGCCTGATTTCTCTCCATCGCCGTCAGTATCGTCTTCACTCCTAACATCTCCTCTTCCAACGACGCGATCTTTGCCTCCATGCTTCTGATTAGTGCTAATTGATTTTGATTCTTTTTGGGTGGCATTCACTGGATCTGTCTCGTGTATCCGGCAGGTCGGACCACTTGATAGAAACCCAAAACCAGTTCACAGAGAAATAAAAAATGCAACAGAAATGAAAAGCAATATTGAAAGCTTTATTGATTATAACAATGGAGATTTACAGATTAAGATCAAACAAGGATCCTTAGATCTGCCTAGAGCTCAGCTCCGATAGGCCAGCTTAAAGCAGCCTATACATTCTAACAAACTCAATGATAAAAAAGGTAATCCTCACAAATCCCACCCTACTCCTTATATCATGGAAATAGATGACAGCTTTCATTCTATCACACCACGTCACCACATGGAACTAACTTTTGGCCTTATCCTTGCAACTTCTAGAATAAACCTTCAATGCTTTGGGCCCCACAGTATTGTGATGAATTAATGAATCCGTAGGATTTTCCTCTTGTATACGTGTCCTAACAATTTTGTGCAAGGAATTTGATGGTGTGATTTTATTATGGCTAGTGGTATGGATTTGATTCCATGATTTGGGTATGTTTTTGTAGTTTTTCTTTTTTTTGACTAGATGTTGTGATGTTTCCACAGCATACATTAGTACAGTAGCTAGCGGAGTACTTGTTATCATTAATGTAGTATAAACTATGATATTAGTTTTTCGACATATTAATTTTTATGTTATTGGAGCCGTATTTAATTTCTATTGTTGACAAATTTCTATTGTTTTTATGTGGCTGTTAATTTGTAAGTTTATGGGATAAAAATAAAAAATAAAAATAGATTTCACATCGGTTGGTAGAGATATTTGATGCGAAATGTTGGTTATCGCATTGGTTAGTATGTAATGACAATTGTAAAATGCAACTTATCACATCTATGGGTTTCATTAACCGTGTGAAATTATCACAACGGTCGGTATGTAGTAGTTTGTCATGTTTCCAGAAGCAAGATTAATTACATAATTCCTTATACGTACCTCGGGTATTTGACGTCAGGTATCTCTTTCTTTCCATATTTTTTCCAGATAAACCCGTCTTTCGGTGGCATTTTTTCTATGTTTTCAACGTGTGGTGCAGGAGAGATCAGTACTATTGTTCTTATCTCTATCTCCGGTTCCATTTTCCTACTACAATTTAATGCGAAAACACACTTATTAGGTCAGTGTGCAAGCTTCTGATTTTAAATATAATAATATGTTTATTACGAACATAAGCTATAGTAAGATGTATTTGGTCAAAGTTTTTTAATACCTTTTTGGTAGCTGAGAGAGTAATGCTTCTATTTCCTGCACATTTCCTTCGTACGCCTTTGATCCTTCGATACTTCGTACACCTTTTATCTGTTGTTTGATGTACAATAATGGGAAAAAATCTTGCACTAAAGTGGGGGGCATAGTGCCCAAAGTTATCTGATATTGTTCATGGTAGTGCCAAATTTTCAGAGTGTGTTTTTGGAACCATTCATCCCCTAAAAGGATTCCTAGTTCATTATCTTTGGTCATCGGAATTATATAAGTGTTGTTATTCATCAAGAAAATATAGCCTAAAGAAGGATCCTCGTAGCATTTTGCCTTTGCTTCTAAATTACTCTCCAATATATCCATAATATTAATAATCTTCCCAGAAAGTGAGGAATCGTCAAAAACTTGCTCTAGTGTTTTCCGTGATTGGGAAACTACACGGAGATAGTTCACCACATGTTGAGTAATCGGGTGAAGACCACTGCTGAGATATGTCCCCGTCGTCAAGTTTTGGTCAAGCAAATACTCCAACTCCATGAAAATACTTCTAATTGCTTTCCCAAGTTTCTTCCATATAGTAATTGCTTCATTCTTTAGAGACACACTGTACTGATCACAAAATAAGGACTCAAATTCTGGAATTAGGTCACGCAATGTTTCAAACACCTCGATGATGTTAAACAAACATTCTGGAGAATGACTTCCGGCTGCAATAGAATCTGCAAAATTTAGAAGTTGAACGATGGATTCCCTGCAAATCTCAATGAAGGAGAAATCAGCTGCAGATGCGAACCCGGAGAAGACACGATCACAGAGTTGTCGCTCACCTGGGAAAAGTATCTTAAGGGTGACATTGAAAGCTCTAATCCATATTTTAATCTCGTGTTCGAGATCCATCCATGGCATATCGTGAATGTCCTCGCTGCTGAGTTTCTTTAACATGAATAATCTATGCATTAGGCATTTGTCCAAGCATTCCCTCCGGCAACTGTTGTACACATCAGAAAATTCCTTCTCAAACCCAGCGCTCACCATAACCTTCGCTGTTTCCTCCAGGCCTTTGATTGTTTCTGGCTTCAGCGCATCCATCATGAAGTTAGGATCGGTCGCCACCAATGGAGAGTGTTGTTCACAATAGTTTTTTACATGATCCAAAACCATCTGAATGAGATTTAAATTTTCTTGTTGAAGCGCCTTCACAAAAGTCCAGAGTTGTTCCATCACACTACTAATATCAGTAGTGATCACCAATGGCGGTGAATCCATGTTATTTCTACTTCTAGCACAAGCAATATCAGTATTAGCTAGTTTTAGTGAATCAATATGAAGAACCACCGAGTTTCCATCTTGGAATTGAGAGTATTGATTATGTCCTCTAGCATCAATAGAAGAGAAAAAAGAACGGAGAATAATAAGAGAGTAGCTGAAACCTGCTCCAAGAATGAATAACTGCAATTTAATCTTCATGAGTTGCACAATTAGACATCCGAGGAAGAAATAGAGAAGATCAATTTCAAATCCGCATTGAGTTTGCCTCGACAAACTCAATGACATGATAGAAAAAGCAGCACATGAAATTAAACTATATGCATCTGGTTTCCCATTCATCACTTTATCGAAGAAAAAGGAATAAACAGAGGTGATTGTCAATACCAAAAATGCTGTGTGAGCTTTGAACCGGAGACTTCTCGAATGTTGAAATAATTTTGCAAATAAAATCACCAAGCATATGATGAAACTGAAAACACTATAAAGAAATATTTTCAGCAAATTCCATTCTCCAAAGAGATAGTTGAAGGAAGAGCTTAGAGCATAACAGAGCAGTCCAACAACAGCTGACGCGAAGCCTATAAATCTCCACAAATTTGGCTGCATCAACCATCTCCCAATTTGATTTAGAATATGCATCATGTTGTCCACAGTGTATAAGAATTGTTTTCGGACTGTGTGAGACTGAGATTGAGAGTTGAGACCATCCATTTTTGAATTCGGGTGTGAGAAGCTATTTCTAAGTCGACTGAAATTTCGAGGAAATGAATGGACCAAAGCTATTTATCATATCAGCAACTCTAATAATTTAGATATTTTCTTGAGATAAGTTTTCCATCAATTCTCTCCACATGTTCACTCTAGTCCGTATTTCTTAATTTTGTTAAGCGTACAAACTTTCATGTATTTCAATTGTAAGAAAAAACAAAGGCTATTGTAAAGTGGTGGAGAAGAAGGTTAGAGAAACTAGAAAACTAGAAAGACAATAAAGTTTTGGAGGAAGATGTTATGTTGCTAATTGTTGGATGATACAAGGTACATTGTGAACTCCTATTTATAGTAGAAGGAGCAACTACATAGCTTACATGCATGAAGACAAGTGTTAAGAGAAATACATGCAACATGACAAGTGGTAAAAGAAATACATGCATCTATACAAGTGGTAAGGGAAACTACATGCAATAATACAAGTGTGATACTTGCAACAAAGCCAAGTGTATCACATACAAAATGTTATGGAGGGATCCTAGAATGGATGGGCTTGGATCACAATGGATATGGGCTTAAGATGAACATCAATTTCTAACACTCCTCCTTGATGTTTTTCTTGAATACTCCAAGCATTGACCTCAACTCTTCAAACTTTTCCTTAGAAAGAGCTTTAGTCATTATATCTGCAATTTGATTTTCTGAATTGCAATGCTCCAGACTGATTTCCTTTGACTTTTCAGCTTCTCTAATAGCATGATATTTAACTTTGATGTGTTTGGTTCTTCCATGTTGGACTGGATTCTTTGCTATGGCAATAGCAGATTTGTTATCCACCCATATGACAGTAGCTTTGCTTTGAAATTGTCCCACATCTGATAAAATCTTCCTTAGCCAAATAGTTTGATTTATTGCTGCAGCAGCAGAAATATACTCAGCTTCAGCTGATGATTGGGCGACCACTTCTTGCTTCTTTGAATTCCATGAGAACACAGCACTGCCAAATGAGAAAACATAACCAGAGGTACCACTAGTGCAGAAAGGAGATACAACTACTGGTATTACAGACTTTCCACTACTGGCCGCGGCCAGTAGTAAACGCAGCCGACGTTGTAAGTACATACTTTCCACGTCGGGTATTTTTATACCCGTCGTGGTATGTATGGTTTCCACTGTAGTTATTATTTAAAATTATGGGGATTCCACGTCGGTTTTTACAAATACCCGTAGTGGTATGTATGAGATTCCACTACGAGTATTTACAATATCCGTAGTGGTATGTATGGTTTCTAGTTTTTTTTTTTAAGAATTGAGGATTCCACTACGGGTCATTACTTTTACCCGTAGTGGTATGTGTAGTTTTCACTACTGATTGTTATAAATATCAGTAGTGGTATGTTAGTTTTATTTATTTATTTTTTCGTTTTTTTGTAGCTTCCTGTGCCTGCATATTAATTATATGGTCTACACTTTTCCGGCGCAGAAATTATACGTACAACCTAGAAATTACTAGTAGCTAATAATGCACAAGAAAATTGACATAATTCCGAATATTATTTTCCACAAGTCATTGTCAATTTCTAACAAGTTACATTCAACACATTAAAAGTCAATGCTTAACATTATCACTAATTAAGAAAATCCAGTAAACTACAAAAATACAGTATGGAATTTCCATCTTCCCCAATACAGTCAAGTCAATAACTGATAAGAAAATCCGTTTCAGGTGGATATGAAGAGGAGAAAAACAAGAAAAAGTAAAAGCATCCATTCATAAATTTCATAAAAGATTCATACCTGGATTGTCTCCTGAGATTATACTTCTGTCTGCAGGTTCCACCCCAACCACCTAATTAAACAACGTACGGCACAATTTAATGCTAGGCAAAGACAGTACAACAGAAAATGCCTCACTTGCACTTTAAATTTAGAAGCATACAGCAACAATTGTGTAACAGATGCCGACTACATTCAGTAATGTTGTGCAGTTGATTTCTAACTAGAAAATGTTGGCGATTCAAAAAAACAAACTAGAAAATGTTGGTCAATTTATGGTTTGATTAAATGTATGCTAGAATAGCCAGTCTATGCCTTCCTTCCTCTCCCCTCAGTCCCCACCTAAGGGTCAGGGATACAAAAACATGTATCCAAGTTCCTAGAGAACTAAATATGAGAAATATATTAAACAAGTTCTCATCACAGTGATTCAAATTAAAAAGGTTTTGAAATTTGATTTCGTGATATGATATAGTAAATTCAGTCCCAAAAACAATGAGTATATCATTCAATTTGAAATAACAAAGGGCATATCAAAGGAATAATCAAACCTGTATATTTTTGTTCATCAATTTCAGATAATCTCCGGTGCCTGTAATAGTGCCGCCAGTTCCAATAGCAGCAACCAATACATCAACACTACCCATGGTATCCTCCCATATCTCTGGCCCTGTAGTTTCGAAGTGGATCTGTAATTTGTACATATAAATCTTAATAACATGTAACTAAATTTGTGTTGTAACTTCTATCTTCATACCATACCATAAAATTTAAAACACAGGTAATTAAAATGGCGAAGGTCTTATATGAGATGGATTAAGAATTAACCTTGGTATTATTTTTGTTATCAAACTGTCGAAACATGTAAGCATTGGGTGTGGCGTTGACAATTTCTTCAGCTTTGTCAACAGCCCCTTTCAGCCCTTTCTCTGCATTCGTCAAAATAACCTCTGCACCAAATGTGCGTAAAAGGATTCTCCTCTCAATATTTACGGAAGCAGGCATTGTGACTATCAATTTATACTCCTTAGTTGCCGCAACAAAAGCAAGGCCAAGTCCTGTATTTCCAGTTGTTGGTTCAACTAAAACAGTCTGCACAAATACAGAATCAGGAATTTAAAGAAAATCCAAGATTCAACGGCTTTTAACAAATTACATCATTTAATAGATGAAATTTTTGGATACCCCAAAAATCTTCACAACATACCTTCCCCGGAGTAATTGCTCCATTCTCTTCAGCATCAGACAACATGCTATAGCCAATTCTGTCATTTTGCACAATAATATATATTAATATATGACGTATCTCCAGTTTGAGGGTCGAACTCAAAAACAAAGCAAAGTGAAATTCTTCTGTCAGATAAATAACAGCCTTCACTTTAATCAATATGCAAAACAAATGGACAAATTAGTACAATACAATGTGGAGAAATTTCATATGAGTAGTGCTGCCAATTGTAGATTGTGTAAAATAGCAGTTTGTTCAAATTCCCCGCGCAGCAATGCTATAGTGCCACAATTTCACAATATTTTGTACTAAATAGTGTATCGCAGAACAATAACAAAATAGTGTATCACAGAACAATAACGATTTGTTCACATTCCCTATGCAATAGCACTGCTATAGCTGCTATTTAACAACATTGCTTTTAAGAGAGATCATACCAAAACCCTCTTGACCATCTCCATATTTTCCCTTACTATTCTAACTACATCAAACTTGGTCACCTTGAGTTTTCACTCCTTAGCCAACACTGCACTCATGTCCCTAGTAAAATTACAATTTGACTCATTTCTATCAGCTAATAATCATGTACAACCTATTCCATCAGTTTAGGTAATTTACATCTAAAGCTGTCCCTAGTAAACAACCTATTCCATCAGTAGGCTTCATAATAATTTAAAGATTGACAATTTGTAAAGTAAGTCTATTCTAACTCATATCTCACAATTTAAGCACAGCATGACATACACAGTATCACAGTTTAAGCACAGCAATGTATCACAGCAGTAGCACAATTTAAGCACAGTTTAAACAAAATTTGTATATTTAACATGAACAAGAATTGGATAAATTGTACTGCTGCTGCTGCTAAATTGTACTGCTGCTGCTGCTGCTATAGATTCTGCTGCTGCTAAATTGTACTGCTGCTGTGATACTGGTTGATCAATTTCTGTACTGCTGCTGCTAAATTGTAATTCTGCTGCTGTGATACTGCTGCTAAAATCCTAAATTGCTAGTGTTGCTCAATTTCATTATTTTTCAATGCACAGCAGTGATCAATTTTAGCAGTAGCATTACTTTACAGTGATCAAATAGAAACACAAAAACAATGTGACCAACAAACTCTCCAGTTTCCTGCTTTTGAAATTACACTAACCTTAAATTCAGCGGAAACAACCGACTCCACAGACCGCACTGCAATCCACCCTTGATAGTCATATCCGCCAAAAAAAAAAGTATGTCTGAATGTTACCATCTGTTGCTTCATTATTATAACTCAATAAAAGTAATCTATATCCTTTCCTTCTTTAGCAGTTCTATCAGGATTAGACCAGGATATCGCATCTCCATAATTTCCCCACAAGAAACCGAATTGCGTTGTAGCCAATTGCATTGGAGTTTTTATTATTCAATCCCAACAACGCCTGGCCTAATTTCATCAGGAAAGGCACAGACTTGTTCGAAACATAAGGACATCCGGACAATGAAAGCACTCGTAAATTAAGTTGTTTGGCATCAGAGAGAACGGCTATACCAGCATCAGTGATTGCAGACTTTGACACATCAAGATCATCCAGAAGTAGGCAGTCATCCGCAATTGCAACCAAGCTCGCATCCGTAACATAACAGCATCCATCAAGATTTAGTACTTTGAGAGTTCCGCCGTGTAGTCTGGCCAAGGCAGAAACTATGTTATCTGTCAAGTTTGAGCAACCTTTAAGGTTCACATTGACAAGTCCAGCCTCACAATTCTCCAAAAGAGGGAGAAGTCCTGCGTCTGTTATGTGGTTAAGTCCGGTCAGATCAACATGCTGAAGTTGTGGACACAATTTCCCGATCATGGCCAAGCTAGCACTGCCTAAACCAGGGCAATTTTGAATGGTTATAGATTGAAGAGATTCACAAGGAGAAAACATAGATACTTCCACATCAATATCTGTAACTCCCACACACTTCACAAGTGTAAGTGATTTCAACTTCGTTTTGAAGTTTGAAAGGGCACCGATAATCCCATATTGGGTGACCCTGTTACACTCCTCCAACTGTAAGTTCTCGAGAGATCCTGCGGCTTTGGCAAATGCTACCAATCCACTGTCGGATACAAAGCAACACCTGCGAAGGTACATCTGCTTCAGGTTGGGGCAACCTTTGCCTATGGCTTCCATGCTCGCATCGGTTACCCCTAGGCAGGAAGTAATAGTAAGCGACACCAGATTCTGCAGACCTTGTGCAACCGCCCATGACCCAAAACCCCCTTTCATTTACATTCGGAAGACGGCTGAGAACCAGATTTGTTATCGCCTTTCCATAATGGCCAATAACAGCCAGAGAAAAATCAGTAATATTCAAATGCCACATATCAAAACCGAGAAAGTTATTCATCAAGAATTGGTCAGGTGGCGGTGATCTATGACACACATCCAACATTCACTTAGAATACCACATAAGATCTATACAGAAATATCAATAGAACAATGGAAAGACAAAGTCAAGGAACATGTTCTGAGCGCGTACCACTTATCTCACGATAAATTTCTATCTAACAAAATTTTGTTACAACAACTGAAGATTCATATAGCATTCCAAAGAAAATTAGAAAAAGAACTCACCATTGCCAAGAACAAACACCTTCATAATAATCATGCATCACCCACCCAGCATAGACCCTCGGTGTATTACAGATTAGAACATTGCCGTTATATATAAAAACCATATTACAAAAATTACAGATTAGAACATTGCCGTTATATATAAAAACCATATTCTGAAACATTAACAGTCACTAGCATCAACTCTAAACAAAGAGGTGTATGTGTTATAGTTATAAGTACTATGGCTCAGCGTAATCAATATACATCTTGACAGAAAAGATGACGAATAAATCAACCCGCACTACAAGAAAACTTATAATTTGCAGCGACTTTTATCATTGTCAAAACCTTAAAGTTGTTGGCAAAATTACTTTCCTCAGCGAAACAAAAGTCGCTGCATGTCGTTGTTATAAGTGCCGTTGCAAAAAGTTTTGCCACAACATTTAAAGTTGTTGCCATTTCTAATATTTTTCACAACAACTAGAGTCGCCGCAATAAAGATGTTCTTGAATCAAATCAATATTATTAAAATATTTTTCTTTGGTCATTATAAATGTTCTTGTAGTGTTTTTTTATTATTATAAAAATTGTTAAATATTTAATATCTCATATAATAATTGATTTGAAGGAATGTCCAGTTAAATTTATAGATTGAGTTCTTATAGATTATATTTCTCTTTTGGTCTGGTCATTCTTTATTTTTGAGTACTGCTCATGTGCAGGCTAGCTTTCATAGACATGACATTGACCTTATGACATTTTTCTCTTTTTCATCTGACGTACACCATATTCATAAACTTGATATTGACTTATTCTTTTGCCCTCTAGTCTTTGCTCACTAAAATAGTTTTCTCAAATGCTCCCTTATATTAGATTGATTTTGTGCACCCTAAAAAAATATAACAAAGTCAATTAGTAAATAAAAAATATGAAGAGCAAAGTGATGAACAAATTAAAATGAAGAATAGAGTGAAAGTAGTGTACCATGCTCATGAACTTGATATTGACCTATTCTTTTGCTCTTCAATCTTTGGTCACTAAAACATTTTTCTCAAATGCTCCCTTATATTATTGATTTTGTGCACCTTAAGAAAAAAATAATAATAACAAAGTGAATTAGTATATATAAAATATGAAGAGAAAAGTGATGAACAAATTAAAAGAAGAATAGAGTGAAAGTAGTGTACCTAATTTCCATGAGGTTTGAGAATTCCATACAAAAAAAAAAAGAGTGAGCTTTGAGGGATGGATTGATATTTAATTTTTACGTTGAGGAAGTTTCCCTTAAATGACTCATGCACTTTCAAATTCATAAATTAATAGTTATCACTACATTATTATATAACAACTTCTCTAAAAATAAGAGGAAGGTTGTTTCACATATCATAACTGCACCACTATGGTGGTGGTGTGTGATACGGTTATTATCTCAAATTGTGGATTTTTTTGTTGATAATTATGGATGAGTGGAGTTAATAGTGGGTGGTATTTTTAATTTATTTATTTTTAATTAAGTATTTTTAATTGTTGTTGGGATAAGTCATTTTTTGCAGCAATAATAATATTGTTGAGAAAACAAAATCATATTGCAACAATTTGAAAAGGTTAAATCTATATTTTTGCTAACAAGTTGATTTTTGTTGAAAAAATATTGTTGCCAAAATTCTTTATTCTTGTAGTGCCGGCACACCGGTGTCGATGTTTGTGCTTCATAGTTTAAAACCCTGGATATGGTAGTATAGCAGCAACACTTCCATATCCCAATTGAGACAAAACTAACCGTTAATCAGCAATGCAAAATGATAAAATAATGGATCTTTACACACTGAAACCCTAAATTACTCCTATTAACTGAAACAATATTATCAAAATCAAACGAAAAAAAAATCTAATTTAGTATAAAACCCACCATTAATCATTAATTCAGCAAGATAAAATAATGGATTTTTGCACAGTGAAACCCTAAATCACTCTCCTATTCCTATAAACTAAATCATCAATGGATCAAAATCAAACGAATAGATCTTTCTTTGTTAATATAAAACCCAAAAACACATGAAATGATGATGAAAATACCTGAACAACAGAAGGAAAACGAAAGATGCAGGAGATTTTCTGGGAAAATCCGAATGAAGAACACGGTTTGCTGTGAATAAGAATGAAAACGATTTAGGGATTTGGGATTTAGGGATTTCAAAGAGAATTAGGGATTTGGGATTTAGGGATTTGGCGACAATTTCACGGGATTCTCCAAGCCTTTGTTCTACATATAAAGAAATTTTGAGAAATCTTAACATTGATATGATTAAATTAGATAAAAAGAAATTTGGAGGAAGAATTGAACGTACCGAAAGTAAACTCGTTCTGGAGAAGATGAAGTTCGTCGTTCCGATTGTGAATTTCGTTCTTCTAAGTTATGTGCCCTAATTTGAGAGATGATTGGGAATGACGAAGAAGACGAGAGTAAACTTAGAATGATTGATGATTGAAGACGAGAGTGAAACTCGTTCTGGAGAAGATGATTGATGATTTGAATGATGAATATTGAGTCTAGCTTCTATAAGTTCTGCGTGAAACATAAGTTAAGCGATTGGGAATGAATGAATGAACAAATGATGAACACTGCGCTATACATTCTATGTTAAGGGATTTAACTACCGTTGAAGACCAAATCAGTAGTGAAATCCAATTAAAACAAATTTCAACGTAATTACAACATTGCCACCGTGTCTACTTTTCACTACTGATTTAAGAAAACCAGTAGTGAAATCCCTTGTCTATGAACTTTTCACTACTGGTATTCAAATATCAGTAGTGGAATCCTTTGGTCAAATGTGTTTCACTACTGGTATTTACATACCAGTAGTGGAATCCCTTATCCAAAAGTCATTTTTCTACTAGTGTACTTTTCGCATCATCTACACTTCCAGCCCAGTCACTATCTGTATATCCTTGGAGGTCTCCACTTTCATTTTTCAAGAAACGCAAACCATAATCAGTTGTACCCTTATATATCTCAAAACTCTCTTAGCTGCACCAAGATGAACTTGACTTGGAGAATGCATGAACCTGGAAAGTAAGCTAGCAGCAAACATTATATCAGGTCTGGTTGCTGAAAGATACAACAAACTTCCAATTATACTTCTATAAATAGAAGCATCTACACTATTATCACCATCATCCTTTGATAATTTTTCATTCACAACCAGAGGTGTGGAAACAGGCTTGCACTTATCCATATGAAACTTCTTTAATACCTCCAAAGCATATTTCTTTTGTGAAATGAAGATTCCAACACTTGACTGAAAAATCTCCATTCCAAGAAAATATTTCATTTCACCCAAATCTGTCATCTCAAATTCATTCTCCATAGCTTGCTTGAATTGACTTAAAGAATTTGATTCATTCCCTATAACCAGCAAATCATCAACATACAGGGATACTATTAGCTTCACTTCATTCTTCGACCACTTAACATACAAAGTAGCTTCATTTTCACTTCTTTTAAAACCACTTTGCAGGAGATAGCCATCAATTCTACTATACCATGCTCTTGGTGCTTGTTTTAAGCCATAGAGGGCTTTGTGAAGCTTGTAAACTTTATTTTCACTTTCTGCAACCTTAAAACCTTCAGGTTGGTCGACATAAATATGTCTTCATCAAGCAACCCATTTAAAAAAACTGATTTAACATCAAAATGATAAATTTTCCAGCCCAATTTTGCTGCTAAGGCAACCAACAACCTAATTGTATCATGTCTTGCAACAGGTGCAAAAGTGTCTGCAAAATCAACACCATGTTGTTGAAAATAACCTTTTACCACCAATCTGGCCTTAAGTTTATTTATAGAACCATCAGGATTGAGTTTGGTTCTATAAACCCACTTAACACCAATAATCTTTTGATTTTCTGGTTTGTCTACAAGCTGCCATGTTTGATTTTTCTCTATCATCTTCATCTCCTCCTGCATGGCAACTTTCCATCCTTCAACATTAGCAGCTTCAGCATACCGTGTAGGCTCTAATGTAGCTATATATTGCACCTTGCATAAATATCATCCAAGGTTACAGTACCTCGGATTGGAAAATCATCATCACTATCATAGTTTGAATTTTCATCTTCCAAACTATCTTCAGCAGGCAATACCTTACTTGAACCTTCTGCTTGACATTTCTCCCAATTCCATTTAGAGTACTCATCAAACTTCACATCTCTGCTAACCAGAATTTTTTTGGTCTCCAAATTATAAATTCGATACCCTTTAGAGTTACTGCTGTACCCCAAAAAGATACCAACCACAGATTTGATTTCCAATTTATCTCTTTTCACACTTGGAACATGAACATAACACACGCATCCAAATATTCTTAAATGTTCAACAGATGGTTTTCTTTCATACCATGCTTCAAAGGGTATTTTTCCCTTCAAGGCTTTGGTAGGCAACAAATTCAGCAAGTAAACTGAGGTGTTTACAGCCTCAGCCCAAAAAGTTTTAGGAATATCTTTCTCAAAGAGCAAACACCGGGCCATCTCCATGATGGTCATGTTCTTCCTTTCGCTCACTCCATTTTGTTGAGGAGTGTAAGGAACAGTAAATTGATGTTGAATTCCAGCTTACTCACAAAAGGTTTTAAATTCCCCTGCTGTATACTCAGTTCCATTATCAGATCTGAGCTTTTTAATCTGACAATCAGTCTCTTTTTCAACCATAAATTTGAAACTCTGAAATGCAGGAAACACATCTGACTTCTGCTTAAGAAAAAATACCCAGCTCATTCTTGTAAAATCATCTATAAATAGCAGAAAATACTTGCTGCCATTTAAAGATGTCGTTGGCATCGGACCACACACATCAGTGTGTATCAGCTGTAACTTTTCAGAAGCTCTCCAGGTTGACGCAGCGGGAAATGGAAATCTACTTTGTTTTCCATATTGACATACATCACACATGTCAACAACATCTTCGATGATTGGTAAATTTTCAACCAAATCATGAGAACTCATTTGTTTCAAGGTTGAGTAACTAAAATGACCCAACCTTTTATGCCACAAGGAGGAATCATTAACACTACTTGGAAAAGCATGCATGGTTGTTTGTTTCCACTCTATTGGAAAACTTTTACCCCTCATTTCAACAGTCATTAACTTAGATCCAGAAGGATCTAGAATAGTGCATCTCTTATCTTTGAAATGCAATGAATAGTTTTTCTCCATCATTTGCCCCACACTTAAAAGACTTTGATTTATTTCAGGTACAAATAAAACATCTGAGATATATTTGATACCTGAGGGTGTTTCAACAGCTACAACACCTTTTCCTTTGACATCAACATGTTCTCCATTGCCAATAGTAATGTTCCTTAAAAATGGCAACATTATGAGTCATGTGATTGGTGCACCCGCTATCTATTAGCCATGTTTCTTTGCTACTTCCGGTTGAATAGCAAGAAGCCATGAATAATTGCTCCTCTTGTTGGTGGTGTTCGACAACTTGGGCTTGTTGTCTTTGCTGGTTTGCTTTGTTTTTGCAAACCTTCTCCACATGACCAAGTTGATTGCAGGCTCTGCATTTAACATCTGGTCTATACCAACAATGCTTCTCTAAATGAGTATCTTTTTTGCAATGTTGACAAGTTGGAAACTTCTTTTTCCAGCTCTCTCCTTTGTTGTTGACATCCTCCTTTTTGCCTTTCCCTTTCTTCTCACCAAAAGGTTTTTTCCCAAAACTATTGTAGCTTTGGTTTTTGCCTTTGGTGTTTGCCACAAAAGCACCTTCAACATTTTCTTCCAACCTTAAAGATCTTCTCTGCTCAGTAGCTTGCAAAGCATTAACAAGTTCTGCAAGTGTGATTTGAGAAAAGTCCTTAGTTTCTTCGAGAGAGGATATTTTTGCTTCAAACCTCTCTGGAAGACACACTAAAATTTTTTCCACAACTCTTTGATCACTATGATCCTCTCCCAGCAATCTGATTTGTGAAACCACCTTCGAAATTCTGTCAGAAAATTCTCTAACAGTTTCGGTTTCTTTCATTTTTAGTGCTTCAAACTCTCTTCTCAAGTTCAACACTTGCATCTTCTTTGTTCTTTCACTCTCTTGGAACTCTTCCTTCAGCTTGTCCCAAGCTTCTTTCGCAGTCTCAAGATTCAAGATCTTGATAAATATATCATCATGTAGAGCTGCATGTATTATGGCAAGTGCTCTTCCTTCTTTTGCCACTTCCTCATTGTGATTTCTTATTTGAGCTACTGTTGGGTTGTTTGGAAGAACCGGTGGGGTGCTTCCATTTTCCACAACATCCCATAAATTTTGAGCTCTCAAATAAGTTTTCATTTTTGCAGCCCACAAATGATAGTTTTCTCCTACAAACATAGGAGGTGGAGGTAAAGAACTATTGTTGGAAGCCATTTATGGTGTATAAAGGTTTTTTTTGTGAATGTTTTCTTGCTGGTTTTGTTTCCTCACAGACCCGTTAAGATCAATGAAGCTCTTGATACCATGTAAGAAAAAACAAAGGCTATTGTAAAGTGGTGGAGAAGAAGGTTAGAGAAACTAGAAAACTAGAAAGACAATAAAGTTTTGGAGGAAGATGTTATGTTGCTAATTGTTGGATGATACAAGGTACATTGTGAACTCCTATTTATAGTAGAAGGAGCAACTACATAGCTTACATGCATGAAGTCAAGTGTTAAGAGAAATACATGCAACATGACAAGTGGTAAAGGAAATACATGCATCTATACAAGTGGTAAGGGAAACTACATGCAATAATACAAGTGTGATACTTGCAACAAAGCCAAGTGTATCACATACAAAATGTTATGGAGGGATCCTACAATGGATGGGCTTGGATCACAATGGATATGGGCTTAAGAAGAACATCAATTTCTAACACAATTAATATTGTTTTTTTTATGAAATAATTTTGTATATAAATTGAAGATAGTTGTAATTGAATGAAAGATAACTGGACAATAAGTTGAGATGCTAACTCTTTTTGGATGAGTACACAGCCGTTAGACACAGATTACAGTCCTTAACTAAAGATCAAATGTTCATATTTTCACTGTAATGATCAAATGTTCATATTTTCACTTTGATAAATTGGATTTAAATCGTAAAACTCAACAGTTCTAAAAAATAATCAGTCTTAAAACTCAACAAAAGAGTCATTAAAATTTCATCTAGTAGTACTACTACTACTAACTGTAGTTTTGAATGGAGGTTCTTATTGTTAGTTAGATGATTCATTTAGTATTTTATTTATTTAACAAGATTGGTGGAGGTAAGGAGAGGCTAATATGAAAGAAGTCAAAGAACCCTAAACAGAAAAGGTGAAAACACAGGAATGTAAACAGGGAAGAACTGGAGAGAAATTGTGTTTATATAGATGTTAATGTGAACACAATAAATTTTAAATAGTTTTCCAAACCAAGGGAAATGTCATATCTTTTTATACTAAATAACTTTGACATCATCTTCTTTCTCTTGTGAAAGCCACTCTAAATATGAAGTTGGTGCCGGCATGGTGGTTGGAGTCATATCCTTTGAAATCCATTGCGCTGCTAAAAATAATGATGGTATTGTCAAGGAGATACGGCAGGAATGTGCATCATTGTATGTTACTTCAAAAACGTTTGGATTGTCACGAAGTTGTTGTACTTTCTTCTTGGCTCGACAAGCATCTAATTTCATGTGGCTGCACCTATAGTAACTCCTGAAACAAAAGAAACATTTCAAGCCGTGGTTATAGCAAATATGAATCATTACTCATCACTTGTAAGCAAAAATAACTACTTTGGCATTCATTAAGAAAAGGGAAGTCTTAATATTATTTGTCGTGCTGCAAAAATTGTTTAGTTTCGGGTGCCAACACATGCTCAATACAATCAAGTATTCTTCGAGCTTATTCGAAGAGGGTAGTGGACAACTTGTGTTCTTCCATATATGACGTCACAGAGTTCGGAGCCATTATCGAGCAATGTAAAACTATCTTTTCAAATGTTTTTGTAGAGTCAAGTATAGAGTTTGTGTGGAGACTAACAAATGAAGTTGCACATAACCTGCTAAATTGGCCACATCCGCAGCTAGGTACTTGCTATCATTGGTACATATTTTGATGTTATATTGGAGCCGTATTTAATTTCTATTTTTGTTATGTGGCTATTAATTTGTATGTTTAAGGGATAAAAAAAAAAAAACAATAACCGCTGTGAAATTATCACATCAGTGGGTATGTAGTAGTGTGTCATGTTTCCGGAAGCAAGATTAATTACATAATTTCCTATAACCTCGGGTATTTGACGCGAAGTATCTCTTGCTTGACATATTTTCTCCAGGTAAACCCGTCTTTCCGTGGCATTTTATCTAGGCTTCCTACGTGTGTGGTGCAGGAGAGATCAGTACTATTGTTCTTATCTTCGTCTCCGGTTCCATATTCCTACTGCAATTTAATGCAACGACATACTTATTAAGTTGGGGTGCAAGCTTCTGATAGCAAAGATAAATGAAAGTCAATGCAACTTGAGTGTTTGGAAGATAACCAAAGATGATCGAGGAGTTGGGATGGAGGAAATATGATGAGAAGACTAGGTTTTTATTTGATAAGCACATTGTAAGGTTCATCAGTGTTACAAATTGGTTTATTAAAAAGGGTTTTTCTATCATGTGGCAATTTGGATATGTTAAAAAGTTTAAAGTAGTAAGTTTGTATCGGAACATCATAAATCAAGTGATCGATTGATTTTATTTCAAACCATGATTGAATAATACACCTTATGAACTCAAGTTTTGAGAACACTAAATTTGGATTTATTACCTCACTTAATATTAAACGGTCGCATAAAGTATTTGATGACTTGACTAATTTATTACAAAGATAAGGATGTATTTGGTCAAAGTTTTAATACCTTTCTTGTGGTTGAGAGAGTGATGCTCATGCTTCTATTTCCTTCACAACTCGTTCATACGCCTTTGATCCCTCTGAACCTTTCCACTCATATAATTTATTAATTAATCTGTTGACTGAGAGTGATGCTTCTATTTCCTTCAATTTTAAAACGATGAATATTATTTCACGAGTGTAGGACCATCATTTATGCAACAGTTGACTGGAGATGAGGTTTTCCTTGACTTGGTTTGCAACTTGCAACCTAGGAAGCACCGACACTCCTCAGATTAGGCGTGTCCGTGTCGGACACGTGTCGGTGTTCATGTCTGACACTGACACTGACACTGACACTTATGATTACCCTAAATTATGTCATTTTTCCAAATTTTTATCAGTGTCGACGTGTCAGTGTCCGTGTTGTGTCCGGTGTCCGTGTCTGTGTCCGGTGTCTGTGTATGTGTCCGTGCTTCATAGCTTGCAACAGTTGACTGGAGATGAGGTAAGTCAAAAACTGGAAAAATCGTTGGAACTTTCCTAGAGATGACAAATAACTTTGGTCCCCAATTGCCTCATAATTTCTGCTGAAATAGAGAGAGCTTCTCATAACCAAAGTCATTCTCATTCTGTCTGTGAAATCCATTCTTACACACTTTAGACAACATGATGCATATTCTAATCCAAATTTGGAAATGGTTGATGCAGCCAAAGGTGTGGAGGTTTGTGGGTTTTGCATCATCCATTGTTGGATTGCTCTGTTATGCTCTAAGCTCTTCCTTCAACTATCTCTTTGGAGATTGGAATCTGTTAAAGATTTTTCTTTACAGTGTTTTCAGCTTAATCATCAGCCTCATCATTTTATTTGCAAAGATATGGCAACACTCAACAAGTCTTCGGTTCAAAGCTCACGCAGCGTTTTTGGTACTAGCAATCACTTCACTCTATTCATTTTTCTTCGATAAAGTAATGAATGGAAAACCAGATTCATATAGTCTGCTTTCATGTGCTGCTTTTTCTATCATGTTACTGAGTTTGTCGCGACAAACTCAGTGCGGATTTGAAATTGATCTTATGTACTTCTTCCTCGGAAGTCTAATTGTGCAACTCATGAAAATTAAATTAGAGTTATGCATTCTTGGAGTAGGATTCAGCTATTTAATTATTATTCTTCGTTCTGTTTTCTCTTCTATAAATGTTGTAATATATAATGAAGATCCTACTATCGTTCAAGATGAAAATCTGGTCGTTATTGAAGTCAATTTGCATTCACCACAACTGGCAAGTATTCGTAGTTGTGTGTTGGAACAACTAAGTAATTGTGTGACTGCGCTTCGGCAAGAAAATTCAAATATTATTGATATGCTTTTGGAGCAGTTGAAAGAATACCTTGGTGATGATTCTGAATTGACAGTTTCTGACCGTAATTTCGAAGCAGTGCTTAGACCAAAAGAAAATTTGAATCTCATGATAGACTCTATACCACCACAAACAATCGAAAACCTTCACAAAATTGCGAAACTGATGGTTGGAGCTGGATTCGAGATGGACTTTTCTGACGTGTATATCAGTTGCCGGAGAGGATGTTTGGACGAATGCCTCTCAAAGCTGGGGTTTCAAAAGGTTAGTGTAGAGGAAGTTCAGAATATGTCATGGGGGGACTTTAGAGACAAGATTGAAAGATGGATTAAGGCTTCAAACGTGGCTTTCAAGATATTGTTCCCCACTGAGCGGCGATTATGCGATCAGGTTTTCTTTGGGTTCTCCACTTCCGCTGATATATCGTTCACATGTGTTTGCAGGGAATCTACACTTCAGCTGCTAAATTTCGCCAATGCTATCGCCTTAGGAAGCCGGTCACCGGAGACGTTGTTTAGAGTCCTCGATGTGTTTGAAACAATGCGTGACCTAATTCCAGAGTTTGAATCTATATTAATTGGGTTGCTACAAAATGAAGCAACCACAATTTGGAAGAGACTAGGGGAAGCTATCCGAGGCATTTTCATGGAGTTGGAGAATCGGATCCGCCAAGATGCAGCAATGGGGGCCTCTTCCAGTTGTGGGCTTCTTGGAATTACCTGTTATGTGATGACATACCTTCGTGTTGCATGCGAGTCATGGCAGACACTGGAGAAAGTGTTTGAAGAAAACCATGGGCATTTGTTGAAGGAATATCCCAAAATTGAGGATAGAATGCATTCTTCTTCTATGCTATCAATGCAGATGGATTCGATTATGGAGCTATTAGAGAACAATTTGGAAGCCAGAAGCAAAATCTACAAGGACCCAGCTTTGTTCTATGTATTCTTGATGAATAATTTTGTATATAAATTGAAGATAGTTGTAATTGAATGAAAGATAAGTGGACAATAAGTTGAGATGCTAACTCTTTTTGGATGAGTACACAGCCGTTAGACACAGATTACAGTCCTTAACTAAAGATCAAATGTTCATATTTTCACTGTAATGATCAAATGTTCATATTTTCACTTTGATAAATTGGATTTAAATCGTAAAACTCAACAGTTCTAAAAAATAATCAGTCTTAAAACTCAACAAAAGAGTCATTAAAATTTCATCTAGTAGTACTACTACTACTAACTGTAGTTTTGAATGGAGGTTCTTATTGTTAGTTAGATGATTCATTTAGTATTTTATTTATTTAACAAGATTGGTGGAGGTAAGGAGAGGCTAATATGAAAGAAGTCAAAGAACCCTAAACAGAAAAGGTGAAAACACAGGAATGTAAACAGGGAAGAACTGGAGAGAAATTGTGTTTATATAGATGTTAATGTGAACACAATAAATTTTAAATAGTTTTCCAAACCAAGGGAAATGTCATATCTTTTTATACTAAATAACTTTGACATCATCTTCTTTCTCTTGTGAAAGCCACTCTAAATATGAAGTTGGTGCCGGCATGGTGGTTGGAGTCATATCCTTTGAAATCCATTGCGCTGCTAAAAATAATGATGGTATTGTCAAGGAGATACGGCAGGAATGTGCACCATTGTATGTTACTTCAAAAACGTTTGGATTGTCACGAAGTTGTTGTACTTTCTTCTTGGCTCGACAAGCATCTAATTTCATGTGGCTGCACCTATAGTAACTCCTGAAACAAAAGAAACATTTCAAGCCGTGGTTATAGCAAATATGAATCATTACTCATCACTTGTAAGCAAAAATAACTACTTTGGCATTCATTAAGAAAAGGGAAGTCTTAATATTATTTGTCGTGCTGCAAAAATTGTTTAGTTTCGGGTGCCAACACATGCTCAATACAATCAAGTATTCTTCGAGCTTATTCGAAGAGGGTAGTGGACAACTTGTGTTCTTCCATATATGACGTCACAGAGTTCGGAGCCATTATCGAGCAATGTAAAACTATCTTTTCAAATGTTTTTGTAGAGTCAAGTATAGAGTTTGTGTGGAGACTAACAAATGAAGTTGCACATAACCTGCTAAATTGGCCACATCCGCAGCTAGGTACTTGCTATCATTGGTACATATTTTGATGTTATATTGGAGCCGTATTTAATTTCTATTTTTGTTATGTGGCTATTAATTTGTATGTTTAAGGGATAAAAAAAAAAAAACAATAACCGCTGTGAAATTATCACATCAGTGGGTATGTAGTAGTGTGTCATGTTTCCGGAAGCAAGATTAATTACATAATTTCCTATAACCTCGGGTATTTGACGCGAAGTATCTCTTGCTTGACATATTTTCTCCAGGTAAACCCGTCTTTCCGTGGCATTTTATCTAGGCTTCCTACGTGTGTGGTGCAGGAGAGATCAGTACTATTGTTCTTATCTTCGTCTCCGGTTCCATATTCCTACTGCAATTTAATGCAACGACATACTTATTAAGTTGGGGTGCAAGCTTCTGATAGCAAAGATAAATGAAAGTCAATGCAACTTGAGTGTTTGGAAGATAACCAAAGATGATCGAGGAGTTGGGATGGAGGAAATATGATGAGAAGACTAGGTTTTTATTTGATAAGCACATTGTAAGGTTCATCAGTGTTACAAATTGGTTTATTAAAAAGGGTTTTTCTATCATGTGGCAATTTGGATATGTTAAAAAGTTTAAAGTAGTAAGTTTGTATCGGAACATCATAAATCAAGTGATCGATTGATTTTATTTCAAACCATGATTGAATAATACACCTTATGAACTCAAGTTTTGAGAACACTAAATTTGGATTTATTACCTCACTTAATATTAAACGGTCGCATAAAGTATTTGATGACTTGACTAATTTATTACAAAGATAAGGATGTATTTGGTCAAAGTTTTAATACCTTTCTTGTGGTTGAGAGAGTGATGCTCATGCTTCTATTTCCTTCACAACTCGTTCATACGCCTTTGATCCCTCTGAACCTTTCCACTCATATAATTTATTAATTAATCTGTTGACTGAGAGTGATGCTTCTATTTCCTTCAATTTTAAAACGATGAATATTATTTCACGAGTGTAGGACCATCATTTATGCAACAGTTGACTGGAGATGAGGTTTTCCTTGACTTGGTTTGCAACTTGCAACCTAGGAAGCACCGACACTCCTCAGATTAGGCGTGTCCGTGTCGGACACGTGTCGGTGTTCATGTCTGACACTGACACTGACACTGACACTTATGATTACCCTAAATTATGTCATTTTTCCAAATTTTTATCAGTGTCGACGTGTCAGTGTCCGTGTTGTGTCCGGTGTCCGTGTCTGTGTCCGGTGTCTGTGTATGTGTCCGTGCTTCATAGCTTGCAACAGTTGACTGGAGATGAGGTAAGTCAAAAACTGGAAAAATCGTTGGAACTTTCCTAGAGATGACAAATAACTTTGGTCCCCAATTGCCTCATAATTTCTGCTGAAATAGAGAGAGCTTCTCATAACCAAAGTCATTCTCATTCTGTCTGTGAAATCCATTCTTACACACTTTAGACAACATGATGCATATTCTAATCCAAATTTGGAAATGGTTGATGCAGCCAAAGGTGTGGAGGTTTGTGGGTTTTGCATCATCCATTGTTGGATTGCTCTGTTATGCTCTAAGCTCTTCCTTCAACTATCTCTTTGGAGATTGGAATCTGTTAAAGATTTTTCTTTACAGTGTTTTCAGCTTAATCATCAGCCTCATCATTTTATTTGCAAAGATATGGCAACACTCAACAAGTCTTCGGTTCAAAGCTCACGCAGCGTTTTTGGTACTAGCAATCACTTCACTCTATTCATTTTTCTTCGATAAAGTAATGAATGGAAAACCAGATTCATATAGTCTGCTTTCATGTGCTGCTTTTTCTATCATGTTACTGAGTTTGTCGCGACAAACTCAGTGCGGATTTGAAATTGATCTTATGTACTTCTTCCTCGGAAGTCTAATTGTGCAACTCATGAAAATTAAATTAGAGTTATGCATTCTTGGAGTAGGATTCAGCTATTTAATTATTATTCTTCGTTCTGTTTTCTCTTCTATAAATGTTGTAATATATAATGAAGATCCTACTATCGTTCAAGATGAAAATCTGGTCGTTATTGAAGTCAATTTGCATTCACCACAACTGGCAAGTATTCGTAGTTGTGTGTTGGAACAACTAAGTAATTGTGTGACTGCGCTTCGGCAAGAAAATTCAAATATTATTGATATGCTTTTGGAGCAGTTGAAAGAATACCTTGGTGATGATTCTGAATTGACAGTTTCTGACCGTAATTTCGAAGCAGTGCTTAGACCAAAAGAAAATTTGAATCTCATGATAGACTCTATACCACCACAAACAATCGAAAACCTTCACAAAATTGCGAAACTGATGGTTGGAGCTGGATTCGAGATGGACTTTTCTGACGTGTATATCAGTTGCCGGAGAGGATGTTTGGACGAATGCCTCTCAAAGCTGGGGTTTCAAAAGGTTAGTGTAGAGGAAGTTCAGAATATGTCATGGGGGGACTTTAGAGACAAGATTGAAAGATGGATTAAGGCTTCAAACGTGGCTTTCAAGATATTGTTCCCCACTGAGCGGCGATTATGCGATCAGGTTTTCTTTGGGTTCTCCACTTCCGCTGATATATCGTTCACATGTGTTTGCAGGGAATCTACACTTCAGCTGCTAAATTTCGCCAATGCTATCGCCTTAGGAAGCCGGTCACCGGAGACGTTGTTTAGAGTCCTCGATGTGTTTGAAACAATGCGTGACCTAATTCCAGAGTTTGAATCTATATTAATTGGGTTGCTACAAAATGAAGCAACCACAATTTGGAAGAGACTAGGGGAAGCTATCCGAGGCATTTTCATGGAGTTGGAGAATCGGATCCGCCAAGATGCAGCAATGGGGGCCTCTTCCAGTTGTGGGCTTCTTGGAATTACCTGTTATGTGATGACATACCTTCGTGTTGCATGCGAGTCATGGCAGACACTGGAGAAAGTGTTTGAAGAAAACCATGGGCATTTGTTGAAGGAATATCCCAAAATTGAGGATAGAATGCATTCTTCTTCTATGCTATCAATGCAGATGGATTCGATTATGGAGCTATTAGAGAACAATTTGGAAGCCAGAAGCAAAATCTACAAGGACCCAGCTTTGTTCTATGTATTCTTGATGAATAACTGCATGTACATGGTTCATAAAACCAAAGATGGTAAATTGGAAACCATTTTAGGGGATGCTGTGATCCAAAAATATACAGCGAAAATTCAGCAACACCGTGAGAACTATCAAAGAATCTCATGGAATAAGGTGTTGGACATTTTGAAGTTGGACGGCAACGGATCAATGCAGCTTAATGAGGTAGCTGAGTCAATGAAACAGAAGCTGAAGTCATTCAACACGCTATTTGATGAAATATGCAGGGTTCAATCTTCATGGTCTGTCATTGATGAACAGCTTAGGGAAGAAATAAGGATTTCCATTAAGAAAACCTTGTTGCCAGCTTATGGAAACTTCATTGGGAGGTTTCGAAGTGTTCCGGAACTTGGTAAGCATGCTGACAAATATATTAAGTATGAAGCAGATAATATTGAAGCAAGAATTGAAGGTTTGTTTGAGGGGATGCAGTTTATCAACTGGTAGACGAAAACAAACCTAAAGATGTATGTTTTTTTTTGTGTGTATGCAACTGTCATGAACGTAGTTGTAAAATATGTATGACCTATTTTTTTGAAACAGCAAATATATTATTAATAAAAACTAGGTCTTTGCACAACACGAACGGAGACCGGTAAAAGAGGGGCTGCAAAACAAAGGTGTCGTATATAAGCGGAACACCAATGAAAATACTAAAACAGACACCACCTAATAAATATCCACATCTCAACACTTGTTGCCATGAGCTTCTCCGATATTGGTCGTAGTTGTACAAAACATTTGCTTTGTGTTTTTGAATCACATCATCCGATAAAAGTTTCCTTATATCTTTGTTCTTCGTTTTGAGAAGTATGTATTGGTTGTTATTCATTAAGAAAACATAGCCCAAAGAAGAGTCTTTATAGATTTTAGATTTGGCTACCAAATTACTCTCCAATACCTCCATAATTCGATCCATATGCAGTGAAAGAGAAGAAGGGGATGGCACACTATCATCAAGCTTCGGGTATTCCCTCAACATATGTCCATACCTGCTCTGGCGTCGGTCGATAGTCACAAATGAGGCAGAGGTACTTCATCGTGTAACGGATAATGGGATGAATCCCGCCCTCGGGAACAGCTGCCTTTGCTAGATCTTGGCGAATTACATTTTCCAACTCCATGAAAATCTCCACTATTGCTTTTGCCAATTTCTTCAAAGTTGTGTTTGTTTCATTCCTTAGCGACACACAGAACTGATCACAAAAAAGAGACTCAAACACGTCAAGGATTGTGAATAACCAATCAGGCGAACGACTTCTGTTTGCTGCTGCTACGCTGAAATTTAGCAAATGAATAGTGCACCACCAACAAACCTCTGAAGGAGAGATTAGCGACTGTGGAGAATCCGAAGAAAACAAGATCGCAGAGTCGTCGCTCAGTGGGGAACAATATCTTGAGAGCAACCTTTGAAGCCTTAATCCAACTTCTAATCTGATGTTTAAGATCATTCCATGAAATCTTGTTAACATCCTCAATAGTAAGATTCACTAAACCTAATAATTGTTTCATTTTGCGCTCCAACCATTCCCTCCGGCAACTGCTGTAAACATTATAGCACTCCTTTTCAAAACCAGTGTTCACCATCAACTTTGCCATTTCATGAAGTTTGTTCATTGTTTCAGGCGGCACCATATCCATCATGAGAATCAAATTTTCTATTGGTTTGAACATTTGTATGCATAAGCCATCTTTGAATTTGGATTATAATATGCTCCATGTTCTCTCTTAAAAGTTGAAACTGCTTTTTTTTTTAAGGAACAAATATACTGAGATGTGAACAAATTTTTTTGGTTTTTTTTTTTTTTTTAAGGAAGCTACCTATCCTCTTAATTCTTAATAACTTAAAAGTTGATCAGTGAAAGTAATTTAAATATATAAGAAATGATTAATGGTAGACAGTAGTAGGAATTGACTAATCAGAGCCCCCTCTTTTGAAATAAAATGGACTAATACGAGAATTTAGTTAAAATGGAAAATCATGACAAACAAATCAAATGGAAAATCATGTGCAAATTAATTTATGTTTAAAATGACATTACAACCAATCATATAGCATAGTTGGACACGTCTTTGTTAAGAGAAAGAAACGAATTTGTCTCCTTAAACAGGAGAAGCCGCACAATCCCCTTCCATTCTCTTTTTTGTTGTTGCTAAATCCAAAAAATTATACTAACATATTTTGATTTGGATGTAATATCTACAATTTTCATTATGATCACAAATATCTTTGGTCTTTCGAATAACGTACCTGCTGTTATTAATCACACGCATCTGCACTGAGAGAGGAATTAGAGCAATGCATTCTATCCTCAATTTTGGGATATTCCTTCAATGGATTCCCATAATCTTCTTCAAACACTTGCTCTAGGGTCTTCCGTGATCGAATAGCAGCAGGGAGATAGTTCATCACGTAACGGGTAATCGGGTGAAGTCCACCACTGTCGGGAACCGCATCCCATGCCAGATCTTGGCGAATCAGATCCGTCAACTCCGCAAAAATGCCTCTGATCGCTTCGCCCAATCTCTTCCAAATTGTGGTTGCTTCATTTTGCAGCCACAAACTGTATTGATCACGGAACAGAGACTAAAACTCTGGAATGAGGTCACGCATTGTTTCAAAGTTCAAACATGTCGATTCTAAACAACCACTCAGGTGATCGGCTAGCATCGGCAAAATTCAGCAACTGAAGTGTAAATTCCCTACAGACATTCATAAATGATAAATCAGCGATGGAGAACCCAAAGAAAACCCGATCGCTTAATCGTCGCTCAGTTGGAAACAATATCTTCAAAGCCACTTTGGAAGCTTTAATCCATCTTTTAAGACCGTCTTCGATTTCCTCGATGTTGAGTTTCTTGAACCCTAACCTTGGTGAGGCTTTCTACCAAACATTCCCTACGGCAACTGATATACTCATGTACACGTCGGAGAAGTCCTTCTCAAATCCAGCACTAACCATCAACTTGGCTGTTTTGTGAAAGTTGTCGTTTGTTTCAGTTGGCAAGGCCTTGATCATGAAGTCATGGTCAGACATAATAAATCCAGAATCATCTATAAGCTTTTAGATGATATTGGGCCTGAATTTGCAAACCAATTCCAAACCAAATTACAAAATGTGGTTATGGTTTATAATTGGTGTTTTTTTATTGGAGTGGTGTGGTTATTTTTTTAAATGGATTTTGTAAACAAAGATTGGATATGGATTGGTTAGTAATTTGGTTAAGGAAATCCAAATTTTTTGCACACCCCTACATACTACTACCAATATCGGTTACTGGTTAGTTGCGGTGAATCTGAACGAACTTCAATAATTACCAGATTTTCATGCATCTGGTTTTCCATTCATTACTTTATCGAATAAAAATGAATAGAGTGAATTGATTGTTAATACCAAAAATGCTGCGTGAGCTTTGAACCGAAGACTTGTTGAGTGTTGCCATATGTTTGCAAACAAAATCATGAGGTTGATGATTAAGCTGAAAACACTGTAAAGGAAAATCTTCAACAGATTCCAATCTCCAAATAGATAATTGAAGGAAGAGCTTAGAGCATAACAGAGCAAACCAACAATGGATGATGCAAAACCCACAAACCTCCACACCTCTGGCTGCATCAACCATTTCCAAATTTGGATTAGAATATGCATCATGTTGTCTAAAGTGTGTAAGAATTGATTTCACAGACAGAATGAGAATAACTTTGGTTATGAGAAGCTCTCTCTATTTCAGCAGAAATTTTGAGGCAATTAGGGACCAAAGCTGTTTATCATCTTCAGGAAACTTCCAATGATTTGTCCATTTTTTAACTTCCCTTTTGTTTTAAGATATTTCCAAACCAAGTCAAGGAAAATCACAAATTACGATGCAAGTTCCGAACCAAGTCAAGGAAAATCACATCTCCAGTCAACTGTTGCATAAATGGGAAAGTTTCACCTTTATCAATGACTATAATCTAGTGCCAGTAACTGGATGGTTGCAATGGATCCAAGTCCAAGAATTACCTGACAAATGTTTGGACTTGAACCAAGTAATTTTCTTTTTTTGAAACAACGAATGTTAGTAGTTAATAATTAGTATTGTTTGTTTTTGATAAAGGTGGGAATTGAATCTCTGACCTCTCCATCTCCACTCCTTAACATATCCACCCTCAGCGATCAAAACATCCTTATAACTCCACTTGAACCAAGTAATTTTAAAGTATGCCATAATACATGTTATAAGATGTTTCTATAAAATCTAACAAACACTCTCACAAAGTACATCAATACCAAATAACATTAGAAAACCAAAACAACATCATCGAAACATTAAGAAAAAAATGACAAAAGAAAGTACAAACCAAACCAAAAAAAAAATAAAAATGATACATCCATTTGTGATCACAAACCAAATGATTCATCTGTATTTCTTGGTTCCGAGAAACAAATTATCAAGTACATCATGAATGTCAAACATTCCATACTCAATATACTTGTAAGCCTTGTCTTTAAGAAAATCCTGAAACTTCCCAATGAAGATTCCATATGCTGGCAGCAAGGTGTTTTTCAGAGATTTAATTATTTCTACCCTTAGCTTCTCATCATAAACAGACCAAGTGCACTGAATTCGACATGTCTCGGTAAAGTTCATGTTAAACAAACTGAGTTTTTGTTTCATCAAATCTATTGCACAATTAATTTCCATCGATTCATTGATAATATCCAACTTTAAAAATTCCAACACCTTATCCCATGAGTCTCTTTTGTAGAGTTCAAGTTTTTCTTGGACTTTTGTTCTGTTTCTTTGGAACCAAACATCTCCGAATATTGCATTCAGTTGCATTCTTTTATATGTCATTTCTAAGCATCTCCAATTATTCATCATGAAGAAATGACGCAAAGACTCGTCCACATATTTTCCGGACTTCGATGCCAATATTCTCTCTAACAGTTCCATTGTCCCCTCTGTTTGTGGTGAAAATGCTTCGTCAAAGCTGATCGAGGACTGTGATTCGATAGCTGAAATAAGAAAGCCTACGACATTGGCCATCATAGGATGATGCCCACCGTCATCCGGAGCAGCTAGCTTGGCCGTTGGGATCGAGTCTATGTATTTGGCTGTAGAATTCAATTAGTGTCACAATATTCACATTTGGTTCTGACTCAAGTTTAAAGTTAGACATATCAACATTGGGTTGGATGCCTCCATATCAAGCTTAGAGACTAAAACAATAAAAGAGAAATTTGTTGTCTGATTGAAATTTGTTTTCAATCAATACAACAGTATTTCCGTTTGTCATTACTATTACTTGATTAGATCCATTACAGTTGCTCACCTGGCGTGCCCGATGAAAACCACTCAGAATATGAAGTTGATGCCGGCATGGTGGTTGGAGTCATATCCTTTGAGATCCTTCGTGCTGGTAAAAATAATGATGGTATTGTCAAGGACATACGGCAGGAATGTGCAACTTTGTATGTTACTTCAAACACGATTGGATTATAACAAAGTTGTTGTACTTTCTTCTTGGCTCGACAAACATCTAATTTCATGTGGTTGCACCTATAGTAACTCCTGAAACAAAAGAAACATTTCAAACTTTGGTTATAGGAAATATGAATTGTTTTGTTCGGGTGCCAACTGCCAACATGTGCTCAATAAAATCAAGTATATCAATCTGAATTTGGGAAGCTAGCCGCAGATGTGGCCATTTGAACTAGGTTATGTGCAACTTCATTTATTTGTCTCCGTACAAACTGTACACTTAACTTTACAAAAATATTTGAAAAGATAGTTTAACATTGCTTGATAATGACTCCGAACTCTGTGACGTTTGGAAGAACAAAAGTTGCCCACCACCCTCTTCGAGTAAGCTCGAAGACTACTGGTCCCAGGTGTAACTCTCGAAGCCAATTATGAGCCAAAAGCAACCCAAGCGCTTCACCAACATGCACCTCACAAATAGGGGTAAACCGTTTGGTAGCCAAAACAAAAGTAAATCAAGTTCATCCCTATTGTACATACCTAGCCCAATTTTAATACAAATAGAGTTAAATGAGACATCAATGTTACGATTAAGACGCACCAAACATGGTTCCTTCCATCTAACATTATAATTCTGCGGCTGCACCGAAACAGATGAGCTAGCTGCCTCAGGTGTGTAGGGATGGCAAAAAAACCCAAACCCGAGAGACCCACCCGAACCCAAACCCAAGTCAACAGGCGAAATCCGATTTGACTGGGTTTGGGTTCGGGTGCCACCCGATAATATAGGTGTGGGTTTGGTATCAGTCAAACCCACACCCGAAACTCATACACCCACCCGAAATATTTTATAATTATCTATTTATCCTCCATAGTCTCCCTCAATTTCCTTGTAAGACATTAATTTTAGTTGTAATTTAATTTCTTGAAAGTCTATGTTGTAATTTCTTAAAAGTCTATGTTTGAATTTTCTTGGAAGACCTTAATTTTAGTTGTAATTTAATTCAAAGTCTATGTTGGAATTTAATTTCTTAAATTTGCAAATTATTTTCAAATGTGATGCGGGTTTGGTTTTGGGTGGAAAAAACCCGAACCCAATGGGTGTGGGCGTGGGTGTTGTTTTGCCACCCGAACAACCTTTGAGTTTGGGTTTGGGTTTGGGTGATGATTTCGGGTGTGAGTTTTGTAAGTGTCAAACCCGCACCCATGGGCGCCCGTTGCCATCCCTACAGGTGTGGCACTTGTGCGTTCGTTGGCCGGTGTGGTTGTGCACTTGGTCCTAGCCTCAGGTTTTTGACTCTGCTATAGTTTTAATGCAATATTTTTGCTGCTAGCAGTTTTTATTTGTATTGTTGTATCTTTGTTGGCTTGCTTCAGGGTATTTCGTGTGCTTTGGACTGGTTGAGACGACCCCTTGACGTTGTTGTCTGCCCAAATCAAGGGTCGAACCCAGTACTTGTTATCATTGTAGTATAAACTATGATATTAGTCTTTTGACATATTAATTTTTTTGTTATTGGAGCCGTATTTAATTTCTATTGTTGTTATATGTGGCTGTTAATTTGTAAGTTTATTTGGATAAAAATAAAAAATAAAAATAGATTTCACATCGGTTGGTAGACATATATTCGAAGCAGATGTTGGTTATCACATTGGTTAGTATGTAATAACAATTGTAAAATGCAACTTATCACATCTACAGGTTTCATTAACCGTGTGAAATTATCCCATCGGTGGGTATGTAGTAGTGTGTCATATATTCCAGAAGCAAGATTAATTACATAATTCCTTATACGTACCTCGGGTAGTTGACGTCATATTTTTTCCAGATAAACTTACAAGATTAATTACATAATTCCTTATACGTACCTCGGGTATGTAGTAGTCTTGCCATATTTTTTCCAGATAAACCCGTCTTTCGGTGGCATTTCTTCTATGCTTTCAAAGTTTGGTGCAGGAGAGATCAGTACTATTGTTCTTATCTCTGTCTCCGGTTCCATTTTCCTACTACAATTTAATGCGAAGACACACTTATTAGGTCAGTGTGCAAGCTTCTGATTGTAAAGATAAATGTAAGTACTCTCTTGCTGATCATAAATATAAATAAAACGGACGCATAAATACACCTTATGAACTCAACTATTGAGACCACTTAATTTGGATCAATTACCTTAATATTAAACGGCCGCATAAATACCTTTTAGCAGAGTTGGATAAAAATAAGGAAATAGTGAAGATATTTGATGACTTAAGGGACTAATTTATTACGAACATAACCTATAGTAAGATGAATTTGGTCAAAAGTTTAATACCTTTTTGGTGGTTGAGAGCGTGATGCTTCTATTTCCTCCACATTTCCTTTGTACACCTTTGATCCTTCTGAACCTTTCCTCCACAATAAAGGGAAAAATTCTTGCACTAAAGTGGGGGGCATTGTGCCCCAGGTTTTCTGATATTGTTCATGGTAGTGCCAAATTTTCTGACTGTGTATTCGGAACCATTCATCCCCTAAAAGGATTCCTAGTTCATTATCTTTGGACATCTGAACTATATATGTGTTGTTATTCATCAAGAAAATATAGCCTAAAGAAGGATCCGCACAGCATTTGGCCTTTGCTTCCAAATTACGCTCCAATACATCCATAATATTAAGAATCTTCCCAGAAAGTGAAGAATCGTCAAACACTTGCTCTAGTGTTTGCCGAGATTTTGAAACTACACGGAGGTAGTTCATCACATGTTGGGTAATCGGGTGAAGACAGCTGCTGCAATATGTCCCCATAATCATGTTTTGCTCAAGCAAATACTCTAACTCCATGAAAATACTTCTAATTGCTTTCCCAATTTTCTTCCATATTGCAATTGCTTCATTCTTTAGAGACACACCGTACTGATCACAAAATAAGGACTCAAATTCGGGAATTAGGTCACGAAATGTTTCAAACACCTCGATGATTTTAAACAAACACTCTGGTGAACGACTTACGGTTGCAATAGAGTCTGCAAAATTTAAAAGTTGAGTGGTGGATACCCTGCAAATCTCAATGAAGGAGAAATCAGCGGCAGATGAGAACCCGGAGAAAACACGATCACAGAGTTGTCGCTCACCATGGAAAAGTATCTTAAGGGTGACATTGAAAGCTCTAATCCATCTTTTAATCTCGTCTTCGACATCCTTCCATGGCATATCATGAATATCCTCGCTGCTTAGTTTCTTTAACACGAATAAACTATGCATTAGGCATTTGTCCAAGCATTCCCTCCGACAACTGTTGTACACCTCAGAAAAATCCTTCTCAAACCCAGCGCTCACCATAACCTTCGCTGTTTCCTCCAGGCCTTTGATTGTTTCTTGCTTCAGCGCATCCATCATGAAGTTAGGATCGGTCACCACCAACGGAGAGTGTTCTTCACAATAGTTTTTTACATGATCCAAAACCATCTGAATGAGATTTAAATTTTCTTGTTGAAGCGTCTTCACAAAAGTCCCGAGTTGTTCCATCATACTACTAATATCAGTAGTGATCACCAATGGTGGTGAATCGATGTTATTTCTACTTCTAGCACAAGCAATATCAGTATTAGCTAGTTGTAGTGAATCAATATGAAGAACCACCGGGTTTCCATCTTGGAATTGAGAGTATTGATTATGTCCTCTAGCATCAATAGAAGAGAAAAAAGAACGGAGAATAATAAGAGAGTAGCTGAAACCTGCTCCAAGAAAGAATAACTGCAATTTAATCTTCATGAGTTGCACAATTAGACATCCGAGGAAGAAATAGAGAAGATCAATTTCAAATCCGCATTGAGTTTGCCTCGACAAACTCAATGACATGATAGAAAAAGCAGCACATGAAATTAAACTATATGCATCTGGTTTCCCATTCATCACTTTATCGAAGAAAAAGGAATAAACAGAGGTGATTGTCAATACCAAAAATGCTGTATGAGCTTTGAACCGGAGACTTCTCGAATGTTGAAATAATTTTGCAAATAAAATCACCAAGCATATGATGAAACTGAAAACACTATAAAGAAATATTTTCAGCAAATTCCATTCTCCAAAGAGATAGTTGAAAGAAGAGCTTAGAGCATAACAGAGCAGTCCAACAACAGCTGACGCGAAGCCTATAAATCTCCACAAATTTGGCTGCATCAACCATCTCCCAATTTGATTTAGAATATGCATCATGTTGTCCACAGTGTATAAGAATTGTTTTCGGACTGTGTGAGACTGAGATTGAGAGTTGAGACCATCCATTTTTGAATTCGGGTGTGAGAAGCTATTTCTAAGTCAACTGAAATTTCGAGGAAATGAATGGACCAAAGCTATTTATCATATCAGCAACTCTAATAATTTAGATATTTTCTTGAGATAAGTTTTCCATCAATTCTCTCCACATGTTCACTCTAGTCCGTATTTCTTAATTTTGTTAAGCGTACAAACTTTCATGTATTTCAATTAATATTGTTTTTTTATGAAATAATTTTATATATAAATTCAAGATAGTTGTAATTGAATGAAAGATAAGTGGACAATAAGTTGAGATGCTAACTCTTTTTGGATGAGTACACAGCCGTTAGACACAGATTACAGTCCTTAACTAAAGATCAAATGTTCATATTTTCACTGTAATGATCAAATGTTCATATTTTCACTTTGATAAATTGGATTTAAATCGTAAAACTCAACAGTTCTAAAAATTAATAAGTCTTAAAACTCAACAAGAGTCATTAAAATTTCATCTAGTAGTACTACTACTACTAACTGTAGTTTTGAATGGAGGTTCTTATTGTTAGTTAGATTATTCATTTAGTATTTTATTTATTTAACAAGATTGGTGGAAGTAAGGAGAGGCTAATATGAAAGAACCCTAAACAGAAAAGGTGAAAACGCAGGAATGTAAACAGGGAAGAACTGGTTTCTTGAAAAAGCTAAGGGGATTCTTGGAGAGAAATTGTGTTCATATAGATGTTAATGTGAACACAATAAATTTTAAATAGTTTTCCAAACCAAGGGAAATGTCATATCTTTTTATACTAAATAACTTTGACATCATCTTCTTTCTCTTGTGAAAGCCACTCTAAATATGAAGTTGGTGCCGGCATGGTGGTTGGAGTCATATCCTTTGAAATCCATTGCGCTGCTAAAAATAATGATGGTATTGTCAAGGAGATACGGCAGGAATGTGCACCATTGTATGTTACTTCAAAAACGTTTGGATTGTCACGAAGTTGTTGTACTTTCTTCTTGGCTCGACAAGCATCTAATTTCATGTGGCTGCACCTATAGTAACTCCTGAAACAAAAGAAACATTTCAAGCCGTGGTTATAGCAAATATGAATCATTACTCATCACTTGTAAGCAAAAATAACTACTTTGGCATTCATTAAGAAAAGGGAAGTCTTAATATTATTTGTCGTGCTGCAAAAATTGTTTAGTTTCGGGTGCCAACACATGCTCAATACAATCAAGTATTCTTCGAGCTTATTCGAAGAGGGTAGTGGACAACTTGTGTTCTTCCATATATGACGTCACAGAGTTCGGAGCCATTATCGAGCAATGTAAAACTATCTTTTCAAATGTTTTTGTAGAGTCAAGTATAGAGTTTGTGTGGAGACTAACAAATGAAGTTGCACATAACCTGCTAAATTGGCCACATCCGCAGCTAGGTACTTGCTATCATTGGTACATATTTTGATGTTATATTGGAGCCGTATTTAATTTCTATTTTTGTTATGTGGCTATTAATTTGTATGTTTAAGGGATAAAAAAAAAAAAACAATAACCGCTGTGAAATTATCACATCAGTGGGTATGTAGTAGTGTGTCATGTTTCCGGAAGCAAGATTAATTACATAATTTCCTATAACCTCGGGTATTTGACGCGAAGTATCTCTTGCTTGACATATTTTCTCCAGGTAAACCCGTCTTTCCGTGGCATTTTATCTAGGCTTCCTACGTGTGTGGTGCAGGAGAGATCAGTACTATTGTTCTTATCTTCGTCTCCGGTTCCATATTCCTACTGCAATTTAATGCAACGACATACTTATTAAGTTGGGGTGCAAGCTTCTGATAGCAAAGATAAATGAAAGTCAATGCAACTTGAGTGTTTGGAAGATAACCAAAGATGATCGAGGAGTTGGGATGGAGGAAATATGATGAGAAGACTAGGTTTTTATTTGATAAGCACATTGTAAGGTTCATCAGTGTTACAAATTGGTTTATTAAAAAGGGTTTTTCTATCATGTGGCAATTTGGATATGTTAAAAAGTTTAAAGTAGTAAGTTTGTATCGGAACATCATAAATCAAGTGATCGATTGATTTTATTTCAAACCATGATTGAATAATACACCTTATGAACTCAAGTTTTGAGAACACTAAATTTGGATTTATTACCTCACTTAATATTAAACGGTCGCATAAAGTATTTGATGACTTGACTAATTTATTACAAAGATAAGGATGTATTTGGTCAAAGTTTTAATACCTTTCTTGTGGTTGAGAGAGTGATGCTCATGCTTCTATTTCCTTCACAACTCGTTCATACGCCTTTGATCCCTCTGAACCTTTCCACTCATATAATTTATTAATTAATCTGTTGACTGAGAGTGATGCTTCTATTTCCTTCAATTTTAAAACGATGAATATTATTTCACGAGTGTAGGACCATCATTTATGCAACAGTTGACTGGAGATGAGGTTTTCCTTGACTTGGTTTGCAACTTGCAACCTAGGAAGCACCGACACTCCTCAGATTAGGCGTGTCCGTGTCGGACACGTGTCGGTGTTCATGTCTGACACTGACACTGACACTGACACTTATGATTACCCTAAATTATGTCATTTTTCCAAATTTTTATCAGTGTCGACGTGTCAGTGTCCGTGTTGTGTCCGGTGTCCGTGTCTGTGTCCGGTGTCTGTGTATGTGTCCGTGCTTCATAGCTTGCAACAGTTGACTGGAGATGAGGTAAGTCAAAAACTGGAAAAATCGTTGGAACTTTCCTAGAGATGACAAATAACTTTGGTCCCCAATTGCCTCATAATTTCTGCTGAAATAGAGAGAGCTTCTCATAACCAAAGTCATTCTCATTCTGTCTGTGAAATCCATTCTTACACACTTTAGACAACATGATGCATATTCTAATCCAAATTTGGAAATGGTTGATGCAGCCAAAGGTGTGGAGGTTTGTGGGTTTTGCATCATCCATTGTTGGATTGCTCTGTTATGCTCTAAGCTCTTCCTTCAACTATCTCTTTGGAGATTGGAATCTGTTAAAGATTTTTCTTTACAGTGTTTTCAGCTTAATCATCAGCCTCATCATTTTATTTGCAAAGATATGGCAACACTCAACAAGTCTTCGGTTCAAAGCTCACGCAGCGTTTTTGGTACTAGCAATCACTTCACTCTATTCATTTTTCTTCGATAAAGTAATGAATGGAAAACCAGATTCATATAGTCTGCTTTCATGTGCTGCTTTTTCTATCATGTTACTGAGTTTGTCGCGACAAACTCAGTGCGGATTTGAAATTGATCTTATGTACTTCTTCCTCGGAAGTCTAATTGTGCAACTCATGAAAATTAAATTAGAGTTATGCATTCTTGGAGTAGGATTCAGCTATTTAATTATTATTCTTCGTTCTGTTTTCTCTTCTATAAATGTTGTAATATATAATGAAGATCCTACTATCGTTCAAGATGAAAATCTGGTCGTTATTGAAGTCAATTTGCATTCACCACAACTGGCAAGTATTCGTAGTTGTGTGTTGGAACAACTAAGTAATTGTGTGACTGCGCTTCGGCAAGAAAATTCAAATATTATTGATATGCTTTTGGAGCAGTTGAAAGAATACCTTGGTGATGATTCTGAATTGACAGTTTCTGACCGTAATTTCGAAGCAGTGCTTAGACCAAAAGAAAATTTGAATCTCATGATAGACTCTATACCACCACAAACAATCGAAAACCTTCACAAAATTGCGAAACTGATGGTTGGAGCTGGATTCGAGATGGACTTTTCTGACGTGTATATCAGTTGCCGGAGAGGATGTTTGGACGAATGCCTCTCAAAGCTGGGGTTTCAAAAGGTTAGTGTAGAGGAAGTTCAGAATATGTCATGGGGGGACTTTAGAGACAAGATTGAAAGATGGATTAAGGCTTCAAACGTGGCTTTCAAGATATTGTTCCCCACTGAGCGGCGATTATGCGATCAGGTTTTCTTTGGGTTCTCCACTTCCGCTGATATATCGTTCACATGTGTTTGCAGGGAATCTACACTTCAGCTGCTAAATTTCGCCAATGCTATCGCCTTAGGAAGCCGGTCACCGGAGACGTTGTTTAGAGTCCTCGATGTGTTTGAAACAATGCGTGACCTAATTCCAGAGTTTGAATCTATATTAATTGGGTTGCTACAAAATGAAGCAACCACAATTTGGAAGAGACTAGGGGAAGCTATCCGAGGCATTTTCATGGAGTTGGAGAATCGGATCCGCCAAGATGCAGCAATGGGGGCCTCTTCCAGTTGTGGGCTTCTTGGAATTACCTGTTATGTGATGACATACCTTCGTGTTGCATGCGAGTCATGGCAGACACTGGAGAAAGTGTTTGAAGAAAACCATGGGCATTTGTTGAAGGAATATCGCAAAATTGAGGATAGAATGCATTCTTCTTCTACGCTATCAATGCAGATGGATTCGATTATGGAGCTATTAGAGAACAATTTGGAAGCCAGAAGCAAAATCTACAAGGACCCAGCTTTGTTCTATGTATTCTTGATGAATAACTGCATGTACATGGTTCATAAAACCAAAGATAGTAAATTGGAAACCATTTTAGGGGATGCTGTGATCCAAAAATATACAGCGAAAATTCAGCAACACCGTGAGAACTATCAAAGAATCTCATGGAATAAGGTGTTGGACATTTTGAAGTTGGACGGCAACGGATCAATGCAGCTTAATGAGGTAGCTGAGTCAATGAAACAGAAGCTGAAGTCATTCAACACGCTATTTGATGAAATATGCAGGGTTCAATCTTCATGGTCTGTCATTGATGAACAGCTTAGGGAAGAAATAAGGATTTCCATTAAGAAAACCTTGTTGCCAGCTTATGGAAACTTCATTGGGAGGTTTCGAAGTGTTCCGGAACTTGGTAAGCATGCTGACAAATATATTAAGTATGAAGCAGATAATATTGAAGCAAGAATTGAAGGTTTGTTTGAGGGGATGCAGTTTATCAACTGGTAGACGAAAACAAACCTAAAGATGTATGTTTTTTTTTGTGTGTATGCAACTGTCATGAACGTAGTTGTAAAATATGTATGACCTATTTTTTTGAAACAGCAAATATATTATTAATAAAAACTAGGTCTTTGCACAACACGAACGGAGACCGGTAAAAGAGGGGCTGCAAAACAAAGGTGTCGTATATAAGCGGAACACCAATGAAAATACTAAAACAGACACCACCTAATAAATATCCACATCTCAACACTTGTTGCCATGAGCTTCTCCGATATTGGTCGTAGTTGTACAAAACATTTGCTTTGTGTTTTTGAATCACATCATCCGATAAAAGTTTCCTTATATCTTTGTTCTTCGTTTTGAGAAGTATGTATTGGTTGTTATTCATTAAGAAAACATAGCCCAAAGAAGAGTCTTTATAGATTTTAGATTTGGCTACCAAATTACTCTCCAATACCTCCATAATTCGATCCATATGCAGTGAAAGAGAAGAAGGGGATGGCACACTATCATCAAGCTTCGGGTATTCCCTCAACATATGTCCATACCTGCTCTGGCGTCGGTCGATAGTCACAAATGAGGCAGAGGTACTTCATCGTGTAACGGATAATGGGATGAATCCCGCCCTCGGGAACAGCTGCCTTTGCTAGATCTTGGCGAATTACATTTTCCAACTCCATGAAAATCTCCACTATTGCTTTTGCCAATTTCTTCAAAGTTGTGTTTGTTTCATTCCTTAGCGACACACAGAACTGATCACAAAAAAGAGACTCAAACTCTGGAATTAGATCCCGCAATATTTCAAACACGTCAAGGATTGTGAATAACCAATCAGGCGAACGACTTCTGTTTGCTGCTGCTACGCTGAATATTAGATCGCAGAGTCGTCACTCAGTGGGGAACAATATCTTGAGAGCAACCTTTGAAGCCTTAATCCAACTTCTAATCTGGTGTTTAAGATCATTCCATGAAATCTTGTTAACATCCTCAATAGTAAGATTCTCTAAACCTTATAATTGTTTCATTTTGCGCTCCAACCATTCCCTCCGGCAACTGCTGTAAACATTATAGCACTCCTTTTCAAAACCAGTGTTCACCATCAACTTTGCCATTTCATGAAGTTTGTTCATTGTTTCAGGCGGCACCATATCCATCATGAGAATCAAATTTTTTATTGGTTTGAACATTTGTATGCATAAGCCATCTTTGAATTTGGATTATAAAATGCTCCATGTTCTCTCTTAAAAGTTGAAACTGCTTTTTTTTAAGGAACAAATATACTGAGATGTGAACAATTTTTTTTGGTTTTTTTTTTTTTTTAAGGAAGCTAAGCTACCTATCCTCTTAATTCTTAATAAGTTAAAAGTTGATCAGTGAAAGTAATTTAAATATATAAGAAATGATTAATGGTAGACGGTAGTAGGAATTGACTAATCAGAGCCCCCTCTTTTGAAATAAAATGGACTAATACGATAATTTAGTTAAAATGGAAAATCATGACAAACAAATCAAATGGAAAATCATGTGCAAATTAATTTATGTTTAAAATGACATTACAACCAATCATATAGCATAGTTGGACACGTCTTTGTTAGGAGAAAGAAACGAATTTGTCTCCTCCTTAAACAGGAGAAGCCGCACAATCCCCTCTCATTCTCTTTTTTGTTGTTGCTAAATCCAAAAAATTATACTAACATATTTTGATTTAGATGTAATCACAAATATTTTATTTTATTATACAAAGTCATGCATCTTTTACAACTATGTTTGTGACAATCAAAACTTTGTAATTCAACTACACAACAAATACATGCATATACACAAAAAAAAAAACATACAGATTAAACTTCAGTTTCGGCTACCAGTGGATTTGATGTTTCCAAGAAACAAGTCGTCGAGTCTCGCTGTGATATCCTCCATATTTATCAGCATACTTACCAAGTTCAAGAACTCTTTGAAACATCTCAATGAAGTTCAAAGATAAACTATAAAAATTTAACCCTGCATATTTCTTCAAATGGCATGTAGAACGATTTTAACTTTTTTTTCTTCGACTTTCTACCACATTAGGCTGCTTGATCCTTTGCTGTCCAACTTCAAAAATTTCAGCACCTTATTCCATGTGTTCTTTGATCCAATCGTCTCCTAAAATAGCTTCTAATTCACTATATTTGGTCTTTTGAATAATGTACCTGCTGTTATTAATCAAGAAAACATAGTACAAACCAGGATCCTCATAGATTTTGGATTTGGCTTGCAAATTGCTCTCTAAATTTTAAGTGAGGCGAATTATAAAATTTTAAGTTTCACAAACTAAGATCAGACATTTAAGTTGATTGTGAAAGCGACTTAGAAAGCTTTGAAAACTAGATTAAAATCTATTTTCTATACTAGTTAATGCAAAAAGAGGACGAGGAGGGCACATTATCATCAAGCTTGACGTATTGCTGCAACATATGTCCATGGTCTTCAAATAACTGCTCCAGTATATCATGGTAGTCATATGTGTTGGTTAGGTAATTCATCATGTAACGAACAATGGGGTGAAGCCCGCCACCAAGAACGAGAACTGGCACATTCATCCGATCTTGGCGAATCACATTTTCCAACTCCATGAAAATGCACACTATTGCTTCTCCCAATTTCTTCAAAACTGTGTTCGCTTCATTAGTTAGTGATACACTGTATTGATAACAAAAAAGAGACTGAAAATTCGTAATTCGTAATTAGGTCGCCCAATGTTTCAAACACATCGAGCATTCTAAACAACTGTTCTGGCAAATGGCTTTCATTCGCCAAGGCAGTGGGAAAATTCAGCAAATGAGTGGCGCATTCCCTGCAAACATCTGTAAACGAGAGATCGGAGATGGCAGAGAATCCGAAGAAAACAATATCACAGAGTTGCCGTTCGGTGGGAAACAATATCTTGAGAGCAACCTTGGAAGCCTTAATCCATTTTTTAACCCGGTGTTTGAAATCCTTAAATGAAATCATGTTAAGTTCCTCGATAGTAAGATTATCCAAACCTAATAATTGTTTTATTAGGCATTCCTCCAAGCATTGCCTCCGACAAATGCTGTAAACATTGGAGCACTCCTTCTCAAAACCAGCGTTCACCATCAACTTCACTATTTCCTGTAAGTTGTTGACCGTTTCCGGGCACAGTGCTTCCAATATGATCACTCCTTCACTGCTGCGTTCTGACATCATAAACTCAGATGTATCCTCAAAGTATTCCTTTAGCTGTTCCAAAAGAATGTCCATGACATAAAACATTTCCTTCTGAATCGCATTCACACAAGTCCTGAACTGTTCCATCATGCTACTAGCAATATCAGTACTGTCCAATTGTGGTGAAATGACACAAAGAACTACCGAATTTTCATCTTGGATTCTGGGGTACTCATTAATTTGTCCTTCATCTATGGAAATGGACGGAAAAGAAGAGCGAAGAATAATAACAGAATAGCTGAAACCAGCTCCAACAATGAATAATGCCAATTTAATCCATGAGCTGCACAATAAGATTTCCGAGAAAAAAGTAAAGAAGATCGACTTCAAATCCGCACCGACTTTGCCGCGACAAACTGAGAGACATGATAGCAAAGGCAACACTTGAAATGAGGCTAAATGCATCTGGTTTCCCATTGATCATTTTATCGGAGAAAAAGGAATATACTGAGGTAATGGTTAAAACCAAAAATGGGAATTGAACTTGGAACCTGAGACTTCTCAAGTGATTCCATATCATTGCTGATAAAATCAGCAAACAGATAATGAAACAGAAAACACAGTAAAGAAATATTTTCAACAAATTCCAATTTCCAAATAAATGGTTGAAGGAAGAGCTGAGAGCATAACAAAGCAATCCAACAACAGCTGCAATGAAGCCCACAACTCTCCATACATTTTTATGCATAAGCCATCTTTGAATTTTGATTATAAAATACTTCATGTTCTCTCTTTAGTGAGTTAAGAGTTGAAACTGCTTTCACAGACATATATATTATATACTGATATGTGAACAAATTTTTTTGGCTTCTTTTTTTTTAGGAAGCTTCTTATCCTCTTATTTCATATGAAATTTCTATGAAACGAACCAAAAAGCTACTTAAAGTATTATTTTGATGTGTGAAAGCAATTTAAATATACAAGAAATGAGTAATGGTAGTAGGAGCTGACTAATACAGCCCTCTTTTGAATAAGTTAGACTAATACAAGAAGTTAGGACAAACTAATGACACATAAAACAAATGGAAAACAAGGTGCAAATTAATTTTTGTTTAAAATGACATCACAACCTCTTTTAAAATGAAACGTACTTGTTAAGAGAATTTTTTATTCATTTTAACCCGAGCACTTGTTAAGCATACTAAAAAAGAAAATAAGAAACAAAATTAACATAAAGAAGATAATTTTTTACACTTGAATACACAAGTTTCGAGACAAAATTTCCTTGTTAATGCAGTGCCCCGGAGCACTGTTTAGCATTTTCCTTATTTTAATCATAACATATTTTGACAATCAAAACTTGTTATTTCAACTACACAACAAATACATGCATATAAACAAAAAACATACATATTAAGCTTCACTTTCGGCTACCGGTGGATTTGATGTTTCCAAGAAACAAGTCTTCTAGTCTCGCTGTGATATCCACCATATTTATCAGCATACTTACCAAGTTCAAGAACTCTTTGAAACATCTCATTGAAGTTCAAAGATAAATAATGATTTAACCCTGCATATTTCTTCAAATGGCATGTTGAACGATTTTAACTTTTTTTTCATCTACTTTCTACCTCATTAGGCTGCATTGATCCATTGCTGTATTCAATGTGTTTTTTGATCCAATCGTCTCCTAAAATAGTTTCTAATTCACTATCTTTGGTCTTTTGAATAATGTACCTGCTGTTATTAATCAAGAAAACATAGTACAAACCAGGATCCTCATAGATTTTGGATTTGGCTTGCAAATTGCTCTCTAATAGCTCCATAATCACACGCATCTGCACTGAGAGAGAGGAATTAGAGCAATGCATTCTATCCTCAATTTTGGGATATTCCTTCAATGGATTCTCATAATCTTCTTCAAACACTTGCTCCAGGGTCTTCCGTGATCGACTAGCAGCAGGGAGATAGTTCATCACGTAACGGGTAATCGGGTGAAGTCCACCACTGTCGGGAACCGCATCCCATGCCGGATCTTGGCGAATCAGATCCGCCAACTCCGCAAAAATGCCTCTGATCGCTTCTCCCAATCTCTTCCAAATTGTGGTTGCTTCGTTTTGCAGCGACAAACTGTATTGATCACGGAACAGAGACTCAAACTCTGGAATGAGGTCACGCATTGTTTCAAACATGTCGATGACGCTAAACAGCCGCTCAGGTGATCGGCTTCCAATGGCAATAGCATCGGCAAAATTCAGCAACTGAAGTGTAAATTCCATACAGACATTCATAAATGATAAATCAGCGGTGGATGAGAACCCAAAGAAAACCCGATCACATAATCGTCGCTCAGTTGGAAACAATATCTTCAAAGCCACTTTGGAAGCTTTAATCCATCTTTTAAGACCGTCTTCAATTTCCTTCCATGACAACATCTGAATGTCCTCGATGGTGAGTTTCTTGAACCCTAACCTTGTGAAGCTTTCTACCAAACATTCCTTACGGCAACTGATATACACGTCGGAGAAGTCCTTCTCAAATCCAGCACTAACCATCAACTTGGCTGTTTTGTGAAGGTTGTCGATTGTTTCAGTTGGCAAGGCCTTGATCATGAACTCAGGGTCAGACATAATAAATCCAGAATCATCTCTAAGCTTTTCGATGATATTTGAATTTTCTTGCCGAAGTGCCTTCACATAGTTACTGAGTTGTTCCACCATACTGCTACCAATATCGGTACTGGTTAGTTGCAGTGAATCTGAATTGACTTCAATAATTACCAGATTTTCATCTTGGGGACTAGTAAGTTCTTCATTATATATTACAACATCTATAGAAGAGAAAGAAGAACGTAGAATAATAATTAAGTAACCGAAACCTGCTCCAACAATGAATAACTGCAGTTTAATCTTCATGAGTTGCACAATTAGACATCCGAGAAAAAAGTAAAGAAGATCCACTTCAAATCCGCATTGAGTTTTCCGTGACAAACTTAGTAACATGATAGCAAAAGCAGCACATGAAAGTAGACTATATGCATCTGGTTTTCCATTCATTACTTTATCAAAGAAAAATGAATAGAGTGAAGTGATTGTTAATACCAAAAATGCTGCGTGAGCTTTGAATCGAAGACTTGTTGAGTGTTGCCATGTCTTTGCAAATAAAATGATGAGGCTGATGATTAAGCTGAAAACACTGTAAAGGAAAATCTTCAACAGATTCCAATCTCCAAAGAGATAGTTGAAGGAAGAGCTTAGACCATAACAGAGCAATCCAACAATGGATGAAACAAAACCCACAAACCTCCACAACTTTGGCTGCATCAACCATTTCCAAATTTGGATTAGAATATGCATCATGTTGTCTAAAGTGTGTATGAATTGATTTCACAGACAGAATGAGAATAACTTTGGTTATGAGAAGCTCTCTCTATTTCAGCAGAAATTATGAGGCAATTAGGGACCAAAGCTGTTTATCATCTCCAGGAAAGTTCCAAAGATTTTTTCCATTTTTTTATGGTTTTAAGATATTTCCAATCAGTTACCATGAAAGTTCCAAACCAAGTCAAGGAAAATCTCATCTCCAGTCAACTATTGCATAAATGATGGTCCTACTCATATTGTATTATTATTTTATTTTTTTTTGGTGATATAATCTCCTGAATTAGTATATTCATGAAAACAATATTTATGTTTTAAATTGAACTTGTCGGTCCTCAAGTATAGTTTAGATTTAAAATCCAATTTACTGAAGTGAAATGAGAACATTTGATCTCTATCAAGGTCTGTAATCTACTGCCAGTAACTGGATGGTTACATAACTACAATGGATCCAAGTCCAAGAATTACTTGACAAATGCATGGAGTTGAACCAAGTAATTTTAACCTACGCCATAATACATCAATTTTAGTCGACTCATTTCTCTTATAAAAATGACGAGAGACAGTATCATACTATACATACTAAATCTTGTTGATTAAGTCAATTCCTTAGTTTTTTTATACAATTCTAATCACTGCAATTGAAGAGTCCAAAGCCATGACCTCATTGGTGCAACAGCCAACTAGTGTTAATTATGCAACTCCTTAAAATATAGTACACATTATTTAATTTACTATTTTTCTTTTACCTTTTTTCATTTGTAACCAAGCAAAAAAAATCTTTTTCAACCCTCTATAATGATGTTAAGCAGAAAAACATACAGTGATATTTATAGTATACAACAAGGTCATGCATCTTTTACAACTAAAATTGTGACAATCAAAACTTCGTATTACAAGTTTACAACTACACAATATTAAATACATACACACAAAAACATACAGTTTTTAGCTTCTCTTTCTGCTACCAGTTGATCCACTGCTTCCCTGAAACAAATCATTGAGTCTTGCTTCAATCTCCTCTGTTTCGTACTTAATGTATTTCTCAGCATGCTTACCAACTTCAGCAATATTATGAAACCTCGCCATGAAATTTTCATAAGCTGGTAACAAAAGTTTCTCAATTGAAATTCTTATTTCTTCCCTAAGTTGTTTATCAAAGATAAACCATGAAGATTGAACCCTGCATAAATCATCAAACACCATGTTGAATGATTTCAGCTTCTTTTTCATAGACTTGGCTACCCCTTTAGGTGGGATTAATCCATTGTATTTAACTTTCAGAAACCCAAACACCTTATTCCATGACCTTATTTGATACTGCACATGGTACTGCCGAATTTTCGCAGTGTGTTTTTTGATCCAATCATCACCTAAAAGTGACCCTAATTCACTATCTTCAGCCTTTTGAACAATGTACCTGCAGTTATTCATCAAGAAAACATAGCACAATGCAGGATCTTTATAGATTTTCGATTTGGCTTCCAAATTGCTCTCTAATAGCTGCATAATCCAATCCATTTGCACTGACAAAGAGGAAGATGAAGACATTCTATCATCAATTTTAGGGTATTCTTTCAATGGATGTCCATAGTCTTCAAACACTTGCTCCAATGTCTGTCTTGACTGACATGCAGCGCGGAGATAATTCATCACGTAGCGAGTAATCGGGTGAAGTCCACCACCCGGAACAGCTGCCTTAGCTCGATTTCTGCGAATCAAAGTCTCCAACTTCATGAAAATCCCTCTAATTGCTTCCCCCAATTTCTTCCAAATTGTGGTTGCTTCATTTTGCAGCGACAAACTGTATTGATCACGGAACAGACACTCAAACTCTGGAATGAGGTCACGCATTGTTTCAAACATGTCAATGACTTTAAACAACCGCTCAGGTGATTGGCTTCCAATGGCAATAGCATCGGCAAAATTCAGCAACTGAAGTGTAAATTCCATACAGACATTCATAAATGATAAATCAGCGATGGATGAGAACCCAAAGAAAACCCGATCACATAATCGTCGCTCAGTTGGAAACAATATCTTCAAAGCCAATTTGGAAGCTTTAATCCATCTTTCAAGACCGTCTTCAATTTCCATCCATGACAACATCTGAATGTCCTCGATGTTGAGTTTCTTGAACCCTAACCTTGTGAGGCTTTCTACCAAACATTCCTTACGGCAACTGATATACACGTCGGAGAAGTCCTTCTCAAATCCAGCACTAACCATCAACTTGGCTGTTTTGTGAAGGTTGTCGATTGTTTCAGTTGGCAAGGCCTTGATCATGAAGTCAGGGTCAGACATAATAAATCCAGAATCATCTCCAAGCTTTTCGATGATATTTGAATTTTCTTGCCGAAGTGCCTTCACATAGTTACTGAGTTGTTCCACCATACTGCTACCAATATCGGTACTGGTTAGTTGCAGTGAATCTGAATTGACTTCAATAATTACCAGATTTTCAGCTTGGGGACTAGTAAGTTCTGCATTATATATTACAACATCTATAGAAGAGAAAGAAGAACGTAAAATAATAATTAAGTAACCGAAACCTGCTCCAACAATGAATAACTGCAGTTTAATCTTCATGAGTTGCACAATTAGACATCCGAGAAAAAAGTAAAGAAGATCCACTTCAAATCCGCATTGAGTTTTCCGTGACAAACTTAGTAACATGATAGCAAAAGCAGCACATGAAAGTAGACTATATGCATCTGGTTTTCCATTCATTACTTTATCAAAGAAAAATGAATAGAGTGAAGTGATTGTTAATACCAAAAATGCTGCGTGAGCTTTGAATCGAAGACTTGTTGAGTGTTGCCATGTCTTTGCAAATAAAATGATGAGGCTGATGATTAAGCTGAAAACACTGTAAAGGAAAATCTTCAACAGATTCCAATCTCCAAAGAGATAGTTGAAGGAAGAGCTTAGACCATAACAGAGCAATCCAACAATGGATGAAACAAAACCCACAAACCTCCACAACTTTGGCTGCATCAACCATTTCCAAATTTGGATTAGAATATGCATCATGTTGTCTAAAGTGTGTATGAATTGATTTCACAGACAGAATGAGAATAACTTTGGTTATGAGAAGCTCTCTCTATTTCAGCAGAAATTATGAGGCAATTAGGGACCAAAGCTGTTTATCATCTCCAGGAAAGTTCCAAAGATTTTTTCCATTTTTTTATGGTTTTAAGATATTTCCAATCAGTTACCATGAAAGTTCCAAACCAAGTCAAGGAAAATCTCATCTCCAGTCAACTGTTGCATAAATGATGGTCCTACTCATATTGTATTATTATTTTATTTTTTTTTGGTGATATAATCTCCTGAATTAGTATATTCATGAAAACAATATTTATGTTTTAAATTGAACTTGTCGGTCTTCAAGTATTGTTTAGATTTAAAATCCAATTTACTGAAGTGAAATGAGAACATTTGATCTCTATCAAGGTCTGTAATCTACTGCCAGTAACTGGATGGTTACATAACTACAATGGATCCAAGTCCAAGAATTACTTGACAAATGCATGGAGTTGAACCAAGTAATTTTAACCTACGCCATAATACATCAATTTTCGTCGACTCATTTCTCTTATAAAAATGACTAGAGACAGTATCATACTATACATACTAAATCTTGTTGATTAAGTCAATTCCTTAGTTTTTTTATACAATTCTAATCACTGCAATTGAAGAGTCCAAAGCCATGACCTCATTGGTGCAACAGCCAACTAGTGTTAATTATGCAACTCCTTAATATATAGTACACATTATTTAATTTACTATTTCTCTTTTACCTTTTTTCATTTGTAACCAAGCAAAAAAATCTTTTTCAACCCTTCAAAACGATGTTAAGCAGAAAAACATACAAATGATATTTATAGTATACAACAAGGTCATGCATCTTTTACAACTAAAATTGTGACAATCAAAACTTTGTATTACAAGTTTACAACTACACAATATTAAATACATACACACAAAAACATACAGTTTTTAGCTTCTCTTTCTGCTACCAGTTGATCCACTGCTTCCCTGAAACAAATCATTGAGTCTTGCTTCAATCTCCTCTGTTTCGTACTTAATGTATTTCTCAGCATGCTTACCAACTTCAGCAATATTATGAAACCTCGCCATGAAATTTTCATAAGCTGGTAACAAAAGTTTCTCAATTGAAATTCTTATTTCTTCCCTAAGTTGTTCATCAAAGATAAACCATGAAGATTGAACCCTGCATAAATCATCAAACACCATGTTGAATGATTTCAGCTTCTCTTTCATAGACTTGGCTACCCCATTAGGTGGGATTGATCCATTGTATTCAACTTTCAGAAACCCAAACACCTTATTCCATGAGCTTCTTTGATACTGCACATGGTACTGCCGAATTTTCGCAGTGTGTTTTTTGATCCAATCATCACCTAAAAGTGACCCTAATTCACTATCTTCAGCCTTTTGAACAATGTACCTGCAGTTATTCATCAAGAAAACATAGCACAATGCAGGATCTTTATAGATTTTTGATTTGGCTTCCAAATTGCTCTCTAATAGCTCCATAATCCAATCCATTTGCACTGACAAAGAGGAAGATGAAGACATTCTATCATCAATTTTAGGGTATTCTTTCAATGGATGTCCATAGTCTTCAAACACTTGCTCCAATGTCTGTCTTGACCGACACGCAGCGCGGAGATAATTCATCACGTAGCGAGTAATCGGGTGAAGTCCACCACCCGGAACAGCTGCCTTAGCTGGATCTCTGCGAATCAAATTCTCCAACTCCATGAAAATCCCTCTAATTGCTTCCCCCAATCTCTTCCATATAGTCAATGCTTCATTTCTTAACGATACACTATACTGATCACAAAATAACACCTCAAATTCAGGAATTAGGTCACGCAATGTTTCAAACACATCCAGAATTTTAAACAACCGTTCAGGTGAACGGCTTCCAATTGCAACCGCGTCAGCAAAATTCAACAACTGAACTGTAGAACCTCTGCAAACCTCCATAAACGAGAAATCTGCGGCGGAGGAGAATCCGAAGAAAACCCGATCGCAGAGTCGTCGTTCGCTGGTGAAAAGTATCTTTAAAGCAACGTTGGAAGCTTTAATCCATCTTTCAATCTCGTCTTCAATATCATTCCATGGCATCTTGTGAACATCTTCGATGCTAAGCTTCTGTAACCCTAATCTCGAGAGACTTTCCTCCAAAAACTCTCTTCTACAACTGCTGTACACGTGAGAACACTCTTTACCAAATCCACCAGCAACCATTCGCTTCGCGATTTCGTGAAGGTCGTTAATCGTCGCCGACGGTAACGCATCAATCACGATGTCGTAATCAGTTACCGGCATAGCAACCGGAATCAGATCATCTTCTCCATTTCTACCTTCGTCGTCGATTTCTTCCTCCTCTTCTTCCGAATCAAACGGTAAATTCGACAAGTTTCCAGCTGAATCACTGTTCCGATACGGTTGCGTTAGGTCAAACGACTCACCGCCCCGTTCCATGAGAGATCGGAACTCATCCTCAAGACGAAACATAGCGTGCTGAAGCATATCCTCAGCACGAACAAGACACGTGGCGATGGATTTATCACCGGTGAGGTGGTTCCACTCAGCAACGGAGGCGATTAAGTCGTCAACGGCGTCAAGGAAAGCACCGGCGTCGGCGGAATCCGCCCAGATAGGGTGATCGGAGGAAACAAAGTGAGAGATCCGACGGTCGAGGTTTTTGAGACAGTGATCCAGTGCGGCGCATGCTCTTGGATCTGTTTCTGGAACCGCTACTTTCTCGGAGAGATTTTCCTTCGAGAATCTTCCATCGAAGTTTGAGAAAATTTGGAGAATATCATCAGCCATGTTGTTGTTGTGGCCTAGCGTTTTTGCTATGTGGCGTGCCACAGCGAGTAATTTCTCTTCTCCGTTTTCAGACATTTTTAGTGAATGTTAAGTTTATGAATCATTAGAGTAAACGATAACCTAGAAATGGTATGAAGTAGAGGGAGTAGGGGGAGATGTAATGACGAATTTGCCCCTAGTGAGACGCGGTTTTGGGAAATAAGTTGAGGGTAGAGGTGGTAAAGTAATGAGGAAGTTACGTGGATGTTGATGATGATGAGAAGAGAAGAAGATAAAGTGGAGTGAACGTGGAAAGCAGTTTGTTTGATTGATAACAGTAGTCGTTGCAGGTAACTTTGTTTGTTTGTGTGTCTTCGAAATGTTTCTATTGGTGTAAACTAGGAAGCTTGAAAATTCCAATGTTGTCGTTAGCTTTTGACCGGACTTTTGAGGTGATTGTTACTACAGTAACATCTACTCACGGACGAATTTTTTTTTGAAATACCCCTGTACCCACAAAACATCACCAAAATACCCTACATGAGAAATTTTTTTCCAAAATACCTTACTTTTCCCTTGTGAGTGGAACGCACCATCCATCATGTGGCGTCTATATGAAGAACGCGCCATTGGCAATGTAGCGTTCATAGGTTGAACGCGCCATCCAACATGTGGCGTTCAATTGATGTTTGTTTTTTTTCGTTAATGAGGGAGAATGAGAGAAAGAAGATATATAAGGGTTTTAAATTTAAGGGTATGAGGGTTAGGGTTTTAAAGGGTTATGAGGGTTAGGGTTTGGGTAAATTTTTTTATTTTAAAATTAATTAAAAAATTATAGAAAAATAATATTAATTTATATAAACACATGTAGCAAAAAAAATTACTTTTTGGAATTTTTTTTTTTTAGGGTTTAGATGGGGTTTGGAGTTTTTATCTATCTACTAGTAATCGCCCCGTGCGATGCACGGGTTTAGAAGAACGCCATATATATAACAATTATGGTTGTTGTCAATCATGGATGCTATGAGTCAAAGAAAATTAGTCATAAGCATATGAAAATTAATCAAATTGGTTCATTTGGCGGAACGACAAATTTATTTCAATCATGGATGCTGTTAATCAAATAGGTTAAGCATCACAATATATATGTCAATCATGAATGATGTCAATCAAGTGGGTTAAGCATAATATATCATTGCAAATATAGGATGTTTTAAATTAAAGACATCATATAATTTAATCTTAATTAAGTGGGTTAAACATAATTGATCATTGCAAACATAAATGTAGACCATATGCACACTTCAAGTGAATCATCACACCGAATTTTATAATGGAACTTTCATGACCCATGACATTTATAGAAAGAAGATTACTACTATTTGAGAATAGATAGGAATGCTATGGGACATAGGAGTGCTATTCAAAATATAGGTAGGAGAAACAATTGTATATTATAATGATAGAAGAATTTTGTGAAGGACATGATAGCAAGTTCCAAAATAGAATTCCTCCAATTCATGTATTCTTCAACATATGAGAATTATTTCTACCTTCCTTTCCTCTCATCAACCTTCAATGTATAAGACTTTTCTAGGCCAATCTCATTATATCATATGAAGCCAAATTCAATTTACAAAACTAACCACATAAATTATCATTATCATGACAATATGAAGAAAAAAAAATTTCAATGCACAATAAGGATGCAAGAGTACATTAGGATATAGTTTAAAGAAAAACATCAATACATAGACTCAATCTATTTCTCTCTTCCTCTAAACAATAATTCAAAAATAATCACAGCTCCTTTTTTCCATTAATTTGGTTGATAACTTCATATAGATCTAAGGCCCCAAACCAAATTGATAATCTTCTATCATATCCTACAATCTAAAGTTCCCTGCATAAAATTTGGAAATTCATCATATCTGAGATAAAAAGATAACTACATTGAATGTTACCAGCATGATTTGTCATTGGTTTCAATTCCACAACCAAGTGCAACAATGTAAACATAGCTTTATTAAACATAGTTTATCGATAGTCATGGAGGAAATCAAATGGATAATCAAATCAAGAATAACTAACATGTGAAAAGCAAGCAATCAAGTAGAAAAAATAATCTTAATTCTTAAAAAATAACTCAGCCTGCCTCTTGCCTATATCAAAGTCACAAAAAATCCAATTAAAATATACAACATAAAAAATTCATAAAATCAGCTGCACCAATCAACAACATCATAGCTAAAATTAACATCAACATATAATACACGTGCCACTTAACTTCACAAATCAAACGACCAAATTTGAAAATTAATTCAAAAACCTTACACAAAATCATATGCTAAACTCTAAGGGCAAAAAAGATTAATCCACATTACATGAATCAAGACAAAATTAACATTAACATATTGAAGAATCAGCTCTGCACTAATTCATATACATGGAGACTATGCTGAAAAATATAAATCAGCAATTTCAAAAACTAACCTCCGTGTTTTTTCTTCACGGCAATTACACGTCGACGTTTCAACTTGTGCTCTCTCCACATGTAAATAGAAAGTTTAATGCGTTACAATAAATTTAATAAAAATTAGAATGAAATCATGAATAATATGAGTGAAAAAACATTACAATTATAGTAGTAACAATTCTTCAAATTCAATTTTTCTAACCTCTAGATCTAACGATTTGATTCCTTCTTCAGTGATTCCAACAGAACCATTGCTTGAACAACACGATGCCGGAAAATTCTTTGTCAATTATCGGAGACAGAACCAGAGGACGGTTCCGGTCCTTACCTCTATGTCGGAGGCTACCGCCGTTGTTGCGAAAAAGAAGCAATCTGAAAGAGATTTCTTCATCTCTGCCAATTTACAAATCTATCATAATAGGAACATTAGAAATCAATGCAAGGTATGCAAAGGAAAAAATAGTTTCTTTTAGTATAATATATCATGTGAAACTTAAATCCAAAATAAAGAACAGAATCTAAAATGAAACAAAGAAAAAATAGAGAAATTGGAAGAGTGGTCTGAAAGAGTACCATTAGAGTTGTTACCACACCACATTTCACAAATCCATGAAGATAAAAAGAACCACATATATTATCTCTAAATCATCAAATTATATTCTCGCCTAAACAATATATGGAAGAGTGGTCTGAAAGATAAAGTTTTAAGAAATACAAAACAAATCCAACATGATAAAACAAATGTATTGAAGCAAAAATAATATTGTTGGTCAAACTAAACAACAAAATCAACAAACATCACATAAGTACAAACACTTGAAGGAACAAAAATGAACTAAGCAGACAACCCATTACATATATCAAGTTTCTGCAACAAAAAAAAAGCCAAAGGTTCAACATGTCCCTTCAGTGATGATGTAGAAAAATGGAGTGAAGACCAAACGTGGAAATCATATGCAAATTGAAAATTATTATCAGACAAAGAAACCAAAGAAAATGTTTCACAGTTATCAGCACATACTCAAGTCTATTGAACAATCTTTTCCTTTCTCTGCATCAGCCAGCATCTAGAGAATAAGGAGTAAATTTTACTGCAATTCATGTTCTGCATCAAACAGAAGTTGCAAAGACAATAACAATCGTTAATGTATACTTCCCAAAACTTTGACATTTTTAATATCTAAATCATTTCATTTCCTCTTCCTTAAAAAGCATAACTTTTGTTACTTAAATCAGTATAAATCATCTATTATTTTCCCTTACTTTAATCAGAATGGAGCGTATGATTGTTTGTTACCTTATAATTTCAGCGCATGCATGCTCAAGTAGGCAGTTAGTATGTATGTATGTATGTATGTATGTATGTATGTATATGAATAATTATCCTGATCTTTCACCAATTAATCTGCAATTAAAGACAAAATTATGAATAAATGAATGATTAACCATGAGATTCCAATCTGCAAATGCTGAGTACAAAATAAAATTCTACAGCAAGCAAAAGCATCAGACCAGATTGTTCTTTACCTGTGTTATGTAGTCAACCATGAGATTGTTCTTTGCCTTATAAGATTGTTCTTTTATGGTGTACTGTACTATCTTAGAACATCCACTACCATACAGTTTTAAGTATAATAATATTGATCAAAATTACAACTACTAATCCAAAATTAACTATCATATTAATAAGATGCATTTTATTTATATAAATGTACCTGGCAGCCTTGGCACATCTCTTGGCTCGTTCAGCAATTTCAAAGTCTTCATGATGGCTGTTGTTGCTCTTAGTTTCTGTAACTTTGAGACCATGGAGGGTGTGTTGAGCGGTAGCCCATTGTGCCTCTCTTTCTCCTCTTCAGTAGTCCTTCTTTGTTGTGAAAGCAGACTAAACCAATCAAGACAAACACAAAATCATTGCATTGACACATATAAGATTAAATTCCAAAGCACTGACATAGACACGAATTATTGAAAATATGTAGTGTCCGACACTATCTAACACATATCAGATACCAGATACATATATTCAATTTGAAGTGTAGGTGCTATACATAAGAAATATGAAACAAACGAAATTTGGTGATTTTAAGAATGTATTATATATAGACCTTATTATCAATCATGTTGTCCTAGACCTCATGAGGACGTCAAGAGGAATGTAAGTAACAACGGTGAAGATCCAGATTACTCCAGCCCATCTCCAACCAATTCCATTGATTCTAGCAAATCCCTAGTGTGCATACACGGCAATGAGAGTTGCCACCTAAGTTCAATAATTCCCACATATAATTTAAGATTAATTTCACATCACAAGTTTTTTGTTTAGAGAAACATTTTTTTTAAATGAGTAAATCAGGATTTTAGTCGTTGAAATTGTAAGACTAACCATCTCTGCTGCAAAGAAGGCAAAGAGAAGCAACAGGCCAAGGCGTTCGACATAAGACCAACTCCTTGACCTTGTCACAAAGATGAGTGCTTGACTAATAATGCTCACTTGAAGGTACAAAGCTGAGTTAAGTTGATCATTATTGTCTGAAATTGGATGAACACCAAAAACTTTCTGAAACAAAGAATAAGATGAAACATTCAAGATATCACTATCTTACCTAGTTAACCAGTAAAATGTAGAAGATGAACTTTACCTGATCTTCGCTCATCTTGTGAAAGCCTAATTTCTTAGTCCAAATTGACTCTGCATCCCCTACAGCAGGGAGCACCAGCTTTTCTACATTTAGAGAAGACAACAACCTCTCTATGCAAGAGAACAACACTTGAAAATAACCCTACAATGGAAAATTGCATGTTAATTTGGAAGATGAGAGTGTTATTAATCCACTTTTTCAATGAGTCATTCCTGAATTATAATAAATTGCTTACTTTTCCTTGATGCTCTCTACTTGTAGCAACCAGGAGAAGCTCAACAATGTTGCAGCCAAAAATCCTAAGAAGCCTGGCAGATACTACAGAACTACAAAGTATGATACTTACAAATTCAGCTTAACAAAAATTAAGAACTCAGGAAAATAACAAAGCATAGAAAACCACATACTTCACAATTAAAACAACGCAATACATTCCCCCGAATTCTTGGCCAGAAATAAAAATCAGAGAGGAAAATTTATGAATTATAATTATTAATAGTATATGTCTTGAGGTGAAAATTCCAAAAGTGAATAATGGTTAGTCAAAAGAGTAGTACTCTAGCTATTGAGTTCAATATTTTTGAACAGAATGGGGTACCTTTGATGTCAGATTCTATGGTAGAGTAGTCATTTTCCCTTCGTTGTGTGCTCTGCGCTGCAGTAAAATAAAAATGGTAAGTAATTTTCATGGAAATGAGTGTAATTAATCTATTAAACACGTAAACAAAGGCAAGGAAATGAGTGTAATTAATTCGAAACACTAAACGGACTCCACATGAATCACGGCAGAAATGATACCTCTCCAAGCTGCATAATAGGCTGAGAAGCCCCAGCAGAATCCAAAGGAAGAATGTCAAAAGGTGCACAAATTTCCGTCTTTTCCTGGACATCTCTAGCAGCTGCAATAATCTAAATACACAACAAAATTCAAAGATGATACTGAATCCTCCAAAATATAAATGCCGAGAGAAAATCAACGCAACAACTACGCAATTTTCAGATATGACTAACCTCAGGAGCAACTTCTTCGACTTTCTCAGTCTTATTAACAGCACAAAGCACTTCAAAAGGCACGCCAACAGTCTGGTAAGCTTTATCAACAGAAAACCTAATTCTTATCAGTTTCCTAGTAGTACAATAGAAAACCTTTAATCAAAACAATAAAACAAAGAAGTTGCAATGAGAAAAAGACAATTAAGACCAATTCATTACCTCCGAAGCAGCGACATCAGTGAAACTAAACTTCTCAAATATTTTTCTAAATTCTTCATCCATGCCTTCATATAGGTCTACCTTCTCTGATACATACTCAACAAATCATCTTTTACCTATAACAATAAAAGAGATTATTTACTATGAGAAAGAAATTGTTTCATACTTATTAAAACACTAAAAATTGTTTCAAACTTTTAAATTTGTCATTGTTCCATCAATCAAATTTATTAAATTTGTCATCATTCATAATCAAGAAGATAATGACATGATAAAACTTCTATTAGCAGTGCATTAAAGAAGGTAGATTCACAAAACCAGACAATGTCACGATCCTTCGACTTTCCATAGAAACTTTAGCAGTATTTACTACATATATAGATCATCTATAACTTATTAGACAAAAACCTGAGGGCGAGACTTGATTTTTAACCTGTATTCAATAAAAAACACATTATTACTAAGAAACTATAACTAACCTTCTTCCAATCTTTCCCGTATTCACGGTAAGCATCATAGAAACGTTCAAGCTCCGCCTTACTCCATTGTGATCCTAACATGTCGGACAATTTTCTCTTCTGCATAGCAGTGAAATTTGAAAAACCAATTACAAACTAAGAAATAAAATCCTAAACAATTTTATCAAACTTTATTTTTAATCTATTTAACACCTAATTTAAAATTGGCAATGTTCTTTTTTTCCTAAACAAAAAATTCCTACGCTGACTTCTATTCAGCTTGATTGATTTGAAGGAGCATGTTCAAAAAGGAAACCAACAAAAAAAGCAAATGGAAAATGGAAATTTTCTTTCCTTCCCATATTCTGAATACATGTATACAAAATGAAAATTTTTTCAAATAAGTTAAGAAACAAATTCACCTTTTGAGTACCAGGACTAGCGCTAGCCTTCTGCCGATTCTTACCGGTATTTGCTGCATCTTTATCTTTATCTTTCCGTGTTACCGCGAAACGCCACCGGAACTCTCTATATCGATCGGAACTCTCTTACACGGCCAAAACTCTCTGTCTCCCGCCGGAAAATCTCTCACTCGGCCACTCCTCACAGGTGGTGGTGGTGGTGGTGGTTGTGAAGGACGAGATGGAGGGTGAGAGAAAGAGTTTGAGAATGTTGAGGGTATAGGATTGGGGAATTGGTGGGATTCTTTCTTAACAGAGAGATGAAATCTGTGGGCTGAACCAAATTTGGGTTCTCATTCAGTTAGTTTACATGCTGTCATCTTGTGTTTAGTGGAGCCTTCCAATTGGTGTAAGGAGAGGTCCAACAAAATTGATGCAGGCTGAATCATTGCAACCATATAGAAGCTTCTAGTTGCCAACATGTGATTTTCTATGCATATAATAAGTGTCAATTAACTATTGGATAGAACATTAGGGTTACAAAGGACAAGCAAATTAGGTTAGATGAAATGGAAACCTAGAGGTGGCAATATGTGATTGGCCAAACTGGAAAAATGTAGGAGATTGATTGGACAAGAATTTAGGGTTTCAAAATGGGGCTTGCAAAACCACTGATCCTTTATTATATTAAGATATTAAGATATATATAAATCCTAGATAGTTATGGAATTGTTTATCTAAACCTAATCCACAAACCAATGAAAACTTTTCATTTAGCCACGTCATCCACTTACATTCATTTAATGTGGGGTACTAATTGTAATTATTATTATTATTATTATTATTATTATTATTATTATTATTATTATTATTATTATTGTTTTGGGTTATTATTCATTTTAATTTTTTTGTGTTATTTTATTATTTTGTGTATTTTATTGTTTTTTTTCAAAATAGTTAATGTTTTTGTTAATAATCTTTTGTCCAATCTTTGTAAATATAAGGAGTTGGTCGATTGTTAGGACTACTTTTTTAATGTTAGTAAAAAAATAGATAAAATAAAATTTACTAATGGTTGTTATGCCATGTATGATTTTTATCATATTCGATATTTGAGTATGAGTTAAGCTGATTTATCTTTGCTCCAATAAGTTTCAAATTAATATAAATGTCAAATTCGATAATGTAGTAATTTTTTGGTAAGAGATAATGAAGACTCCAATAAGTTTCAAATTAATATCTTTGCTCCTATTGTTTCAATTTTTAATTTACTACTTATACAAATAATTTTTTGACGTTATAGTATAAAATAGCGCATAAGACCCGTGCATCGCACAGGTAAGTGTCTAGATAAGTTTTTTAAATGTATAAACATCTATATATATAATTCCTAGATAGTTGTGCAACCACTAATCTAACTATAATCCACGTCAGTCACTTATATCCAATTAAACCACTCAATAATGTCACATCACTTCTACTTACATCATTGTCATCTCTATACACTTTTTCATATGCCTATATTTATATGCCTGTGACTTTTCATTATTCACCCACTCAACTAATAATAATAGGTTTTACTAAATTATACGCACTGATTAATCTTTTATACTATATATTGAATTATAGTGTCCAATTAAGAATCAAATGCACAGTGTATAAGTATGACCACAAACCGTTTTCATAGCGACATGACAATTTATGGATTACCAACTTATTTTGGTAGATGCAATAAGATCCATTGTAATCTTTTCGAAATGTATAAACACATCTTTAATATCTATCTTAAATTTACATCACTTTTTTATTATTACTATTTTGTTGTTGTTGATGTTATTATTATAATTTTCATAATACTTATTGTTTCAATTTATACGAATGATTTTTCAACATTACAATATAAAATACCACATAATATCCGTGCATCGCACGGGTGTGGGACTAATTTTTTTTAAAATTTAATGGTGTTTGTGTAATGCCCCTCAATTGAAGTAAATGTAACACAAATGACAATGAAAAAAAATTACTTGATAATAATATATCATACAATACAAAACCAACCAACCAAAATAAAAAAAATATCATACAATACAAAAAGTGCTAGTTAATTGGAGGGCCCAGAAGCGTATGGACAATTGTTACAATTATGACCCGGAGTGGGTTGATAATATCCCCGTAGTGAAGTGGACTCAAGCGTTCGATGAAGGTTGTAGGTGGGGACACATGACAAGCAACCTTGTCGAGTCAATGAATTCAGTGTTTAAAGGTATCCACAAAGAGCCCATCACATCTTTGGTCGAATCAACTTTCTATAAGTGCGTCGACCTATTTCAAAGAAGAGCCACTCAATCAGCAGATGTGTTACAATCTGGTCAGCAATTTACAGAAGCTTGCCAAGATCGGCTTACAAAGGAAATGGAAAAAGCTAACACACACCACGTAAGAACTTTTGATCGACAAACACAAACACCATTAAATTTTTTTTAAAAAAAAAAAAACTCCAAACCCCATCTAAACCCTAAAAAAAATATTCCAAAAAGTAATTTTTTTTTGCTACATGTGTTTATATAAATTAATATTATTTTTCTATAATTTTTTAATTAATTTTAAAATAAAAAAATTTACCCAAACCCTAACCCTCATAACCCTTTAAAACCCTAACCCTCATAACCCTTAAAAACCCTAACCCTCATACCCTTAAATTTAAAACCCTTATATATCTTCTTTCTCTCATTCTCCCTGATTAACGAAAAAAAAAACATCAATTGAACGCAACATGCTGGATGGCGCGTTCAACCTATGAACGCTACATTGCCAATGGCGCGTTCTTCATATGGACACCACATGCTGGATGACACGTTCCACTCACAAGGGAAAAGTAAGGTATTTTGGAAATTTTTTTCTCAGGTAGGGTATTTTGGTGATGTTTTGTGGGTACAGGGGTATTTCAAAAAAAAATTCACTCACGGACTCTTTCCAATTTTAAATGACACTCTAATCATATTAGGAGTTTTTTTTTCATAGAGAAAATAGTAAGTCATTGAAAACTTAGTGTGTGTTTGATTTGGCGTAAAAAATAATTGATTCTGGCAGAATTCAGTTTGATAGAATTGATGTTGGTTAAAGGCGAGTTGGGTGTGATTCTCAACATTTAATGTTGTTTGGATAAATTGAATCGAAAAGACTTTTAGATGTATAATTACCAAAATGAGTTTTAATATGTGTACTTTATTTACTAGAATTATAACATAGTTTGTTTCAAAATAAAAAAATAAAAAATCAACATGATACATTTTTATTAGTTTAAAAAATTAAAAATTAAAATATTTTAATAAAACTATCATCTTTTTTAGTTTTTTTTATATAAAACTAATTTTATTTTAGTTTTTTTTATAAAAATAATAAGAAAACAAATGGGCTTTTGGAGCCCAATTACTCTTTCTTCTCTAACCTAGCGGTCAATTTCCTTATACATGGCGGCTGAACAAATTAAGAAAAGGAGGCACTGAAGTAATGCACGGCGGCTGGGTATTATGATATTATCATCCCTTCTTCTCTTGAGCACAGATTGATAGCAGTTAAGAGGGCAATAAAGGAAGAAAACGAGTTATTTAATAGTCAACCAAAAGTAAATGATGAATTGATTTTGGAACTTAACGTGGAAGCTGAGAATTGTAGCTTCTCATAGAATTGAGTTTGCAACACATAATTGATTTTGAAAGAAATAGTCAAACATATTTCAAAATAGAGAAACCACGTTGAAACATGAGAAACGCACGTCTATTGGTTTCCAACGCGGAACCAAACAGACACTTATACATATAAAGTGGAGTGGTCAGATTCCAACACGATAATGACGTTCGATCTAATAGTTTCAATATTCTTGTTAGTTGAACTTGGATTTATAAACCTAATGGTAGGAGTATTTTATAGCGTCTAATTGACATGTTTAATTGTATTATAAAGCGACTTATAATTTGACACAATTTTTTTTAAAAGAACTTATAATTTGGTACGGATAAAGTATTAATTATTCTTTAGAATCATATCGTTAAAGTAGAGTGTAGTCGAGATGATTCGACAGAATATATGGTTGATATTGAATAACAGTTTAAAATAATTTTACATTATCGATGCATCTTATTTTTGAAATTTTATATGGAAAATAGGGGAAATAGTTATTTTGGTCCCTCAATGTGCAACTCGCAGTCATTATGGTCCTTGACGGAAGAAAAAAATATAAAATAGTCTCTGACTCTGCAATCCGTTAGTCACTTTGGTCCCTGACGTTAAAATTAACAGTTAAATTAATTAAAAAACACTAATGTGACATTTTTTTGGAGACGCGTGACACGCTGAGTAAGCATTAGTTGGACAAATGGCCTAATGACATGGCAAAGGACCAAAATGACAGTAATTTTTTTCCCCATTTCTTTATCTTTTTCCTCTTATTCTTCTTCAACTTTTTCATACATTCATGCGTTTGTAAAGAACATAAAGTCTGCATCTTCAATGGTTGATATAAAGTATATGAAGAACATAAATTGTATATTGTGATGTTGATGTTGGAGCTAAAAACTATGGTTCAAGCATTGAAAACTGGTTTAAGAAACACAAAACAGAATAAAACTTTTCATGTTTATGCAATTGAAGCTGATACAGCTTTCATCAATTCAAGAGTATGAATGTGATGAAAAAAGAGGTAATCCTTGCTTCCAGAATGTTCCTTTCTGTACTCCCGAAAAAACGCTTGCTTCCGACTATCCATGGAATTTTAGAATAATCCTACAAGCCTCACCACACCTTCTCAATCCCCGGAATGCCTTCCGTACTCTTGAAGATTTGCTTGCCTCCAACCAACCTTGGAATTTTAGGACAATGCACAAGCTAAACCATACCCTCTTCAAACCCCGGATTGTAGCTTTCCGTACTCTTGAAGATTTGCTTGCCTCCAACCAACCTTGAAATTTTAGGTGGTTCCACAAGCCGCAATATCAAACTCTCCTTGCATCCAACTACCTCCAATAGTCCTACAAGTTACCAAGTTTGATCACCATTGCTTCCACACAAGATCTCCATAAACATACCACTTTGGTGTACCTTCACCTCAAACCAAGTTTTCTCCACCAAAGCCTCAAACCGGTATATCCACTATATCTTCCACCTTATAACGTAAAACTTTTCAACTAAAACCAACCAATGTCACTAACTACCAACCGAAATTCTACAACTTATCCACATCATGAGAATCACAACTAGTAATAAATGCATAACCAATAGTAGAACCAACTATCTTTGCATTTAAGGTCAAGAATATACCTCACATCATGTAACAAAGAAACAACCACAATTGTCAAACCTTGTAAGACAAATTGAAAACCATATCTTGAACCTTATGCTTTCCCGTCTCCAAGATGAACAAACTCCACCTTCAACTAGCTCTAGGATTCAAAAGTACTCCTTCTTCAAAACACATCGGAGCATCCAAAGTCCACGACTTAAACACACTAGCACTTCCGCATTCTCACAATGAAGTTGTTGTTTCACAAGTAACCCGAGTATTGTTCCACCGCCTCTTCAGGTCGATGTTGAATATTATTCCACCGCCTTTCCAGGCTGATGTAGAGTATTATTCCACCGCCTCTCCAGGCCGATGTCGAGTATTATTCCACCACCTCTCTAGGCCGATACCGAGTATTCCACTGCCTCTCCTGATTGACCTTTTATGTTGGTTACAATGGTGACTAGGCTATCCATTATGCTGGGGTTATACTCCTATAGTTCTAATTGCCGCGTTCCTTTTGTAGTCCATGAATGACCAATTCACGCATTTGAGATATCGTCGAGAACAGCCGGCTCAAATATTTTATTGCGAACCATCCGACTTTCTCAAATGCATGAATGCTTGATTCTATCGACAACAATGAATTCAATTTCTAGTTCTATACCATTCAACTATCTAGGATGTTTTATCTTCAAAGGCAAACCTAAGATAATTCACTTTCAACAGATAATTAGGATCAAACTCAAATTGACTACTTGATCAACATATTCCTAGCGATTTCGCAGCGAAATTCAAGCCTTTTTGAAAAAAATTAATAATTATAAAATGCTAATTATGAATCCATGCCCAAAACCAAGCTAATTATAAATTGATTATCCTCCATTAAAAACTTTATCGGGAGTGGTGATATTCTTCCTGAAACAATTTGCAATATGTATTGATATAGTTTGTGGAAAATAAATTGATTTCTCGCCGCAACAACTGCAATGCGTGTTGCAGCAACCGCAATAACCGCAACTACAACGATCGTGACCGATACCGCATCCGCGGCCGCAATTTAAAACCAGATCCCAAAACAAATCTTTGAAGAGCATATATATCCAGTCTTGCAAGAAGCACTTCAACTTCAGAACTTCAGATATTATTACTTTGGAGTGTAGTCAAATGCTGTAACTGTCACAAAGCATGCTCCCTGCAGGATATAATGAGAACAATGAGGCAGCATTGAAATGTAGAACCTCTTGCAACGTTTCTTTAAGACATGTTGCTTCTACTATTAGCAGATGCTAAGGAACTTCATTCCTCGCATTTCAATGTATTGCTAACTTTAATATTTTTCTGTTGTGGCCATTTATCAATCCCATGATTGTGGTTGGCACACTATGAAGTGCACTAGATGAAGTTCTCTCTCTTTCTCTTTAATGTGATATTCACATTTTTTATTTTTATTTTGAATGGCAAATTGTTAGTTGTTAGTATATTACATTGATATGTTAGTTTTTCTCCTTACCTGGACTTGAACCTTGGACCTCCAACCCCATATTCACATCTCCTTGATTTGGAGTAGGCATGACAATAAAACCCATACCCGCGAGTACCCGCCCAAACCATACCCGCTTTGATGGGGAAAACTCGAGTTGACTGGGTTTGGGTTCGGGTTTGGGTTTTCCCCGATTTCAAAAGATGAGTTTGGGGCGGGTAATGGGTACTTTAATACCCACCCCGAATTTGTCCCCGAACCCGCCCCGCTTATACTAAAAATTAGATTTCATCTCTTTTAAATTAGAAACGTTTAAACAATCTTTTAAATTACATTCCTATATTTATTTTTTATTTTTAATTTGAGTATTAAACAAACCATTTTCTCTATTTTTTTTTTCTTTATTTAAAAAAATATTGTTTAGAGAAAATAATTTTGGACATTTAACTTTTTTTTTAATAAAAAAATACAAAAATACAATCTAAATTCATGTGAAAAGAGGCGTAATGGGGATACCCGAAACCCGATGGGGATACCCGATCCCCGTTGGGTATGGGTTTGGGGTTATCATTTTTATCCCAGCTAGAATTTGGAATGAGTTTGGGAAAACCCAAACTTTACGGGTTTGGGTTTGGGGAGGGCAAAACCCGTCTCCGCCCCGCCCCATTGCCATGCCTAATTTGGAGGATAAAATCAAGACATATGAAGAAATTTGTGCATTCACACGGTCCGAGGATAAAATCAAGACATATGAAGACATATAAATAGGATTGAAATCACATATATTAGTATAATACCATTATATATAACTGAAATAAAAATTCATTCATAAGAGAAACAAATAGCATCGCATCACAAAGTACTCCAATACAGGTAAACATATATATAGTTCAACATAAGGTAATAACAAAACACAACATAATTGTATCAGTTGCTGAAAACAAAGACAAATTAAGATGGCTACTAATAGTATATTAGACTATATAGCAAAACTTTGGCTTATAACTTTGCAATAATAAAATATAGTACCATAATAATGGCAGTTGAATCTCAAATTTAGAACTGTCACTTGCCTCATGTTCATTTTTACGACGAGACAATCCAATGTTCTTCAAATATCAAGAATCGATTAAAAGTTTACATTTAGGGGAAAGAATTGGGCACAAGGTTAGTTCTTCTAAAGGACGCCGATTTGGCCCTGGATATAATGGATTGGGATAAGCGAATTGACCAGTGTAGACCTTCATGACCTCTAAAAGTTGCGCATTTTGCAAAATATATTTTGTAAATTGAAGTTCCTCATTCCAACCTTCATAGTTTATAGTACAAGATTATTTCAAACTATTTCAATTGCTCTTCAATTTTGATGAACAAGATTATTAAAAATAGATTCAAAAAATACCAAAATATTGTAGCTTACCTAGAGTTTTAAAATCTGGACATTAAAAATTGTTCTAAAAGGAACATCAAATGCAACTATATCGGCGGTGATCAAATTTGATAAGGTTTTAAGCCTAACATGACCCAGGTCTTGTTCTATATAGTAAATGTGAGTTTGCAAATTCTCCAAAATAGGACACCCATTAAGAAGCTTGTTGAGATTGTCCTTATTTTTGAAATAATAAATGTGAATCAAAAGAAGAGTTTTAACAGAGGGAAGATCGACAGAGATATCAGCAACCACCTTTATTCTCTTCAATTTAAGAACCACAAGTGTGCGAAAACTGAAAATACTTAGCGGCAAAGGCATTGTTCTAAACTTACACATAATGTAAATTGTTTTAACGAGTTGGGTTGAGAGCATGACTGCGTCCACAAACCGACAGAAGCCATGGAAGACCTTTACGTCATGAACTGATTCTTCTTCGAAGTGGAGAGAGGTGACTAGTTTGCAGAGTGGGGTCCACCTTTTGGAGCGAACGGTGGTTGTGAGTGAAAGTTAAGTTGGGAGAAAAGAGAGTATGTGACATAATAAATCACCAGGTAAGTTGCTGATTCTATCAACGTCTACAGAGTTCTTTATCGTCGGTGACATATTTTTTTGACGATGGATTTTCTTGTGGTAGAATGAAAAGAAAGAAAATTAGGTTTTGATCGATCAGAGGTTTAACCCTTTTCAAATAGACAAATACAGATTGCTATTTTTAAAAGGTCAATTTCTTTGGCTTATAAAAAAAAAAAAAGGTAAATTATTTTGTTATATAAAAAAGTCAGTTTATTTTTGTTTTATTCTTGGTTTAACAAAATATATTTGCGGGTGTATATAAATAAAAATTAAATGTATTAAGTAAAAAAAAATTAAATTAAATGTATAAATAAGCAAAATATCCGTAAATTTTCATTCATTAATCAAATTCATCTCTGAGTTTTTCGAAATAGTTAAAATGTCCTTGAGTTTGACATACGTCAATCTATTTCGTCTCTCCGTTTTATGTTGCCGTTAACAGTGCTGACATGGACTACAAATGTGTGATGTGGCATGTCTTCCTTTTCTTTTTCTCTTCATTTTCCTATTATCCCTATTTCATCTTCGTCCTTCCATCTTCTTCCTTAGTTTAGTTTAGTTTTGCTTTTATTTTGTTTTCGTTAGTTATTTCATGAATAAACATCAGTTTTTGACCTCTTCTCACTCTACAAGATATAACTGGAGCTACGAGTATCGAAAATCTAAGATAAAGAGCTACAACTCTAATGTTGAAGCCAAAAGCCAATTTTGAAGTCTCCATCGTGCCACGATGAGAAGGAAGATTAACTTTTAAGAAACAGAAATACTTGCAGAACAAGGAAGGCCTATCGTGCCACGATGGTGCGTAACTTTTAAGTAGAAAAAGCTTATAAATAGAGCTTCAGTTCTTATATTTTATTCAATTCAGTTTCCATGAAAATTATTGTATTCTATAGTAATCCATGACTTGCTAAACCACTAAGGTTGATCTACTGTAAGAGAATTTCTCCAAGACCTTGAGGTTATTATATTATTCAGTTTTGTTTATTTCTTTTCAATTATATTCTTGTTACTAGTTTGCTTAATTCAAGTTTCATAGAATATGATTGTTAATTTCGATTGATTTATATGTTAGGGTTGATTGCAATGTAAGTCCCATAATTGCTAATGAAATTGAATGTGAATATATTCCATATGAAAATTCAGTAGCTTACCGTGAGTTTTAAAATCTGAACATTATAAATTGTTCTAAAGGGAACCTCAGATGCAACTATATCGGCCATGATCAAATTGGATAAGGTTGTAACCCTAACATTACCCTGGTCTTGTTCTATATAGTAAATGTAAGTTTTCAAATTCTCCAAAATAGGACACCCATATAGAAGCTTGTTTCAAATTCTCCAAAAAATTAATATATTAGATTTTAAAAAAATTATCAAATATTGTAGAAAGAAAGAAAACATACAAAGAAGAAAAACACAAATAAAAAAATTAATTCGATTGAATTTGTTTATAAGTATGAAATTACAAAAAAAATATATTTAATTAATATTTAAATTTTTTCAAGTGCAGTAATAGGGTTAAAATTGTGATTATACCCGAAAAAATATTTATTTTTACGGGGTATAGCAAAATTTAGAGAATAGCTTCTACGATAAATTATAAAACCAACTTCCATGACTTTTTATGTATTTTTCTATTTCACGTAAAACAAATCATATTTGAGTCTCAGCAAAAAGAAAAAAATAAAAACAAATCTTATTTGCCGCTCAAACCAAAATAAGACTACCGATCCTAAACTTAGGTTTAACAATATATTGAAAAAATTCCTTATTTACTTTCCAACTCTAACAATTTTCCAGAGTGCTAAACTCATTACGGCACTTTCTCTCCCGACGATGGAGAACTCGGCACCCATTGATAGGATCAGCAATTTACCAGATGAGATACTCTGTTACATACTCTCTTTTCTTCCAACCAAACTCGCTTTTACTACCACCATTCTTTCGAAGCGGTGGACGTCACTCTTCAAATTACTCACAACTCTCCACTTTGACGATGAATCCTTCAGTAAACAGGCCTTCCCTTGCTTCGTCAATACAGTCATGCTCTTCACCCAACTCATCAAAACATTTCACCTCAACTGTAATTCTATACATCGCAACAGTTTCAACCTTTGGATCAAAACTGCAAAACTGCATCCTCTAGAGTATCTCCATCTCATTAGTACTTTAACGATAATGGGATCACTTTGTGGCCAAGTATTTTCATATTTCCAACACTTGTTGTTCTCAAATTGACGAAACTAAAAGTGGTTGATAATATCTCTGTCGATCTTCCCTCTCTTAAGACCCTTCATTTGATTCATGTAGTTTTCAAAAATAAGGACAATTTCAATAAGCTTCTTAATGAGTGTCCAATTTTGGAAGATTTGCAAACTTACGATATTTACTATATAGAAAAACAAGACGAGGGTGTTAGGCTAAGGTTCTTACAAGTTTGGGGAATTTTATTTCCGCTGCATATTGCTCGTTATTATTATTATTGTGCTAATTCCCCATCAGTTTACACTGCAACATGCCACTCACTTTTTCATTCTCGTCTATTATTGCTTTTGAGGGACATAATAGCTTCCATAAGACATATATCTAATTTCTTCCGGTCAATGATTCTTGCATTCACTTGTTCAAAAAAAATGATCCTTGCATTCACTTGTTCAAGAAAAATTATTCTTGCATTCAATGGGTGCACTTTGTGGAACTGGAAGTGTTATTGGACTTACTTAGAAAAGTTCGGAAAAAACATCGGGTCAAAAGCTCTAGGATAACAAGAGAGAGACATCATATCTCCACTCAAAGCCGTAACATTTTAGGTTAATATGGGTCATCTCTTTGATAAATTCAACATTTTTTCCATTCATAGTCGATGTAGGATTTAATTACTCACACTTGAAACCAACAATCCCCTCCCCCGGTGTGAGTTTCCACATCCTAGATTTGATCCAATAAATAGGATTCACTCCTAGTTACCCCCACCAATCTGAACCATGGAAAAGAGTTAAATTTGTTGTTTTTCGCCCTGACGCTAAAATCCCCGCCCAGGCACCACTCTGTTACACGAGGCGTCCCGATTACTATTGTCAGCCATGCTGAGGCACTATATTGTTACGAAATTTTGGTTTACTTAAGCAAAAAAGTCATGTTTTGCTAGGGTATGAGAATTTTAATTGAGCTTGAGAGAAACACTATGCTAAGCTTTGAGAGAAGTTGTTGAACAATCATTGGAGTTGAAGCTTTTCATCATCAATGTTTATGTGTAATTCTTTCACTTTTCTTTATTCTTTCACTACAAGAAAATACGGGATTAGCTACGACTGCTTTTGTAACTAATTCGTAGCTAATCTCCAGTAAAACAGGGTTAGCTACAAATTTGTTGTGAATTAGCTGTCTTATCGTTAAACACATTGAAACACATTTTTTCCTCAACTCTTCTAACCCTAGCCGTCACCACTTTTTCCTTTTCTTCTTCTTAGTTTATCAAAGAGGGGTGATTTTAGGTCAAATTCAGGTCAAATCTTGAACTAAAATCACCCCTTTCCAAATTGTTTTTGTGTATTTTGTTGTCTCGTCTTTGTGCGGTGTTGTCCCGTCGTTGTGCGGTGTATTTTGTCATCCCGTCTTTCTGCGGTGTTCATTTGTTTCGGGTTGAAGGATTAATTTCGATCAAGTGCAAATCCATATTTCAATGTCGACTTTTGTGTCATCAACTCTACAGATCTGGATGCATGGACATTCCAGACACTTCAATATATATAGTCATATTCGTAGGCTTATGTAATTCGCCGTTAACATGAATGTTGTGAGTTTGTTCGCAGATTCATCCATTTTGTTTTTAGGATTTTGAATTTGTATTGCATCGATGTACTTTTTAAATTTGAATGAATGAATATCGTTTATTTCTAGTAAAAAAAAAAATTTGCACACTTTTTGACCTCTTTATTTCCTTTTCAACTTTTGCCTTTCTTTTTTTTTCAATATTTTTTTTTACAAAGTTCTCTAGTACACCCACCCTAAACTTAGTGAGTTGCTAATTTTAAAGCAACTCCAAATTTAATGATTTGCGATGTGCATAAATCATTAGAAAAGAAATATAAACTTCAAGAAAATCATTTTTTTTCTTTTTCACAAAAACTTGGCTAAGATCACAAACTACATTAGGCTGAAAGGGATTTAACAAAAGATTTAGCATGAATATGGTCCCTCAAAAAGGCTTAGGGTACCAAACAATGTGTTTTGGTGTGTTATTCATAGCAACCGCGATCAATTAAAAGAACAAATTCAAGTTCTAGAAAATTAGCTAAGTTGTGGAACTCTCATGACACATACAATGAAGTGTATGTGGACTCAAATACTCACGGCTAAGGCCAGATTTTTAATTTAATTTTTTTTAAACAATAAGGCCGGATTATTAAGTGGTCAATATCGAAGGATGAGGAAGGGGTGGCAACTGAGTTTGGATTTCTATCTCTATCTAAATATCTAGATGCTCTTAATTAATTTATCAAAAAAATTATAATAAGTTTATTTATTTATAAAAATATATTTAAATATTTAAGTTTAATAAAAGGGATATATTATTATTATTATTATTATTATTATTATTATTAAATAGAGCCAAGAATTATCAATTTGATCACGTCAAGTGAAGATGGCATTAGGACAGGGCATGTTGCCCAAATTTGAAGTTTTCTTAATTTTTATTTCGTGTTGTAATAAAAGTGTGAGGTCCAAATTATCTAAATTAGACCAAAACACTTAGAATATTTTTAGTTTAATTTGCTTGCCAATTATAAGCTTTTAAAGTTTTAATTAGGCATTTGGTGTGCTTATTTTCGTGCAAATAAAGAGCTGAGCAAGGGAGAGGAAAACAATTGATCACAAAACAGCTGATCACTCTTAATGTGTGATCATATACCTTCCTTAATTGGCCACCAAGTGAATATTGGCTAGTAAAAGGAAGGTTGAGTTGCTCATAAGCAAGCATTGTGATGATGTGGCACCTCTAAGAAAACTCCACTTATTTGATAAAAAAAAAAAACTTCACTTATAAATATTTAATTTAATTAAATTTTTCATAAGAATGAATTGCACAAAACATGTTTTTATATTATTTATAACTTTTCACTATCATAACCGTACCATTAAGTATTTTCCACTATTACACTTCCCTAACCTTAGAGTTTCTTGCAAATGTAACCAACATAGAGTAATAAAAGAAATATTGCTTAATTTTCAATTTCACTCTAACCTTTATAATCACCACTTATCACATTTTTTTTCTTCATATTTGTTCTATACATTTGACACTTGCAATGATACTCATGAGATCATATACATCTTCAAGTTGTACACTATGTCTACTATTGATAGCAATCTCAGTAAGATATGTAAACATTTTTTCAATATACCTGTGTTCATTTGTCTATTGTTACTGTTATTGTAAACTTAATTATTGTACATTCTTTTGTTCTTTTGTTACTTTTATATTCATTTATTCTTTAATGTCATGAAGGGAAAACATGATTGATTGCTCGTGTTCTGAATGTGAGGAAGATTTGAAGGAGAATTTATGTGAATTTTGTCAATCCCTTGAATAATTTCATAACTTATCAGCTACACTCAAAACAATGTCAACAAGTAAGTAGATCACCTTTTACCAACTTTTTATCTATTGTGTTTTTAAATTTACATATTTTGCTTTTATATATGAACACATAGATAAAGACATATGGTTTTATGAACAACCTCACCATTAACACTAATATTCATTGCAATATGTTTTTCAATCGTTACAGTGTTATGAAGAATGATATGTTGCTGATTGGAGAATGGTATATGTATTGGTGCAAGTCAAGTATAATTTTTAATTTAGTTTTATATGTATAGTCCCATTCAATTATTTTTTTTTACATAATTGTTATATATTATTACTGTAATTTTTATTAAATATATGGCTAATCTTTACTTCTTTTATTCATTGCTAGCAACATCTCTATTTAATTTTAGGTACAAGTAAAATTCAAAACACGGAACTCAAGAGTCGTCCCCAATAATTTTGATTATGTTAAAGCAAGCATAATCAAATTTATTCATCACTCATTCCACAAATTAGTTAATTAACACTCTTTTTTCTATTTAATTTCATTTATAGAATAACAAATTTAGTCAAAAAAAAATATTTTTATTTATTTATAAAAATAATAAAAGGTTCAAATTGATGAAAGGTCAATGAAAAGTCGTAAGTTACAAACTATTTTTATTTTATTAAAATATCAATTGTTTACATTTTTTATTAATAGTATAGGAAAAAAGTAGTTGAAAAATTGCACAAATTGCACAAAAGTAGTTGAAAAATTGCACAAATGAAAAAAAAATGATAAAAAAAAAATTTAGAATAAATTTTAATAATAAATAAAACTAAGCTCAACAAAAAATATTTAGCTAAATAAAAAATTCTCTTTGATATATTTTTCAGGTTCCAAATTTAGGCTCATCAGCAGAAATGAGGCATTCATCATTATCTAGTAGACACCAACGCGAAGCTTAGTAAATCTTCAGGCTCTCCATATGGGGATCCAACTCATTATCGTAGTTTAGTAGGAGCATTGCAATATCTTACCTTTACGAGACCTAACATATCATATGTTGTTCAACAAATATGTCTACACATGCATGATCCCAAAACTGAACATATGCATGCTCTTAAACGTGTTGTGCGCTATGTGCAAGGCACACTCGATCTTGGTCTACATCTGTACACATCCTCCCTAACTAGTCTCATCTCTTACATTGATGCTGATTGGGGTGGATGTCCCGACACTCGACGATCCACTTCTGACTATTGCGTCTTTCTTGGAGACAATTTGATTTCTTGGTCCTCTAAATGGCAACCCACCTTATCTCGATCCAGTGGTGAAGCCGAGTATAGAGGAGTAGCCAATGTTGTTTCCGAGTCATGTTGGATCCGTAATTTACTTCTGGAACTTCATTATCCGATTCGCAAACCCACACTGGTGTACTGCAGCCAATGTTTTAAAACCCGGACCGGGGATCGACCCGGTCAATGTATTGGGTCACTGGTTTACTGGTCGGACCAATGGGTCACTGGTCGGACCGCATAACTACTAACCCGGTCTATAGAAAACATTTATGATTTAAATTTTATAACTAGAAAATTTAATAGAAATTATTCTATAAAAAATTTAATGAAAAATCATACATTTTATCAATACATAATAAATATATGTAGTTTTTTGAAGGAAGAATAAGTGTGTATATTTTTTTGAAGGAAGGAGAAATAGATATAAGTGTGTATACCAAAAAAAACAAAAAATAAAAAATTAGATATAAGTGATCTCGTAAAAAAAAAAAAAGTGTTGTGAAATAAATAAATATATATATATATATGTGATGGGATGAGATGGTTTGGGAAAAGATAAGAAGAAAATAGCGGTTCAGAAAAAAAAAAAAATATTTAGGTGGTATTATAGCTCATATTTTTTAATATGTCTATTTATTTATTAGTTTTAATAAAATGTTATTAGATATATATATATATATTGGCGCATAGATAAAATGAATGATCAGTTGGCCTAGTGGCAAGTTAAGTGAGTTTTTATATGCATGTTGCGTGTTCGAATCTCTGCAGCAACACTTGGCATTTTTTACTACATTTTAAATTAAATATAAAACCGGTCCGGTCCGGCTCGGGCTATCCGGTTCACCGGTTTGACCACAGACCCGGCCGGTTCATGCCGGGTTTCTCCGGTTTATTTGCTTAACCGGTTCTGCATGGTGATTGACCCGTCTAGTTGTCCGGTTCCCGGCCGGACCGGTCCGACCGGCCGGTCCGGTCCGGTTTTTAAAACTATGACTGCAGCAATGTTAGTGCTATATATCTCTCTCTGACAATCCTGTTCAACAGCGGCGCACTAAATACATTGAGATGGATATACACTTTGTTTGAGAAAAAGTTGCTCGTGGCCAAGTTTGTGTCTTTCATGTTTCCTCTCGCTATCAAATTGATGACATTTTCACTAATGGTCTTCCGCGCATACCCTTTGATGATTTTCGTACCAGTCTCAGCATACGTGAACCTCCCGCTTCAACGGCTGGGGTGTGATAGAATATGGAAACATTTGATAGATAGTATATTGAAATATCTTTGTACATGAATGCATATCTTTTATATTAGGCTAGTAAGTATTCCTAGTATGATTTACGGCCTTGAAAGGTGTTGTTTCACTTGTATATAACCTATTTTGATTTTGATATGAATGAAATACTCACCGATCATATTCCTTTAAATGGTTTTTGGATTTCTTTTCCAGCTTTTTATGCACAACGTTGTAGACTATGTATATTTCTTTTGTCGGACTTTTGAGTACTATGACAGTGTACAAGTGACTTAAAAGAATTAATAATTAAGTTTGAATGAATACTTTCTTAAAATTGATCATCAAAAAATTATATTTTTTGTTATATTACATATATAATAAAAGAAAAATGATATAATCGAAAATAAATAATATTAATCAAAAGAGAATAATTTTTTTTATTGATAATAATTGTGTTCACACAAAAAGTTAATGAGAAAGATAATAATGTATATATAACTATGAAAAGCTAATTTTACAAAAATAATATGATTAATTTAGTGGCTTACTTTAATTTCATTTCATCTTGATTTGTGTGGGTTTTTACACAGTAAAATTGATTTTTTAAAGAAAAAAACAGAAAACTAAAAAAATCATCAAAACAGATAAATTAAAAACAAATGCTATTGCAAGGACTAGAACTCAAGCAAATTTAATACCCACATACCACTTAACCACTCGGCCAACTTAAATTGTCTTCAATTTTATCGCGTCCAACATATATGTAGCATATACTCATAATTTTATATATGTATAGGGGTATCCAGGTAATTTCCAATTTTTTGGGGTGGGCCATGGCCCTGCCTGGCCACCCCCTAGCTCCGCTACTGCACTATGATACTTGATCCAGACTATTGTTAATAAATTCATATTTTTTGGAAAGGAAAAAAGATGCACATAGAGATGCGGGAATAAAGGTTAATTAGTTTTATTAAACTTATACTAAGTCAACTTGTCTCTTTCTATTTATGTATGTTACAACCTTTCAGGTTGCTATTATTATACAGATATATAAGGAGAGCCTATAATCAACAACTAAAAATGTGCCAAAATTAGAGTGGAAAGTCCAAAAATAAAAAAATCCACCCAATAAAATAAGAGGCAATTGCAACTTGAGTTTTGTGTCTTCCATTGTCTGTTCTGCTCTTGGAATATTTTTTCAAGAGAATAGACAATGGATCACACATTCAATAAAACCCTCCTTGTCATCCTGTCCATCTCTTCTCTTCTTCTATCTTCCAATGCCGTCCCTTCGAGTCGAGTTATTGATTTCATTTCCACAAGTGTTCCAGCTGCAGCCCCTAAAAGTTCCTTTAAAGATTACACCTCAACAAGTTCCCCAGCTGAAGCCCCTTCAAGTATTGATTTCATTTCCAAAAGTTTCCCAGCTGTTGAGGCACCAAACTCTGATGTCAACACAGTATCCAAAGTCGCCTCAAATGTTGCCAGAGTTGCTACAATAGTCGATCCTGAAATCTTAAAAATATGTGTTGAAGATGATGAAGATAGGAAAAAACATTGTATTGAAACCCTTTCAAAACTCTTCGAAAGTCCTTTTGATATCGTCAAGGCACTTGAGATTGAGGTTAACGCCACCCTCGGCACAGCCAAGTCCTTATCCGATACTTTTGTCAAGTTGATTAACGACCCTAACACCAACAAAACATTCATTAGTGCCCTTGACTCTTGTCATGAACTATGTGATCATATGTTAGATGCAATCAATCATACATTGGAGATACTTCCTCAACAAAATTTTGCTGATGCTTATAACTCTATGTGTAGTGTGCTATCATACAAAGCTTCATGTGATGCCAATTTTGAGATCGCGAATCCTGATGCTGAAATGCCATGGGATGCACAACCTCTAATTCAATCGACTGTTATCTGTGTGGACATCTTGAACAGAATAGTAAATAACCATAAGATTTAAATTTAGTTCATGAAATATATATAACATGGAAAATATCATGGAATGAAGAAGGAGAAGGAGATGGGGACAGGTGAGGTTAATTATCATTAGTAACCATGTATTTTATAGTTTCAACTCAACTTTCAAATATGGTTGGTTGTATTTTTTTTTTAATTGAAAATTAACTACCATTTTCATATGATTATGCATTAATATTGTATTGCCATATTACTTGATAACTAATATACGGCCGATTCTAACATGCACAAGTGTATCATGTCTTTCATGGTACACAAGTTCATGGTATCGTTATAACGAATACGAATTTTACAAAATCTACCGTTGGATTGATAGTTTATATTATATAGATCATTCATGTCAAATTTCAAAAAAATTGAAAATCATATGATAAGTCATTGAGACCCATCAAGATTAACGATTTATCAGTTTTTATTAAATATCGTTCATATTAGCCAAAATCCTAATATACATGTCTTTATTGTGAATCCAATTAGTTCAAAGGTCTTATTAGGGCAGAGTATATATATATAAGTTATGACATCGTTTGTGTTTTGCGAACTATTCATTTATATTTTATAGGGATTCACTTTGAATTCTAGCTTTTTATAGTGACTATTTTCAAGTGAATTATGAAAAAATGATAATTAACGCTACTATTTTGTTGTATCTTTACCCATGAAATATGTTAGCTCATATTATATATAAATAGGGGTAAACCCGTGCGTTGCACGGGTTCGATTAAAATACATAATTAAAATATTTTTATAAATTAAAAATAGGCTTAAATGCAGTTTTACCCCCTCTGTTTTGAAAAATGCGGAATTTTACTCCCTATTTTTAAATGCGGAATTTTACCCCCCATATTTTATAATTTGTTGGATTTTGCGCCCCCACCAAAATTCTGCACAAAATTTGCTTCTGAGCTTCAAGTTCAAAGATTCGCACAGAACTCAATTTGAATCAATAATTCACCAAATTGGTACTGAAACGACCGAAATCGAGAGATTAATTTCTGTTTTAGGGGAGGTCTGTTCAAATTAATTATCGTATGAAACTACTACTGGTATTTTCGTCATGCCTCTCACCTTGTAGCTCATTTTTTAATAGTATTTACATGTATAGAAAGTTAACGAAATTACCCTTGTTGTCATTTCAATTTCGTTGAATTTGGAGTCACGATGCGTTCGGTAGACGATATTGAATTTGAAGGTCCCAAGTAGATTTCTACAGCATTAGTAATTGGACAGACCTTCACTAAAACGGTAATTAATCTCTCTATGTAACTCCAAATTTAGTGGGGTTTGATTCTCTGAAAGTTAACTCGATTACGATTGTTTCGGTATCAGTTTTGTGAATTATTGGTCCAAATTGAGTTATGTGCGAAGCTTTGAACTTAAGGCTCAGAAGCAGATTTTGTGCAGAATTTTGGTCGGGGCAAAATCCAACAAATTATATGGTTATATTCAATATTTATATATGTGTAAAAACAAAAAAAATTGTTCAAGATTAAAATAATTTTTATTTAAATGATGTATCATATTTTATTTTAATTGTGTCATCGTATAAAATCTTAATTTTCATTATATGAGTTGCAATTTTAGTCACAAATCACTTTGCTTTTTTATTTTTAATGTATCCCTTATTTATTTATTTTCAATAAGAGTTAGAGGTCATACATACTTATAATTGGTGAAAATATTGCTCATGAGTAATGTTGAACTAAGAAGTATGGTGATTTTGACATTTTTTATCACGTGATCTCGTGTTCTGAAAATTACCTATCAAATAGCAATGTTACTGCTTACTCCCTTCTATACAGTTAAGATGCCAAATAAATTATCTACTTACCTCCCACTCATTCTCTTGAAGTTTCTTATCAATTATTCACTTGGTGAAATTTTATCCCGATTTTATTAGTCTCAATTTTTTTTGTCTATTGTTTGGTTTTTTTTTTCTATGAGGTTTTTCTCCGTTCATTTTGCTTTGAATTTTTTTATTTAATAATTTTTATTCGGATTTTCAATTTAATTTAGTAGTGCTTATTAGAATGCAATACTCTTTTTTATTGAGGATTTGTTTTTTTTCTTTCATTTCATGGGTTTGATTAAAACACACATTTAAAATATTTTTTATCAATAAAAATAATAATTATGATAAGTATAATCATATATAATTAAATGATTGTTAATATTTTAAATATAGTAACATGGTTATATTTAATATAAATTTATATTAAAAATAAGAAGGTTATTTAAAAAAATAATAATTTTGTTTAATATTAACCTACATAGTAGATTTATGTTATTAAGGACAATTAATATAATTTTTAGTGAATATCTGTTAATATTCATAAGTTTGAAGAGGTGCATATATTTTATTCTAATAGTGTAATAGTATGAGAACTTAATTTTCTTTTTATGCATCGTGGTAGTATAGTCGCAACTTTGCTTTGATTTCTTCATTTTTTTTTTCTTCTTACCGTTAGTTTTTTACTTTTATATGTTAGAGGTAGTCATGCTTGCGTTGTGCCTTGTGCTGAAACATTTGATTAACGACTCTAACTACAACATAGGAGCATCAAAGAGATTGCCATTGATGGTAATTATGATTCATCTTGTGTTATGATAAAGATTCCTACTATAACCAAATGGGAGAATATCTTATGTTTCTCTTCCTTGACTTTTCAATTACTTTTGGCTCCTTGACAAAGGGTGGATTTCACCTTGTATCCAAAATCTACAAAAAGGTACTTGACAGACACTAACATCTGAATATATTTCAGCTAATAGCAAGCACATTTATTTCACTTAATTTTGCTACAAAATATATATCATACAAATGTGAAAGTCAAAATTTACGTTCTAACCAAAAGATGAGAAAGAGACTTCTAGCAAAAAAACACTGATGACGGATCGTCACACTCTCTAATCCATGCCTATTTTAGCAACATTAAATGCATTTTAGTAGGTTTTAAGCAATAAATATAAGAGAAATCTAATCATAAGCTTGATTACTTGTTTTGCAAGAAAACAGGAAAAATTGCAGGAAATTGCTGATTTTCACTACGCTGGGGGCGTAGCCCATCACGCGCCGCGTGATGGAGATCACAGGGAGCCAAGTTTTCACTTTGATCACGCGCGGCGTGATACCTGACCACGCGCGGCGTGAAGCTTTGTTCAGGAATTGGATTGCTCTCTGACTTGATCACGCGCGGTGTAGCACTGACCACGCGCGGCGTAAAGAGAAGAGGAACAACTACGCCGGGGGCGTGGAGCTATCACGCGCGGCGTGAAGATGGCAGAGCTGAAGATCAGAGGCCTCAGATTGGATCACGCGCCGCGTGATACCGTTACACGCGCGGCGTCGTTGAAGAAATTGCAACCACGCGCGGCGTGATAGATCTGACGCGCGGCGTGGTTGCGATCATTATATAAGGATTCTGCATTTTTCTGTTAAGGGGTTGGAAAATTCTGCATTATTCATCTATTCTCTGATTTTGGAAGCATCAAGATCCAGATCAAGGACTCCATAGGATAGCTCCGAGCATCTCAATAGCATGGATTCTCAAGCCATGAAGTTGAAGCGAGGACGCGAACGAAGAAACATGAGGAGCTAAGCTTCTTTTGGAGGTAGGATCTAGGATAGTCTAGGATGTAGATGAATCATTTGTAATCTGCTATATGTAAGAATGTACTCTGTTCATGGTGTTGATTCAATGCAAATCTATTCTTAATGCTTTATAATCATTCATTAGTGTTGTAATGATTTCGAGTTAAGTCACGTGCGAGAGTATTGATTTAATTTCTGAACTGAATTGCATTGAGCACTCGAGTGTTTCCGGTCGAGAGATTGAGACATAGAGTGTAGCGAACGATCGACGCGCTTTCATATCATTCGTTGTAGGTAGCTTCCGCCCGAGAGATCGGGGGAGTATCGACAACGAATAGAGTGGATTTTGACAAGAGATTGCGATTCACTAATTTGTTGATCCAGTTGTGAACACTTGAGTAGATTCCTATGGTATAGTAGATTGCATGTGGTTTAGCTATAGACTAGGTGATTCCGATGATTCTACCTCGCTTTTCCATTATATCAAAGCACGTTTTCTAACAATTCATCACTCAACATACCCCCAATTTATGTGTATTTCTTGCATAATGTTTATGAACACTATTAGACTAGTTTAATCACACAATCCCTGTGGATCGATATTTTTATTACTACGTGGTAATTCGTTCACTTGCGAAAATTATCCATCAAACACTAAGAATCAGCAGCTGCAGTCCAACAACTCCAATATTAACCTACCACCCATATTACCCCAACAAGAAGCAGTTCCATTAACAAGTCCAGTAATCTTACACCCAATATTGGCAACAAACAGAAGTTGCCAAAGAGAAACCAATCATAAACCTAACTGCTATATATATCCAGAAGCATCATTCACAAATGACATACAGAACACAGTTGGAATAGAGAGCACTATAACGAAAGCACAGCCATACATAACTCCATTTTACTCTTAATTAAACTGGAAAAAGCTAAATGGTACGGGAGTATAGATGATGAAAAACGACGAATGAACAATTACCGTTAATTGGATTACAAATTTGTGTTTTAGTCCTGCTTTACTTTTATCTATTTAAAAACCATATAAGCAGTGCCACGTGTATCCGTATGCAGTCGTGCTTGTATTCCTTGACACCACATAGCACTTCTCAATTAAACTACACAGACATGCAAAAAATATAGCAAGAACACAAACAAAATTGAAACTTATTTTACATATTCTTTACTTGATTAACGCTATATATGTTGAAATTGATGTCAAAGTTTTGCATAAGGATAGCCATTTGTTCTTCTATAACATACAAATATCGAGAAAACTGATATGCATGTGCGGATCTAATTGAATCATAAACATGTTTTCTAAAAAGAAAAAAGAATAGGGAAGTACTTGCTAAATCATTTAAGGATAATTTTTCATTAACTTGTCCACAAGACAAATTCGGTGTCCTTCTTAGCACATAATTCATCAAACCATCAAATACAGTTATACAACAGTTGCATGGTAGACGCAAATGTACAGCAGGCATATAGTTCAGAATTCATAGTTTAAACCACTAAATCAACAATTGCATAGTAGAAGCTAACGAAACAACAGACACGATAGAGACACTACTGCTTACATTACATATCATATTTGTTATCAATAAACTGAAGTTGACATTTTGCGGAGGCCCTTGGATATGAGGATAATTACATCTCTATTTCATGTTGCTCCCTATCACCCCATATTGATATTGTCATGGTTTCTAAAACTCCCGCATTATTTAGAATATGTCTTGCTAACATCATGTCATGTTCTAGGTCAAGAAATGCAAAGTCCCGAATAGTGCAAGTTCGAAGATTTGATGAAAAGCATTGTGGAACAGAGTTTTGGGGCAACCAACTTCCTTGTTCGTCTTCAAAGTTCGTATCCCACTCAGTTTGTGTCTTCTGTTAATAATTCACAAAATAAAATTAAACATGAATGTATGTTAAGATAAGATAAACTAAATACAAATTATCAAAACTTAACAAACCTGGTAAATGACAAGATTTTGAAGTTTAGGGCAGTAGTGGAGCAACTTTAGTACCAAATCCGAAATATTGTTGATCACCAAGTGGGTCAAATTATGAAAGATAGGAAGTTCATCAAACTCCATCCTCATTTGAAATCGCAGAAACTCCGAATTAGAGACTGCTTTAATCGGGAAACACGGACAGTCGGTGATATCTGCTCTAATCAACTTGCTTAAGTACAACCTTTCAGCAGCTGGATGGTCCACCTTCCACGACAAGAAAACTATATTGCATAACTTTATATCCTCAAGAACTGGACATCCAGCAAGAAGCAACATGAAAACTTGATGATCATAGAAATTAATATTTTTCAAATTAAGGGTTTTGAGTGAGAGAAATCCAAATCCACTGCAAGACACGGCAAAGCCATCTACACTAAACCAACTAAGGTTTAGAACAACTAAAGTGTTGCAACTAAAGACAATATTGGGAAATCTGGGCCGTTCATAAAAACAGTTAGCTGCATTGAGCAAATTGAAATGAAGATCGAGATAGTTCAGTTGGCGTTGAACGATGAAATTAAGCCAAATGATGAGATTGGGAATGATAAGAGATTTAGCATTATCAAGTTTAGCATATGCAATGTCAAGGTGTAAAGTGTTGATACCGGCATTGGCGACTCGAGAAGCTATGACGGAGTGCACTACTAGAAAACTTGGCTTTAGCGACCGATTTAGAGACCGATTTTCATCAAAATCGGTCTCTAAATCCGTTAGTGACCGATTTTGCGACCATAAAAAATCAGTATCAACGACCCTGGTCGCTACTCCGTTGTGACCAACCCAGCGACCGATTTGGTAGCGACCGAAGTAGTGACCGATTTTAGAGACCGAAAAAGTGACCAATTTTAGAGACTGAAATTGTGTCGCTGGTTGCGACGCGTTTTACGACGCTATAGCGACTAATTTAGTGACTGATTTTAGCGACTAATTTAGTGACCGATTTTAAACTAATTTCTCAATTCGTTGCGACCAAATTAGCGACGCTATGTGAAAAATTTAGTCTCTATTTCAGTTACTAATGATTTTTTTTTTTAATTATTAGAAAAGCAATTTTTGAATCTAATTTAATATTTCAAATTATTTCATACACACCAAGCAATTAAACTATGCACACAACAATATGAACATAATATATTTATATTTAAGTAATAAGTATTACAAATCAACCAAAACATAACCAAGACTAAGGGGGAATAAATCCCTTTCAATTCTTGCATACAAAAAGTCAATATCCTAACTCAAAAAACTACAAAAAGTAAGCCACACTACTACACCATCATGAGACATATCATCATCATCATCATCAATTTATCATCTGCCACATGATCTTTATGAACTTGATCATCATCATCAGACATATCATCATTATCATCTGCCACACTCAAGTTTATTCTTGCGATGTTGGTGTGGGTGAACAAACAAATCTGAGGGAGCGGGGGAGTGCCATTCAGTTCCGTCTATAACAAAACAAAGAATATGAATTATAACTAGAAGTAAAAAATTGTGGAGTATGTATGCTACATTGCTACTACAGTTAGTGTAGATGGCTTACAAATATTTTATATCAGTGTTTGTGCTCCATAATCCGAGCCATATTATGCAGGAAACCGTAACTAATCCATCACATGGTACTGAATAAAAGGGATAAAAAAATGCACTGCACCTGTAGTGCCTATGCGTTGATATATTAAACTAGCTAGTTAGCTCTAAAAAATGAATTGACTTCCATTTTCCTTCATCATTAATTTCCCTGATATATTAAAACTAGTTAGCTCTAAAAAAAATGATTTCCAAGTTACTTGTGACAAATCTATTTCTGCATTGATCTAAACATCAAACAGATCTGCAATAAGGTGAGGGCTCAACTTCAGTATTTCAGAATCCAAAACTTCGAGGAACATAAAGCAATTGAACATCTAGAATTCAGAGGTGAAAATTAAAATCTCTTACTCTACAAGGGTGCATATGAAAATCTAGAATTCAGTTTAAAAGACAGATATTTGAAAGATAACATACCACGTTATATTCTTGTGTTGTTGATTGTATTCTTTTATTTTCTCTGTGGCTATTTTTCCAACAACTGATATCAGAGCTCTTGGTTTGATCAGGGAGAGGGAGTTTCGCTGTGAAGTTTAGGTTAGAGAAAATTGATGGAAGAGTATGTTTGGCTTGTAGAAAATCAAGTCAAGGATGTGTTAACTACAAGACCAGATGTTATGTATGTTGTGAGTGTACTTTCAAGATTTATGAATTGTGCTAAAAAATCTCATTTCAAAGCAGCAAAAAGTGTTGTAAAATTGGACCTATCATCACATCCATAATAATAAACAACATATTAATTTATGTAATTAATCAAATATGAATGATAATAAGATAAAATAGAGATTATATATAGAACTTATCTATGATTGTTGTATATCGTTGTCGGCACTACCGCGAAGTAAGCAACCACTGAGTCTCAAATAGGGAGAATAGTAAACCATGAAATAATACCTGAGGCGTGCTGATCGCACTATCCTTAAGGATTTATCCGCCTCATAAGCGCAAATCCCACAGGATTCAACATGTCCTTTCCGAATACGAATCATATCCGAGGTGACAGAACTAGCAAGAAATAATTAAACACCGGTGATGTAATTCAGGAAGATAACTCAATGTGAAGAGGAAAATAAATTTTTTTATTTTAATAGTGTGATTTTTGTTCTCATATAAAACAAAGGAAGAGGAAGCAATCTCCGAGTATTTTCTCATTCCATATATCACTAGGGGTAAACTCGTGCGTTGCACGGGTTCGATTAAATATATAATTAAAATATTTTTATAAATGAAAAATAATAATTGTTATAAATATAATAATATCATATAGTTAAATGATAGATATTAAAATAGCTTATTTAACTCATCTTCAATGTATTATTGGTCAAAAAAGAATAAGAAAATATGAGACATAAGAGCAATTTAAAGTTCACTTATAGAGATGTCGTAAAATAAATTATAACCTTTAACTTCTAAACTTTTGCCTATAGGTCATATATATTCAAATTATTTCTAATGTAGTTGAGACATACATTTTTATTTTTTTTACAAAACATACCAAATCCATAGTTTAAATAGAAGGAAAACTTCCGATCAAATTGACGTGCTCCACAATCATCACACTGCAATGACCACATTTATTCCATAAAACAATCTTTAAACTTCAGTCCTTAAAAATGTGAAAAATGGATATTGAAAATAGAATAACATTCCAACAGTATGTGATACAGGTGAATAAATATTAGTTATATAAGGATCATGGTTACATTGAGAAGCATTCCAACAGTCATAAGATTTAATTCTAATGATTGTTTAGTTATCATTGCATTATATTTTTACAAATTAACTATGCAAAGGTTAATTTATAGCATAAGAAATTAGAACTCTTTATGCAAAAACCACAATAACACATGGAGTTTTATTCTTTTCATTTTAGTGTGCTGTTTCTTTTGCATATAATCAAAAGTCACACTATTAATTGGTGTTTCCAATTATTTGCAATTAAGCATAAAATAAATCTCATAACCGATTTCAATTATTTTTTCTTCTATGGACTAATAATAGACATGTTATTGTTCTCGTATTTATCAATTCTCTTTTCTAAAAAGTCCGATATCAAATATAAAATTATATTCATAGTTATACAATAACTTTAGTAAAATTACATATTATTAATTTTTTTTCTAAGGAAGATTTTTTTTTTTGTTTATCAGAGAATTTTTTAGTAAAGTTTGACGCAAAAATGTCAATATGACACAATTCAATTTTTTCTCAATTACATTATATACTATCATTTATCATTATAAGTCCAAATTTAGTAGAAAGCTGAGACAAATAATATAAGAATACATAATTGTTTGTTGATATATCTTCTTGTGAGAATTTCATTTTAGAATTTCAACAATCATGAGAATTTAATAGTCATAGTATCAGTTATGTCTCTCTCTAAACCATAACCGAGATATAAGTTTGTAGGTCTTACAATATTAGTTGGTCACTTTTAATTAAATTTTTCATTTTTCATTATTGATATATTCTTTTGTAAGAAATTCTCTTAGAGGTGTCATATCATCACAAAGAAGGCCTAAGAGCAATTCAAGCTTCCTTTTAATAGTAAAATATGTTATATCAATTTTCAAGATATAATTTGACCGATCAATATAATAGATATCCAATCATAAAAATTATGGATTAACATATATGAAGAATATGAAATACAAAATGGATAAATAATAAAATGGTGAAACTGAATATACAATAGATGATAAGATATTCTTATATGAGTGACCATTTGTTTTACAAATTTCTCGTAAGGATGCATGAAAATCAATAGATACTTTAGTCAATATTCTGTCATAGAAATCAATAAATTAGTGAAGGCATACATGAAAAGTAAGAAAAAAACATAAGACATTATTAAAAATTGAAGAATACGTACCCAAGAGTTATATTTGAGAAAGGAAATGATGACTCAAACAAAAAATCTATAAATTAGTAAATACCTTTTTCTTCCTCTGGTTCTATCACATGGATCTGGAGTAAGTAGATTAAAATAATATAACGTTTCTATGTTCTCGATAACAAATGAACAACCAATATCAATAAATAAATGAGAAAAATAAGATTGTATACCTACAATCATTGTTATGATAAAAAAATATTTTAAAGATAACTTTTAAATGAACAATATAATTTGATAAGAGTAATTGAGAATATCGGCCTTTTCATCCATTAACATTCTATTTGTAGTGAAAAATTATTTCTTTCAACCTACAAATGAAGAACAAAAACTAAACATTAGTACAAATGAATATTGAGTGAAAATGTCAAATATTAAGATTTAGAAATGAGTAGAAAAAGAATGTGGGGTGGTGGTTATAAAAAGTGAGAGTGAACCTATTAGTCACTAAACTTTCTCATTTTATAAGTTATATTTGGAGGAATGTAAAAGGATGCATACAATTATGATGATCTTTTTGGTTACTCATACAATTATGATGATGCTAATTTAATTTTTTTTAGATTTAATTTAATAAATTAAAAGAGGTAATATTAAGATTTTAACAAAGATTGAAAACATTTTCTTAGAGCGCCACATCATCACAATGAAGGCCTATAGATATCCAATCATAAAAATTATGGATTAACATATATGAAGAATATGAAATACAAAATGGATAAATAATAAAATGGTGAAACTGAATATACAATAGATGGTAAGATATTCTTATATGAGTGACCATTTGTTTTACAAATTTCTCGTAAGGATGCATGAAAATCAATAGATACTTTAGTCAATATTTTGTCATAGAAATCAATAAATTAGTGAAGGCATACATGAAAAGTAAGAAAAAAACATAAGACATTATTAAAAATTGAAGAATACGTACCCAAGAGTTATATTTGAGAAAGGAAATGATGACTCAAACAAAAAATCTATAAATTAGTAAATACCTTTTTCTTCCTCTGGTTCTATCACATGGATCTGGAGTAAGTAGATTAAAATAATATAACGTTTCTATGTTCTCGATAACAAATGAACAACCAATATCAATAAATAAATGAGAAAAATAAGATTGTATACCTACAATCATTGTTATGATAAAAAAATATTTTAAAGATAACTTTTAAATGAACAATATAATTTGATAAGAGTAATTGAGAATATCGGCCTTTTCATCCATTAACATTCTATTTGTAGTGAAAAATTATTTCTTTCAACCTACAAATGAAGAACAAAAACTAAACATTAGTACAAATGAATATTGAGTGAAAATGTCAAATATTAAGATTTAGAAATGAGTAGAAAAAGAATGTGGGGTGGTGGTTATAAAAAGTGAGAGTGAACCTATTAGTCACTAAACTTTCTCATTTTATAAGTTATATTTGGAGGAATGTAAAAGGATGCATACAATTATGATGATCTTTTTGGTTACTCATACAATTATGATGATGCTAATTTAATTTTTTTTAGATTTAATTTAATAAATTAAAAGAGATAATATTAAGATTTTAACAAGGATTGAAAACATTTTCTTAAAGTGCTACATCATCACAATGAAGGCCTATGAGCAATTCAACCTTCCTTTTACTAGTAAAAGATTTTTTTTTTTTTTTTGACTAATTCCATATATCATTCTTATAACTCTAAAATCATCTCCAAATTGAAAAGCCATCAGTCCTATTTATTATAAATGAATGAGTATTGATATTAATTAAAAAATAAGTTACACTTTCACAAAGTAAAATATATTTTAACAATAATACTATTAATTTATGTAAAACAATGTATAAAATTATTTTAAATAACTTTAAAATAAATTATAATATCAAAATATCCAACAATCCCCCATAATTTATTTTAAAGTTTTCAAGAATACTCAAAACACCATTTCCTGGATTAACATCATCGATGTAATGCATCAAACTGGTGTAGCAAGCTATATGAACCAGTGTTAGACTGATAGTACTTAACACACAGTAACATTGGTGTAGCAAGCTATATGAACCAATGAAACTTAGCGTATGTTAGCGGTCTACCAATCGCATTACACCCCACAGTTCTTGCTGTTGCTGCTGTGTTGCGCGAATAGGTCGTGCGCGTGCCTAAATTCTTTCATGAGTGCTCTAGAGATTTCGCCAAGATCTCATACAAGCGGCCCCACTTGACACTCACATAGGTGATTTCATCAAGTGTCTGCTGCAAACACTAGTGCAGAAAGGGGATTCCACTACTGGCCAAAGGGACTTTCCACTGGCCGTGGGCTAATGCTGGCGTCGTTGTAAGTCCATACTTTCCACGTCGGGTCTTTTAATACCCGTCGTGGTATCCTAATTTCTTCTTTAATTATTATTTAAAATTATGTAGATTCCACGTCGGTTTTTCCAATTACCAGTAGTGGTATGTATGGGATTCCACGTCGGTTATAATGAATACCAGTAGTGGTATGTATGGTTTCAAATTTTTTTAATATAAATCATGGGGATTCCACTACGGTTTTAATGAATACCAGTAGTGGTATGTATGTTTTTCACGACTGTTAAACTGAATATCAGTAGTGGTATGTTTGATATTATTTTTTTTCATTTTTTGCTTCCTGTACAATTTTTAGGCATCACAAACAGACCATATGTATTGGTAACTCTTTTTATCCACTACAGACCACTATGTGAATACTCTATCAGGGCTTAAATTAAATATAGCCAAAACCATTCAACAAGTTCAATCATGTAATATAGTTTATAGTATAAATTTTTATGCCATACAAATTTTTTTTATTGCTATTAAACTATAATGCTACTGCTATACAAGTTCAATCATGTAATACTACAAACTATAATTTTACTGCTATACAATTTTTTTTTTCTACTGCTATGCACATCATATAGTTTATAGTATTAAAATTGCACATATACAAACTAAAATGTTGTCAAACCTTTTAAAAGAAGCAGAAAAGTACCATGTATGGATTCAGCAGATACAAGTTGTATGCACCCTTTTCCATACTTGTTTTAGCAAGTTTCAAGAAGTAGAGGTTATCAATACCATAGCTGAAACAAAGAAGAACACCACATAAAATTAGGGCAGATCATGTTAATCTATACTTACCATGGTGCATAGAACTTCACCAGAACGCTTGTTTATTGTGCACGCTTGTTTTCTCAGTATTGGGTAAGGTAAATTGGTGCACAGACTCAAAATTAATCAATAGTAGATACTCCACAGGTCCCAGGTTTCCTATTAGGTGTTGGTTAAAGCAAATTATATCCATGGGTTGGATACTTGCAGAAGGAGTGACACAGGAGAGTTGGGCGTGTAGACCTAATGCCCTAGCAAAAAAAGTTACGAAGCCACCGATACTAATGCGGCTGGTTGGTTCCTTAATTATTTTAGCAATATTGTTTAGGAGAAAGACAGCAGCATTAACAGGTCTGTTTTGGGAAACACAAAACATCAGAAAAAGTTCTTCTTTGGTGACGGTCTGGATGTTTGTAGGTTTCCTGAAAAATGTATGGGCGATGATTTTGTGGAAATATCTAATGGCTGGATTGTGAATTTCGGTGTTATACCTAGCAGAAAGAGCGGTGTTAGGGTTTCCGGATATGCTTCCCCAATAATAATCGAGTTCGCTATCCATAAAGGAATCATCCTGGACTTTCGTAAAGGCATTGAGGCCACTAGGGACTCCTAGGATTTCAGCTATCTCATGGGTTGTCAGGTGATAAGTATGTCCAAGCATCCTAAAGGTTACTAGTCCTCCATGAAGATAAGTCCCTCGGTTGGGTTCATATTTGAACGAACTCAAGAATTCCAAGGTCAAGTTGCGAAAAGTGGATAGGTCGGAGAAAATAAAGTTATCCCACCCCAGCTGGTGGACAAGATACCTCACACTCTCAGATATTCCCAGGGCTATCATAGTGTTTCCATCAGGGCAAACATGGGGGGACATTTCTTTCTGGAAAAGAGATTCGTAGCGCTTTCGTTGCGTGTTACTTCTGAAGGATGTAGTCTGATTATCAGCCATTTTTTAATCTAAATCTGTTATTTCACAAGTAATCACAAGGGTTAGTGCTGATCAAAAAATTTATCATATTTCCCACTTCCACATAATTCAAACATAATAAGAACAAAAGACAAAAATGAAAATAAAGAAATGAAAAACATAATAAGAACAAAAGACAAATCATGGGTTACCTCCCATGCAGTGCTTCATTTAACGTCGGTAGCTCGACTAGGTAAAAGTTGAAAAACTAAGTTGTCGGAGGGAGATCATCTAGCTTAAAGCTAGAGGAGTATTCTCCATCGCTTGGGATATAGTAATGCTTTAGACGCTGCCCATTAACAATAAATGTTTGTTTTGACTGACTTTTAATTTCTATAGCGCCGCTTTGGAAAACTCTATTGATTTCAAAAGGTCCCGACCATCGCGATCGGAGTTTTCCAGGGAACAATCGTAACCTAGAGTTAAAAAGGAGTACAAGTTCTCCCACTCTGAATTCTCTATTATGTATGTGCCTATCATGCCATTTTTTAGTTCGTTCTTTGTATATTTTGGCATTTTCATAGGCGTCTAACCTTAATTCCTCTAGTTCATGCAAATCTAATATCCTTTTTCTACCGGAAGCTTGATAATCCATATTAAGGGTTTTAACTGCCCAATAGGCTTTATGTTCTAATTCTACCGGCAAGTGGCATGACTTTCCATATACGAGTTTGAATGGAGTGGTTCCTATGGGTGTTTTGTAAGCTGTTCTATAAGCCCATAAAGCATCGTCAAGCTTTGCGGCCCAATCCTTTCTAGAAGTGGAAACAGTTTTCTCTAGGATTGATTTGATTTCTCTATTAGAGACTTCAACTTGGCCGCTTGTTTGTGGATGGTAAGGTGTTGCAACTCGGTGTTTCACTCCACATTTCTTTAGTAGATTTTCGAATTGCTTTGATATGAAGTGAGATCCGCCATCACTTATAACTATCCTAGGGATTCCAAACCTAGGGAAAATGGTTTTCTTGAACAACTTAATTACTACTCGCGTATCATTTGTAGGTGAAGCTATGGCTTCTATCCATTTGGACACATAGTCTACGGCTACGAGTATGAATTTATTACCCATGGAGGATGGAAAAGGTCCCATGAAATCTACTCCCCAAACATCGAAGATTTCGACCTCTAAAATGTTATTAAGTGGCATCTCATTTCTTTTGGAAATATTTCCAGTTCGCTAGCATTGGTCACACTTTGCAATGAAAGCGTGGGCATCTTTGAAAATGTTAGGCCAGTAGAGTCCTGCTTGGAGTATTTTATGGGCGGTTTTAGACGTGCTTGCATGTCCGCCATAAGGTGATGAGCGGCAGTGGTTGAGAACGCTCTCTGTTTCTTCTTCAGGGATACACCGACGAAAAATTCCATCAGCGCCTCTTTTAAATAAGAGAGGCTCATCCCAATAATATTGTTTGACGTCATGAAAGAACTTTTTCTTCTTTTGATAGGTTAGCTCAGGTGGTAAAACTCCGGCGGCTAAGTAATTGGCGAAATCAGCGTACCATGGAACAACGATTTGTGCAAATGCGGTTTCTGTGTATTCATGGCTGATTTCATTTTTGTTAGGAGGAAGGTCAGATTGGGCAATTAACCTATCACAGGGGAAATCATCATTAATTGGGATTTTATCTTCTTTGATATCATCAAGTCTAGATAAATGGTCCGCCACTGTATTTTCTATTCCTTTCTTATCTTTGATTTCTAGGTTGAACTCTTGTAGTAGCAGTATCCATCTCAGGAGTCTTGGTTTTGCATCCTTTTTGTTTAGGAGATAGCGGATTGCTGCGTGATCAGTATAAACGATGATTTTAGCTCCTACCAAATAAGAGCGGAATTTGTCGATGGCAAAAACTACCGCTAAGAGTTCTTTTTCTGTTGTGGCATAATTTAGTTGTGCCGCGTCTAAAGTTCTACTTGCTTAATAAATAGCATGTAGCTTTTTGTCTTTTCTTTGGCCAAGAACGGCTCCTATAGCGTAATCGCTGGCATCACACATGATTTCAAAAGGTTCACTCCAATCAGGAGGTTGCATTATAGGTGCGGAAATCAAGGCTTGCTTAAGGAGCTGGAATGCTTCCATACATTTATCATCGAAGATGAATTCAGCGTCCTTCATTAAAAGACCGGTTAAAGGCTTGGTTATTTTAGAGAAATCTTTAATGAATCGCCGATAAAAACCGGCATGTCCTAGAAAACTTCGTATTTCTCTAATTGTTTTGGGAGGTTGAAGGTTTTCAATTACTTCTATTTTAGCTTTGTCTACTTCTATCCCTCTATTGGATACTATGTGTCCTAGTACTAGTCCTTCTTGAACCATGAAATGACATTTTTCCCAATTAAGTACTAAGTTTACTTTCACACATCTTTGTAAAACCGACTCTAGATTGGCGAGACAACCTTCGAAACTTTCCCCATAAACTGAAAAGTCGTCCATGAAGACTTCCATGATGTTGTTTATAAAGTCGTCGAATATAGCCATCATACATCGTTGGAAAGTCGCAGGGGCGTTATATAATCCAAATGGCATTCGCCTATAGGCAAAGGTACCAACAGGACAGGTGAAGGTAGTTTTCTCTTGATCATCGGGGTGAATTGGGATTTGGAAAAATCCGGAGTACCCATCTAGGTAGCAGAAATAGGAGTGGTTAGCTAGACGCTCGAGCATTTGATCGATAAAAGGTAAAGGAAAGTGATCTTTGCGAGTTGCTTTGTTTAACTTCCGGTAGTCTATGCACATTCGCCAGCCAGATTCGATTCGTTTTGAAACAGCTTCTCCCTTCTCATTTTTCACTACTGTAAGTCCTCCTTTCTTAGGTACCACATGAACAGGGCTTACCCATTTACTATCGGATATTTGGTATATGATGCCTGCATCAAGAAGTTTCAACACTTCCTTCTTCACTACTTCGCTTAAGATAGGATTTATTCTTCTTTGGTGTTCTCTAGAGGTTTTTGCGTCTTCTTCTAGTAAGATACGATGCATACACACAGAAGGGCTTATACCCTTTAGGTCGGAGATGTTATACCCTAAGGCTGCAGGGTATTTTCTTAAGACGTTTAGTAATTTCTCGGTCTCTATAGGGTTTAGGTCAGCATTTACTATGACTGGACGATTCAGGTCATCATCTAAATATTCATATCTAAGGTTTTTTGGTAGCGGTTTGAGTTCTAGCGAAGATTGTTTAGGTTCTGGCGTGAGATTGGGTTCGAATGGAGGTTCCTCTCTCAAGTTATCTTCTACACTAAGTTTTAGTGAAGCTTGGCCTTCATTTATAGGAGGTTCTAAAATTTCTATTTCTTGAGGTAGTTCTTTCTCTATTTCCTTAACACACTCTTCTATTATATCGATGGCGTAACAAGTGTCTTCTATTACGGGTGTTTTCATGAATTTAGAAAGAATAAACTCAATTTTCTCTTCTCCCACTTCAAGAGTGAGTTTCCCTCGCTTCACATCTATTATTGCGCCTGCAGTGGCCAGGAAAGGTCTTCCTAATAGAATAGGAATACAGGCGTCTTCCGTGATGTCCATTACAGCGAAATCTGTAGGGATATATAGCTGGCCAATTTTTACTGGAATATTTTCTAAGATACCTACAGGGTATTTGATCGAGCGATCAGCTAATTGAAGGGACATCCTAGTAGGTTTTAGATCATTTAAGTTTAACTTTTTGCTAATTGAGAGGGGCATAAGACTAACGCTGGCTCCTAAATCACAGTGTGCTTTATCTATTACAAAGTTGCCGATTACACAAGGAATCGAGAAACTTCCCGGATCTTTTAGCTTTGGTGGCATCTTGTTTTGAAATATGGCACTGCACTCTTCAGTAAGTGCAACGGTACTATCATCATCTAGTTTCCTCTTGTTTGACAGAATTTCCTTAAGAAACTTAGAATATGTTGGCATTTGCGCTATGGCTTCGGAAAAAGGTATAGTTATGTTAAGTTGTTTTAGAAGTTCCACAAACTTTTTAAACTGACTATCTGTTTTTGGCTTTGCGAGTCTGTGTGGAAAGGGGATAGGAGTTTTGTAGACAGGAAGTGGGTCTTTTTCTTTTGTTTCTTCCTTGTCCTCCGGTTTAGCGCTTTCCGACTCTCTTACGGCATCTTTCGAGGTTTCCTTTGCCTCATCGGTTCTCTCATTGTTTTCCGGTTTCTTAACAATACGAGCAACTGGGTCTTGTAATTCTTTACCACTCCTAGTTGTTACAGCATGTAAGGCATTCGCGTGCCCTTTAGGATTTGGTTCGGGTTGGCCTGGAAAAGTGCCGGCTGGAGCGGCGAGAGCTGCTTGTTGTTGTGCCACTTGAGAAATTTGTGTTTCTAACATCTTGTTATGGGTGGCTAGTGCATCTACTTTGTTTGATAATTGTTTCACTAATTCATTCGTATGAATATTTTGGTTTAGGAATTTGTCCATCATCAGATCAAAGTTGGATTTTTTAGGTGGTTGGGTTGCAGCTTGTTGTCCCATTTGCTTTTGAAAACCTGGAGGTGTTTGACTAGGGGGGAATAAGGCATTGTTATTTTTGTAAGAGAGATTAGGATGGTTCTTCCAACCGGGATTATAACTATTGGAGTAGGGGTTCCCTTGGGCATAGTTTACTTGGTCGAGTCCGGCAAGTAATTGACATTCGGAGGGCATGTGTCCGGGAACTCCACATAGTTCGCAGTTTGGCTGCACTGCAACTACGGTAGCTGGTAGAGTTAAACTTTCCAATTTCTGAGAAAGGGCTTCTACTTTTGCATTGACTTGGTCTATGCCGCTTACTTCGTACATTCCACCTTTCGTCTGGGATTTCTCTATGGCAGCGCGTTCGCTTCCCCATTGATAATGGTTTTGGGCCATGTTTTCTATAAGTTGGGTGGCTTCTTGGTAAGGTTTATCCATTAGCGCGCCACCGGCGGCCGCATCTATGGTAAGTCTAGTGTTATATAGCAGCCCATTATAGAAGGTATGGATTATAAGCCATTGTTCTAAACCGTGGTGTGGACAGAGTCTCATCATATCCTTGTATCTTTCCCAAGCTTCGAAGAGTGATTCTCCATCTTTTTGCCTAAATCCGTTGATTTGGGCTCTTAACATAGCTGTCTTGCTTGGCGGGAAATATCTGGCCAAGAATTGCTTCTTCAGTTCATTCCATGTAGTGATGGAGTTCGTTTTGTTGCACGATTTGCAACAGCGCGGGTTTCAATTCGAAGTTCCTTTCTTCGATGTTAGGGGGCGCGATACTCGAATGAGGTTCCACTTCGGAGGGAACGGCATAGTCCTTGAGAGGACGTTCGCGTTGAGCCATCGGTATGAGGTTAAATTGTTTTTGAAATTCGCGGATTCGGCGTTTTAAATGAATATAACGCTCTATTTCAGGGATAGGTTGTTCTAATGATTCCTCGGAGGTACGAGTACTGGGCATACAACCTAAGAAAAAGGGTTGCCTTAATCGTCACAAATTAAAAACTATTTAGCGAAAATTTACTAAATTAGTCCCCGGCAACGGCGCCAAAAACTTGATGCGATAACTCTGCAAGTGCACAGGTATATCGTGTAGTTATAAAAGATTATCGATCCCACATGGACTATTTGTTAATATTTCGCTTATGTTTTTAATATATCGTAAGGTTAAGGCTAGATATTAATTAAAGAAGGCGTTTTAGATAATTAATTAAACTGTATTAAATAAAATATTATTAAACTAACCGGAATGTGAATTAAGTTGCTTCAATGGATTCGGTAATTAAACTGCGTTTTGAAATAATGTTACTTTTTAATAAACTGAAATTGATTAAAAGATACGCGTCTCACACTCTCGCGCTAATGAGTAATATCGTATAGATATAAAATAAATGTTTCACTTTCGCTCTCGCACTTACTTATAAAAATACTTTTTTGAAAATCAATTCGATTTAATTAAAAAGATCTAGTTTTCTCAAAACAACATTAGTTTAAAAATATAGTCTCACGCCGTCGCGCTATTGAACTGATACTATATTATATAAATGAATGCTTCACTCTCGTTCTCACATCTATTTATAAAATACTTTTTGAAAACTAATATAGTTTAATTATCTTTAAAGAGCTGTCGCGGTGTTTAAAAATAATGTTCAGTTTTTACTATCCGATATAAATCTCACACTGTCGCGCTATTAATTTATACCTTAGTTAATTTTTACTCTCGTGCAAAATCTTTAATTTAATTATTAAAAACTGAACAGAAAACTAGATTGAAAAAAAAACTTAAGTCACAGATTAATTACCAAATCCAGATTAGCTTCCTAATTCACATTCCAGTTAAATAGATTTAGTTGCGCATGATTTTATTTGACAAGATACTGATTAAATAATTCTTAGTTAAACGAAACATTTAAACAGAGTAACAGTAAATCAAACAGAGCATACGAATATCAAACTGGAATATAATAAAATTAAACTTGAATTGGTAATTATATCAAAGCATAAATCTGAATATTGAAACTGAATAAAGTAAAAGTACTGTTATTAAAACTTACAAATACTAGTGAAACTAGTACAGGTACACAGGAACAAAGGAAATCAAAGACAAACTGATTGAAACTGGAACTGGAAGTGTAAGCAGCAACACCACACCTTTCCGTAAACTAAAACACTTAACAACTGAATTTTAAACTGAATTTTTCTCTTAAGTCTGCGTAGAATAATGTGTGAAAAACACTGACTAGTGTTCTCTATTTATAGTCTTTATGAGATACAAATATCTCCTTCGAATTCGTTGTTCCGTTATAAGAAACGTGCATATCGTAGTTACTTCCACCGAAATCTGAGGAGCAGTTGAGTTGAGGATAAAGCCGTGTGAAACGTGCCCGTGAAAGTAGGAAGGAAACACTACGTGGCGGGTGCCATAAAGCACATGGCGGGCGCCATGTGGACAAAGCCTGTGGCGGGTGCCACAAGGCACATGGCCGGCGCCATGGCTTATAGGTGTGGCGAGTGCCACAAGCATGGCCAACGCCATGTGTTGTTATGTGGACCACATGTGCCTGGCACATGCCAAGTGCATGTGGGCTTGGCTTGTTCGTCCAACTTCTTTTGGGCTTCTCTTCCATCTGATCCAATGTCTTTTTTTATCCACTTTGACATTAATTTTGTGACCTTTTTTTATTTCGAGAAGTTCCGGAAATACCTGTAATACACAATAAAAAATGATAATAATACTACTAAAATGCAAGGAAAATAATAAAATATTAAACTAATATTATAAAATAAATACTATATTTTTCAGTGTTATCAGTGATAGTATCTCTTGATCGCCTGAATGTATTTGATGACAAATGTTGTGCCAAGTGTTATGGCACCTGACTATTGAGTCCACTATCCACTATGACTGAGAATTTATTTTTCTCAGATGTTTATGGGAATTTATTTTTTCCCTGATGTTCTTATGTTGAAGAAATGCGCTTTACACTATGAGGAGTTTATTTCTCCTACTTCTTAGCATCTACTATGGGAGTTTATTTCTCCCTTGTGTTGTTCCATGTGGCTAGTTGTTTTATTCCGCTGTTGCATTGCCTCTGATGCTACTTACCTCTCTTGGAAGTAGTTTTATTATGTGTTACTTTCTTTCCTAGTTGTGTGATCATGTTGACTCGAAGGAAAGGTAATACTGTATCTCTCTATATACTGGTCTAATATTGTTTTAGCCAAAATTTGCCAAAGGGGGAGATTGTTGGGTTTTTGTAAGTTGGCTACATTTTGCAAAAACATATTTTAGCCAAGTGTTGAGACAAATGTGCTCACCCCAAGTGTTGTGACAAATGTTGGTACACTTTGGAACAACACCTGTCTGTGTATCTGTGCGCGCCAGCTAGCGGGTTTAAATTTCTACTCAATCTTTTGAAGATCTGTTTGAAGAATTGTTTCAAGGTTTCTTACAGAGGAAGGCACACGTGTTTAATGTGTTTCATGAGGCAGCCAAACCCTAGTTTTATTTTCCTAAGGAATTATATTTTTGGAAAATATATTTTTGCGTTTCAAAAAAATATAACTATTGTTTTCAAAAATATATCACAGCTGCCGCAATTCTAGAAGCCCTAATTTTGTCTTGAAGCCCAAGTCATTCTACTGCTATAAATACGAAGGCAAGCATATGGTTTCAAGCATCTAAAATCTTGTCTTACAAAGCGTGTGTTTTTAGGGATTTTAGAGTGTTAATTGTGAGCCTTTCTTGTGTCTCATTGATGCAAGCTTAGGACCTGAGTTTATTGAGTTGTAAGTGTGAACTTCTCCTAAGCTTTGAAGTACGGAGATTGTTCTAGTGTGTTGTGTGGTTTACTCGCAAGCTTTTAAGCAAGAGTGAATCCTAGTTTCTTAGGAGTGTGTCTCCACCTGTTGTGATTGTTGAATTGAATAACAACGCTGTCTGTGTTGTTAAGGTGGGAATTGGGACGGGGTCTCATATCTAGGAGTTCCTAGGTAGAAGTATCATTGGGTAGTGATTAAGTGAGAAGTTGTAAACGGGTGAGTTTAGCTTCGAAGTAATACTGCTGATAGTGGACTTCATTCCTGGATTGGTATCCCCCAGAGTAGGCTTTAGGCTGAACTGGGTTAACAACTCTCGTGTGTTATTTACTTTACTGTTTGTATTGTTTTATGTTATTTGCTCTGTTTATAGACAAGTGTTGGCGCACCGGTAACAACATCTGTCTACAACAGACAAGTGTTGATACACCTTGATCAACACCTGTCCACTGTGTGCCAGGAATTTCAGAATACAACTGCTCTTAAGAGAACCTTAATGAGCAAATACAATGAATACAAAGTATTTGGACTAAGAGTTAAAAACACTAGTTCAGAGGTTCAGAGCTTGTATTCGAAAATCGGAGTTTGTTCGAGCGCGTGTAAGATATTGATTACTTTGCAACTTGATTCTTCTAGTATATATAGGACTGAGAAAGAGTCGTTGCAAAGATGACCGTTGATGAAGATATCCTTTGTCTTCAAGCAACTTGTCTGATGCAGTTTGGTCGTTTCCAAAATAGAGTAAGAGTTTCAGACACTTTGACCATGTGCAGAGAAGACTTTCCTTATTCAGCTAATAAGTCTGATATCCCGCGTTCTCAAGAGTGGACAGACAAAAAGAGATTAGCTGTTCTGATCAAGGTTGAAGGGTCCTTTTCTTCATTGGTAGGAGAGTTGACCTTCAAATGAGAATCTTCACAGACTTCAAGAAGATCTTCAGAGTTTGACGAAGCTCAGACTTTAAGAAGTTCTGATGACTTCATCTTCTCATGCTTGTAACTACTGAGGACCATTATCTTCTGAAACCTTGTGAACTTCTGAATACTCGTCTTCTGAGCTTTCTTTAGAGCTTATCTGAAGCTAAGTTCTGCACACTTAAAATAAATTTTTAGTCCTTCCAATTGTATATTAATACTTTGTTATCATCAAAACCTTAATAGATTTAGGGGCAAACATTTTTAAATCAATTTTGTTCCAACACTCTAGAGATTTCGCCAAGATCTCATACAAGCGGCCCCACTTGACACTCACATAGGTGATTTCATCAAGTGTCTGCTGCAAATCATACACCACCCATAAGGGATATGAAATTCATTAAAACTTTATAGTAAGTTTAACCTCTCAATAATGCAGTGTCTAGCACTTTCTCACTCACACCATAGAAAAAGGACTAAACAAAAATTAATTAATTAATTTTTGGTGCTAGCAGATCTAACAAGTAACTTGTTCTTACCCATATGAACCTTATTCATGGGATCTCCAATCACAAAGGTTGGGTTCTTATCATTTGTTGATTTCAAATGGCTTAAGTCCGATTCCCCTCGATGTGTCACAAAATTATTTCTTCTCAGAGACTTTATTTAGTACGTACTTTACACAAATGATGAAGACATAATTTTCTTCCATCAAGTATAATATTGACTAAGACGTCTCTAAGTCAATTAATCTCATATTTATCAAGTTTATAACAACAAGCTTGTTCTTCACAATAAATTTATACACATCTGCTTAGTTAACTAAGCGACAACATTCTCACTTAGAATAATAAAATTCATTTATTGATTTTATTTTCATAATTAACATCATTGTATTATTTTAATACAATGACTCATCGCATTAAACGATATCTCATATATTGTCAAACTAACTTTCATAATATAATTCACCAGGTCTATTTAGACAAATTCTAAGTGACAACATCTCTACTAATGAGAAAATGAAACTCAATATTTGATTTATTATATAGGTCTACTTGAAAGGCTATCAAGCGACAACACCCTCACATTTGATAACATAGGTGAATTTTTATTCAGATCTACTTGAATTTATTTCAAGTGGCAGTGCCCCCTCAATAAGGACAATATATAATTTTGCACATTATGATATATTTTATCATAAACAAATTTCACTAAACATCATTGTATTATATACAATGGATAATCCACAATTTTTCTAAACATCATTGTATTATTTTAATACAATGGATAACCCACAATATACCATATTATAGTTTATGGTATCTCAAAAACATTTCATGAATCACATTCATGTTAAGGTCTACTTAGAATATTTCTAAGCGACAATATTTTTATCACATATGTAACTCTATGAATTTTTCAATATTATATCTCCGAAATTTGCTTTCGATAATGCTCTACAAATTTACATGTTTTAGTGGAAACTAATATTAGAGCATCACTTGAATGGGCAATATAAATTGTGAACCACCAAGTATCATAAAGATTAAAGATATACAAAACTTTTACATCAATTTATATTTACTCAAACATACACTTCACAGAAAATTTATCCATAAACTTCTCAATTATACTCAAAATAAATTTTGACCGTAATGAGATAAGCCCCAGATTAAAAAACCATTTTAAACAAGTTGAAGTGCACACGAAGAAATTTCAGCTTTACAAATCTTCTATGAATTATACACATCTATCTAATTCAATTTTATGCAAAATAAATTTCCAGTTCCCTCAATTCTACACATTTAACTGCACATAATTTTTCAATATCTAGAAACACTGTGAGGACTGTGAGGTGTGTCACATAGAAACAGAAAACCTTGTATACAATATTACTTCTTCAATTTAATGGCCACTAATAATTTTGAATAAATAAAACTATAGTATTTGTATTCACCTAGAAATAGGAACAGGCATCCACATAACACCCATAAATAGACACCCAAACATGGATATAGTTTGCAATTAACACAAGTGAGTCATTGTAAACAATAAAAATTAAAAAAAATTGAAATAGATAGAACCTGAATGAAGTATATGAGGTATAGCTTTCAGAAACTTATTCACCATTTCTCAATACAATCAAGTTCACCGAGCACCAGTAATGAGTCTCATAATTCAACATGGTTTTGGTGAAATCAATTGACCTCTCTGCTTTTTTATAGTTTCCAAATCGAGATGAATTCTACCAAAGGGCATCAAATAAATCCTTAAGATTGTTGTAAAATTGGACCTATCATCACATCCATAATAATAAACAACATATTAATTTATGTAATTAATCAAATATGAATGATAATAAGATAAAATAGAGATTATAGAACTTATCTATGATTGTTGTATATCGTTGTTGGCACTACCGCGAAGTAAGCAACCATGGAATAATACCTGAGGCGTGTTGATCTCACTGTCCTTAAGGATTTATCCGCCTCATAAGCGCAAATCCCCAGGATTCAACAGGTCCTTCCCGAATACGAATCATATCCGAGGTGACAGAACTAGCAAGAAATAATTAAACACCGGTGATGTAATTCAGGAAGATAACTCAATGTGAAGAGGAAAATAATTTTTTTTATTTTAATAGTGTGATTTTTGTTCTCATATAAAACAAAGGAAGAGGAAGCAATCTCCTCCATGAGTATTTTCTCATTCCATATATCATTCTTATAACTCTAAAATCATCTCCAAATTGAAAAGCCATCGGTCCTATTATAATTATAAATGAATGAGTATTGATATTAATTAAAAAATAAGTTACACTTTCACAAAGTAAAATATATATATTTTTAAAAAAATACTATTAATTTATGTAAAACAATGTATAAAATTATTTTAAATAACTTTAAAATAAATTATAATATCAAAATATCCAACAAAAAGAGTGTTGAGGTATGTCAAGGAGACCATAAATTATGGTATCAAATTCTGTCGATCACAAAATTTCAAATTGCAAGATTACTCTGATAGTGATTGGGTAGGATCTTTAGATGACATGAAAAGCACTTCAGGCTACTGTTTTAGCTCTGGATCAGGGATATTCTCTTGGTGTGCTTTGTGGCTAAGAAAAATACTATCTGATATGCACTTGGAGCTAAGGGAAACTACTTAGGTAATGGTGGACAACCAGGAAACCATAGCCATCTCCAAAAATACAGTCTTTCATGGAAGAACAAAGAATTTTAGCATCGAATTATTTTTTCTAAGAGATGTACAGGAGGATGGAGCTGTGTGTTTGAAGTATTGCAAGACCGAAGATCAGCTTTCAGATATCTTTACAAAAGCTCTTCCAAGAAGCAGGTTTGAGTTACTAAGGGAGAAACTTGGAATATCCAACAGCTGATACAAGGAGGAGTGTTGAACGTGTGTATCAGCAGTTGTTACGGCTAGCTGCATTTGTTGACCAAGTGTTTGTTTATTTTTCCAGCTACTTATTAGCAAATAAAGTAGTCGCTGAAGTTTAGGAGTTTTTTACTCATTATTTGTTATTTATTTCACTTACAACTTTGTATTAAATAGTAGATTTTCATTCAATAAAAAATTGTTTTCCTCTTCCTATATTTTGTAAGTTAAGGTTATTTACCAACAAGAAGAAACAAAAACATTCCACAAACTCAAGAAACCTTAAAAATATTAAGGATTTGAAACCTGGGGCAATACTGGAAAACTTCAGCTACAAGCTACATCATCCCAATGTCGAAAGTCATAAAAGCATAAGGAAAGGTTGATTATGTTTCGAAATACAGGAAAGTCATTGCAATACGAATTGATCTTTGAAAGCCTGCTCGTCATCTACAAATAATAAAAAGTTCAAAACACAAAAACTAGTTACATATACAAATGAAATTGAATGTGAATATATTCCATATGAAAATTCAGTAGCTTACCGTGAGTTTTAAAATCTGAACATTATAAATTGTTCTAAAGGGAACCTCAAATGCAAGTATATCGGCCGTGATCAAATTGGATAAGGTTGTAACCCTAACATGTCTATGGTCTTGTTCTATACAGTAAATGTAAGTTTTCAAATTCTCCAAAATATTTTTTTTAAGGTTTCTTAATTATGTGATTGATTGTGAAAAGACTAGAGCTTTTGGAACAAAAAAATATGAGGATTGAAAAATAAAAAATTAAAGTGCACACGTGTTTTTATTATTATTATTTCTTTCCTTATTTTTAGAGATTTAGTTTTAATGACTACTTCATTAATTAGTAATAATTATTTATTATAAAAAGAATTTACTATTAATTATTTATAATTATGTGAATGATTGTGTGTAACCATTAATGTTTAAGTGAGGACTCCCACAAGAATTTCTCATAAGCTTCTATATGGAATTTTTAAGGTTACATAATTAAAACATCCTTCACCTTTTTAAGGTTTCTTGAGTTTGTGGAATGTTTTTGTTTCTTCTTGTTGGTAAATAACCGTAACTTACAAAATCTAGGAAGAGGAAAACAATATAGAACAATTTAATTATGTGATTGAGTGTGTGTAACCATTAATGTTTAAGTGAGGACTCCCACAAGAATTTCTCACAAGTTTCTATTATGTGATTTTTATATTTTTTTTTGCATTATTCCTTTATATTTCAAGTTTAACAAGGTGAAGGATGTTTTAATTTATATTATACATTTATACTGTAACAAAAAAAAATTAAACATTTATAATACAATTTTTTTTTGACGAATTTATAATACAATACTATTCTTCTAATATTTGTTTAACTAGCCACTATTTTTTTTTTTACAAAACAGGGCTATAATAGTTTGTATAGTCAAATTTCCATAACACAGAGAAATAATAATAATATACAAATAATTGAAACAAAGAAATAAAAAATTAAAGCTACTAGATTTGGTTTTGTAGTGAGGGGTTTGGATAATACGCTATAGATACTGAGTTCGATTTCCATGTCATTGTAAACAAAAAAAAATAAAAAAAATAAAAAAAGAGAGCTTAATTAGTTTGTAGCAAATTAAAAAAAAAAAAGATTAGTTGGAATGAAAAAAATATGACCAATTATAATTTTTTTTTATAAAGTGAACATTTTTTTCCTTTCGTTATTTAATTTGTAGAGATTTATTTTAAATTGTCCTTATTAAATGTCAATCAAATGAAGGGTTTTAAGCGAGGGAAAATCGACAAAGATATCACCAACCACCTTTGCCCTCTTCATGATCAATTTGAGAACTACAAGTGTGCGGAAACTGAAAATACTTGGCAACAAAGGCATCATTCGAAATTCAGCCGCCATGATATGAAAGAGAGTATGTGACATAATAACTCATCAGGCAAGTTACTGATCCTATCAACGTGTCCTGAGTTCTTTATCATCGTCAGTGACATTTGTTTGGAGATTTATAGAGAGAGAGCGACGATGGATTTTCTGGTGGCAGAATGACAAGAAAGAGCATAGGCCTCTTTTTTATGGTGTAAGTAAATTAGCTAGGTTTTGATCAAGGGATCTAGATCCTCTCCTTCCGAATTCTCTATATCAATACCTCAACTATTAATATTGATCAATAGATTTATCCAATAAAAAAAATATTATGCATATCTCCAAATTTAACTAATCACGCCAAATTCATGGCTTAATCCGTGGAGAAAGAATATTTAGTTATTTTTAAAGAGAAAAAGTAAAAATAAAAAATTAAATTTATGAAAAAGAAGTTATCCCACCGTATGAAGTAAAAAATGGTAGACGTCAGCTGGTTGGTAAAAAATAGATTTGTAGTGTTTAATAAAAGACTTAAATATGAAAAGATAGATTTCTGCTTGTTTTGATTTTAGCCCCTGTAAAATAAAAAATTTGATTTTAATTCTTGCAAAATACCAAATTTTTTAAAAAGGTCCTTGAGGTGAATTTTTGACTGACATGTCAAGTAATTGATGATTTGACAAATGCTGACTAGGATTTTTGAAGACGTGGAATTAACATGTCATTTTCATTTAAAAATAGAAAAACAGAAAATAACATGTCAGATTTTAAAAAAAAAATTGTAAAATAGAAATAGAAACTTAATATACTTAAAAAAAAATTAATATTAGATTTAAAAAAAATTATCAAATATTGTAGAAAAAAAGAAAACATACAAAGAAGAAAAACGCAAATAATAAAATTAGCGCGATTGAATTTGTTTATAAGTATGATATTACAAAAAAAAAATATTTAATTAATATTTAAATTTTTTCAAGTGCAGTAATGGGGTTAAAATTGTGATTATACCCGAAAAAAGTATTTATTTTTACGGGATATATAGCATAATTTAGAGGATAGCTTCTACAGTAAATTTTAAAACCATGACTTTTTATATATTTTTCTATTTCACGTAAAACAAATCATATTTGAGTCTCAGGAAAAAGAAAAAAAGAAAAACAAATCCTATTTGCCGACCAAACCAAAATAAGACTACCGATCCTATACTTAGGTTTAGCAATATTGAAAAAATTCCTTATTTACTTTCCAACTCTAACAATTTTCCCGAGAGCTAAACTCATTCTTCTCTCCCGACGATGGAGAACTCGGCACCCATTGATAGGATCAGCAATTTACCAGATGAGATACTCTGTTACATACTCTCTTTTCTTCCAACCAAACTCGCTTTTACTACCACCATTCTTTCGAAGCGGTGGACGTCACTCTTCAAATTACTCACAACTCTCCACTTTGACGATGAATCCTTCAGTAAACAGGCCTTCCCTTGCTTCGTCAATACAGTCATGCTCTTCACCCAACTCATCAAAACATTTCACCTCAACTGTAATTCTATACATCGCAACAGTTTCAACCTTTGGATCAAAACTGCAAAACTGCATCCTCTCGAGAATCTGGAACTCCGCAGTACGTTTCATGACATTGGGATCATCTTGTGTCCAAGTATTTTCATATTTCCAACACTTGTTGTTCTCAAATTGACGAAACTAAAAGTGGTTCATAATATCTTTGTCGATCTTCCCTCTCTTAAGACCCTTCATTTGATTCATGTAGTTTTCAAAAATAAGGACAATTTCAATAAGCTTCTTAATGAGTGTCCAATTTTGGAAGATTTGCAAACTTACGATGTTTACTATATAGAAGAACAAGGCGAGGGTGTTAGGCTTAAAACCTTACCAAAATTGATGAGAGCCAATATCGATACATATGATGTTCCTATTAAAGCAATTTATAATGTCCACTTTCTAAAGATTAAGGTAAAGTACTGATTTTGTTTTTGTCAAGAACCTAGTGGCTAGATATTTCACTCTTAAGGTGTATAAATCGGGATGATCGGTATTAGAACTTCGAACCCTAACCCCTGCCAAATGAGCTAGGCTCACAGGACGGAAAAGTACTGATTTTAATATCAATATTATGCATACTAAATTTCATATATGTTCCCTTTTGAGTAATTTTATACTCTAACTTTTAACTGTAGATGACGGGGATGTCTCTTCAGCCAAAGATTCATTCATATTGTAGGGACTTTCTTGTACTTCAAAACTTAATCCACCTTGAATTATGCTATTATAACATGGATGATGTTGTCAAAGTTCTCCAGAATTGCCCCAAGCTTCAAATTCTTTCTGTTACTAAGGTTTTTTGTGTTTGTATATTTTTTGGTTCCTACTTTTCTTTGTGTTTGTTTCATAAATCTTATTTTGCTATATGTTTTGCAGTGGACATACTTATGCAACAAAGGTTTGTACTATATGCTAGGTGCATTTCTCCCTACTTCTGTTCCTAAGTGCATTTTTTCTCAGCTTAGATCATGTACTATAAACTATGACGGCTCCATAGATGAAATTCAATTTGCAACATATATTTTAAAGAATGCACCACTTTTACGAGTCATGAAGATCACCGTTACTGAACCATCATCGTCATGTCAGGTTGCATTAAAAAAACTAAAGTCGCATCCAAGGATTTCACCCAAATGTGAACTTTCAATTACTTTCACCTAGTGTCTTAATATTTATTGATTTAGTAAGATTTTACATATGTAACTTCTAGATTTTGGTAGTTTGAAGGACGTAGGATTGTCGCCTCAAACAAATGAACATTAGCGACAATTTTTACTATGATTTAATTTGATGTTGACCTGCCATTGTAGTGGAAGAACTAGTATACACTGTATATTTTATTATTGGCTGGACCTATTATTATCTTATCGAATTGTTTAGATTATACTAATCTCTCTTTTTTCCTGAAATTGCAAACTAAACCCTAGCTACTGATAAATTTAATAGATACTCTAAGCAAATCAATTATCTATAAGCTACCATATTTTTTTTGGTACAAATCTATAAGCTACCATATCAATTATCTTATTGAATTGTTCTATCATTTATGAATTCTTTTCCTTAATTCAGTTCACTATCTACCAGTTTCTATCAGCTGTTTGAACGGCATGTTTGTGACATTCATAACATGTAGGTCTCTAATCTATTAGAATGTTAGTAATAGTATTACAAAGTTAGACTACAGCTTGTGTTCTTTCAAGGAACCCGGCCCGGTAATTTGCAAGATAACGCATTACTTTGCAAGAAGCATCTTAGAAGAAATGTCATCATGATCAACAATCACACTACAAGAAAAAAGCCTTATTCCTATGGCCGTTTTCATTAGCACAATCACTAGAAATTAGTTTTATTATTTATTAATGATCACTATCATTATTATTATTTACACAATAGTATTATTAGATACTCCCTCCGGTCCTTATTATAAGAAACACTTTGACAAAATCACACAGACCAAGGAAGGTAAATTTTCTCATTAATGATTCTAACATTTTATGTTATATTCCAAAACTAACCTTTGACTAGTATGGGAAATAGGTCTCTCTAATTAATGCACTAGCATTATAATGAATTATTTGATTGTATTTAATAAGGTTACAAATGGAATTGTGTCAAAGTGTTTCTTATAAAAAGGACCAAATAAAAATTCCAAAGTGTTTCTTATAAAAAGGTCCGGAGGGAGTATTATTAAGTAGGAGGCGGTTCTGAATTTGCAGCAGAATAACCCATAAACTGGAGATCCTTCTTGTCTACAAGAGAAATCTCTAAGCATTAGGCTTAACTTATGTTTATTTTAAATTTTAATTTAGTCCTTTACGTTTCCGATGTTTGTATTAATTAGTTAGTTTTTTCCGTCAGTTTTTCCATTAACACCGTTTTAAAAAAAGAACTAGGTATGATTATCATAGACTACCCAACACTAGATTATCTTCCAGTTTCTTTTTTTTTGCAGAACATCATCTTCTACCATTGTGATTGCAAAACGGGTCATGATCAACCCAAATGTTACCCGACTCATTTTTCTCTCCACATAATGCAAAACGACGGTTATTTTTGGGTTTAATTTGTAATCATAAAATAAGAACAATCCCTTTTTTAATTTTGAAAATCATTAATCCAGTCTCAGAAAAATTGGAGATCTAGAAAATAGGTTTTCTACCAAATCAAAAAATTAATCATTTGTTCAGCATTGGGCCAAAAGCTCAATAAGGGGAGGCTTCCCCGACACGTCAGCCAATGACGTGTCCTCCACGACATAACGGATAGGCAGCACGTTAAACACGTGCTCATCTATCCACGAATGTTGATTCATTCAACCACGCCTTCGTCAAGGAGCTTATCCATTACCCGTGAATAGTGGAACGACTCCAACCAAGATAGAGGCGAATAACCGCCTCCCCTACGATACAAGGACTATCTTGGCAGTTGAGCCTATTGGGCCGGTTATTCCAGCCCAATAGACCAACCTTTGGCCCAGCGCCGAGGGCAACTATATAAGCTCTCCTAGACAGGTATTCTGAATCATTCTACTCTCTACTTTCTCTCTCTTCTAGTATCTCTCGTTTTCTTTGCTGACTTAGGCATCGGAGCACCTGCAGGTACAAACCCACAATTTGCTCAACGGACCAGCCATCTTCTGATCATCAGGTTAGATCATCATTGATTGCTCGTGATTTGTTCTTCTTCAATTCGTTGTTTATATTTATTAATCATTTGTTCTAACTTCCTTTACCGTCTCAATTATTTTTGTTCTAGCTCCGTAGATGCCTCCCAACTTGTGTCATCCTTCATATACGTGGTTTTGAATGTCAAACTATTTGTGTTCTTTGTAACTTTTATTTCCTTTTGAAGTCATAGCCCCTGAATGCAAAGCCACCGCTTTGAAGCATGCTCATCTGCTAGATGTATCTAATGGTTTGAGAGGGTTATTTTTGAAAGTAATTGTCAACATGTTGTAAATGCTCTAAAGAATGATTGTATGCATGAAAATGAGCTCGGAACTCTCTTATCCTCTTGTAGATCTTTACTTCACTCTAATGCTAGTTACAACATAACTTTTGGTCTAAGGCAAGCCAATAGAATTTCTCATAACATTACTAGAACTATTTCAATCTAGCCCCATATTGCTCATTATTATTAACCTTCGAGTCGTATGTTTTCTATTATATTTGAAGAAATGCAATAAGTTCCATTTGATTCATATATATATATATATATATATATATATATATATATATATATATATATATATATATATATATATATATAGGGGTTTTCTAACTTAGACTCTAGTTAGGTCTAAGTTAGCAAGGTGCACCTTTTCAATTGGACCAAAATACCCATTCTTTTTAATTAATTAACCAAAATACCCATTAGTAGACGTAAATCCAGTGTCGCGCGCGTACCGAAGGACCATGGTTACAGACCGTTGATTTCCATCAGACAGCCAAGATCTGATCTCATCAAGACTGTCTGATCAATCAGACAGCCCAGATCATCCTGATCCATCAGATTCCAGCGCCTGCGTCACACTGGATTACAACCTGGAGAGAGAAAAATTTGCTTTTTAAAAGTAGGACACGTGTCACACAATGGTTGGCTGGGCGTGATTTTTGTTCATTTAATACTTTGAACTCAATTATTTCGTTGTAAATTAATTTTTTATTTTTTTATTTTTATATCAAAATTCATAATTTTTTTTTGTCTACAAATAGAGACTTGGTTCGTTTGATTTGGACACCGAAAAAAAAACGCAATTTTTCACTACCTTAATCTCATTTTTTGTCTACTAAATACGTTACTTGTGTGTTGTAATTTAACACGCACCACTCAACCAACTCACTGAAACCATTATACCAGGAAAATAGTAGATAATATTCTGGAACTTTTGGTATATTTTATGAAATTTTTGGAGACCTGAAACTATTTTTAGTTAATTAAATGAGATAAAACGGTAATTAAAAACTAATGTTTGCTTCTGAAACCATTTTACTGGTAGAATGGTTGCACATAGTTGTATTCTGAAACCATTTTACTGGTAGAATGGTTTCAATGAGTAATTTATTAATTGTGTTTGCTTCTGAAACCATTTATCTGGTACAATGGTTTCAGAGAGTTGTAATCTGAAACCATTTTGCTGGTAGAATCGTTTCAGTAAGTTGATTATTAGTTATTTGCTTCTGAAACCATTTAGCTTGTAGAATGGTTGCACATAGTTGTATTCTGAAACCATTTTACTGGTAGAATGGTTTCAGTGAGTAATTTATTAATTGTGTTTGCTTCTGAAACCATTTATCTGGTACAATGGTTTCAGAGAGTTGTAATCTGAAACCATTTTGCTGGTAGAATGGTTTCAGTGAGTTGATGTAAGGTAGTGAAAAATGAGATTAAGGTAGTGAAAAATTGGGTTTTTTTTTCTGTGTCCAAATCAAACGAACCAAGTCTCTATTTGTAGAGAAAAAAAAATTATGAATTTTGGTATAAAAAATATAAATAAAAAATTAATTTACAACGAAATAATTGAGTTCAAAGTATTAAATGGAAAAAAATCACGCCCAGCCAATCAGACAGCGACACGTGTCCTGCTTTTAAAAAGTAGATTCTTCTCTCTCCAGGGTGTAATCCAGTGTGGTGCACGCGCTGGAATCTGATGGATTCGGATGATCTGGGCTGTCTGATTGATCAGACAGTCTTGATGAGATCAGATCTTGGCTGTCTGATGGAAATCAACGGCCTGTAACCATGGTACTGCGGTACGCGCGCGACACTGTATCCGCGTCCATTGATGGTAATTTGGTTAATTAATTAAAAAGAATGAGTATTTTGGTCCAACTGAAAAGATGCACCTTGCTAACTTAGACCCAACTGGGTCTAAGTTAGCAGCCCCCATATATATATATATATATATATATATATATATATATATATATATAATATAATATTATTAAACTATATTACACAATTTTAATAAACATATTTATTTAAAACATGATATGAACGTTAGCATGATATTAGTAATAATTTTGTTCATAATTTTATTCAACATTAAAATGTTTGAATATTTTTTAATTCTAATAAAATTATATGATATTTTATGATTTATTGATAAGTGCCAAAAATTGGTAATTTTACATATATATTTTAAGCACTTATTGACTTATTTTAAAAATAATTTCATATAAAAACCCACCTAATTGTAAATATTAGTTTTAATGAAAAAAATAGTTATTTTTGCTATTTCTATCTAATTCCAACACTTTTTGTAGGAAAATTTGGATTTAATGAAATTTGGAATGAAGAAATCAAGATTTTGAGTATGAGTTGTTGGCTAAGCGATGTCAAAGCGACAGACAAAGCGACGCAAACTGTCAGAAAATGCAGAAAAATCAGTGTCGTCGCTGAGCGAGGGATAGCGAGTCAAGTCAGTGGCAGGATGAGCTGTAGCAAGAGATAGCGAGGGATAGCGAGAGGGCGTCGCTGAGCGAGCTGTAGCGAGAGCCAGCGAAGCTGTGGCGGTTAAAGAGTACTTCAGGGCGAAGAAAACCTCTGTCGCTAAGCGAAGATCCACTTTTCTGTCACTTATAAAAGGTCATCAGACTTCATTTTTTCATATCCCATTCACTTTCAACCACTCAAAAACACGTCCAGAAGCAGAGAGAGACTCCAGGAGCCAGAATCAAAGAGATTTGAGGGTGGATCTACAACTCTTGTTGGGAAATTATCATTGATGTGTGTTCATCTCTCTTTTCTTCTTATCTTTTATAAAACTATCATGAAAATGAATAGCTAATCTCTCTTTTGTTGGGACTAGATGTAATTTACTCTATTAATATGTATTTATCTTGATCATGGTGTTTTGTATTTATCTTCTATATATGTATTTACCTTGTGAGTCCTATTAATGTTGATATTATCTTTGATTTCAATGTTTTATCTTTAGATTTGAATTGTTATAGACATATACCTTTTGAATCTAAGAACCATGATTATATCTATTGAGCTCTAAATTCTAGAGATAGATTTAGGTTTAATATTCACTCAAAGTATTGGATCTTAATGCTATTATATTGATTGATCATCCGAGACATCAGAGGTTAATAGGTATAATAGACATCTCGGCGTTATCTGGACACGGAAACGTACGACGAACAATAAGTGATAATATTGGTAGATGACTAAAATCTATATAACTGATTAGGGAAATACAAATGAATGAGTTAATGAAATCTAATCCCAGCAAACTTATCTCTTTGTGATTTCGATCATTTCTTCACCATCACCATATTTTCGTACTTTGTCACAAAAAAACACTTTCAATCACTTTACTTAAAGTTATATTAATAGTTGAACGACATCGATATCACATCAGTCCCTGTGGAGACGATAAAAATACTTACTTTTGTACTTCAACATTTATCGATTTATTTTTAGGAAAAATATAGATAACGGGCACATATGCATGTGTAATTTTTTTTTAATGCACGTGTGTATGTGTACTTAGGTACCTATAGATTATAGATACATACACTACAAAAAAAATTGAATTTTGCGACGGTTCTAGAGGCTATTAGCGGCGGTTATGAACCGCCGCAACACCACATCGCGACGGTTGTCCAATGGCTGCAAATCCTGGCGTCGTCACCTTATATTGCGACAATTTTGTCAACTGCCACACAAACCGTCGTAAACAATTTTGCGTCGGTTAAAACCGTCGTCATACGCAAAAACAGAGCTGCAATTTTTGAACTATTTCGCGGAGGTTTTGAACTACCGTCCCTCTATATATCTCTCTAGCGGCGGTTGGAAACCGTCGCAATATATATCTTTTTTATAAAAAAAAATTCTGGCCTCTTTTTCATGCAATTATTTGTTCTTTTCCTTTTTTTTTTTTTTGGAATTTCCTTCTTTTTTTACCTCATAATGTAATTCAAATCTTCCCAAAATATTAACATAATTGTGAAAGTATTAAAAATTGGCATAGCCACAAACACAATTGATTGAGAGTAAAATGCAACAATGTGAATAAGATTAGTCGTCAAGGCTTTGATCTCATCCAGAATCAGTTACTCTATAATGGAAATAATTATATAATTGCAAAATGTGATACTGTCTCCAGGAACATGCTTATTGACATACTTGAGAAGTTTGATCTCATCAAGGCCATCAAAGAAATCCTTGTTGTTCTTTATAATTTTAATACAAACATCAACACCTGTGTGCAGATCATGAGCTTGCATAGCTTTATTAAATGCAGCAGATCCCAGATACTAAGTGACATGATAATAGTCGGCTATTACAAAATTTAAACAACTTGGAAATTCTTGTCCTCCTTAAATCCAGTTCTGTACAACAAAACATGGTTTTAGATAGCATTTTGAGGCCAAATTTATAAGATCTGTCATGATATCACTAGTAGAAAAATGACTTTTGGTTTAGAGATACCACTACTGGTATGTGAATACCAGTAGTGAAATACATTTGACTAAAGGATTCCACTACTGATATTTTAATACCGGTAGTGAAAAGTTCATAGACAAGGGATTTCACTACTGGCTTTCTTAAATCAGTAGTGAAAAGTAGACAGGGTGGCAATGTTGTAATTACATCAAAATTTGTTTTAATTGTATTTCACTACCGATCTAGGATTCACCCGTAGTGGAATCCCTATTAGTGTTATTAATTTATTCATTCTCATTCTTCATTCATCCCTTACGCGAAGCCAAAAACGAGAACGCGTATCTTCATTCCCAAATCGCCAAATCCCTAAAAATCCCAATTTCCATTGAATCGCCATCTTCATTGAATCCAATCATTCCCAATTTCTTCAATCATTCTCCAATCTCTTCGTTTTCATTCGTTTTGATTCGGTTTCATTCTCCAAACCCTAGATCTAAAGCAATGGAAAAGGGCGGTGAGGCGACGATAGATCTAAAGCGAGACGGCATTGAGGATCTGAGCGGCCGTGTTCATCTACTTCCCTGCTGTATCAAGCACGACGGTCCCACCGAAGTTTCTCACTATTTCAAACCTAAACCCACCGGCGTCGTCGGAGAAGGTTACTCGAAGGTTACTACTCTTCCTCTTCCTCCTAACTACTCTGGTTCGTATCTCATTTTTCTCACTTTCTTTTAAAGTCTTCTTTCTGAATATGATTGTGATGATTGCTATGTTATGTAGGTTTTGTTCTGGGAAAGAAAAATTCGTCTAAAAAATCCGGTGAAAGCTCTGATTCTTGGGAGACTAGTGCTACGTTTAATGATATTACGTATTGGAACCATGACTATGTTCCTTCTCAGAATGATGATTTCTTCCGTTCTTTCCATTGGATTACTGTTGCTAAAGCTGTAAGTTCTTTCTCACTTTATGGCTTACTGCGCATGAATCTGTCTAAGATGAATATATCATGAACTAATCACACTATCAACTAGAATTATATGTAGGGTCTGATTGAATTGACTTGTTTTAGCTTATCTACTTGTATGAACACTTGTGATACCGTTTGAGTGAGCTAATCGAAACAACTAAATATCATAACTTATTTTCAGCTTATTTTCATAGGCTCTCTAAGATAACTTATGAAAACAGTTTATAACTTTGAAAATAGTTTGACTTTATTTTGTCTTTTGTTATCGAAATAGTTTATGCATAAGTACTTATATGAAAGTGCTTACTTATAGGCTTATAGCATAAGCGGTTAATTGAGTGGTTTATCCAAACAGGGCCTTAATGCTTGCCTAAATCTTGTTGAGTTGTAACTTTATTTGTTACCCTTATGTTAATGTTGGGAGGATGTCATATTGTAAACAAGAAGCGGTTTCTATATTTCTCAGTTTATCATATTCTGGATTGAAGGGTGCTTTACTGTTGGTTACCTTGGGCAGTTTCTTCTAAAATATAGCAAATTGGAAAAGGTGCTTTTGGTTCTGCACTTCTTGTGAGACATAAACATGAGAAGAAAAAGTGAGAATGGAGCCTACCTTACCTTTTGTTCTTCTTCCTTAAATTACGATGTATGATATCATGTATATCATTATTAGTATTGCTTTTTTTAATTTATGTGTTTTGATTATGTAGATATGTGAGAATGGAGCCTACCTTACCTTTTGTTCTTTCTTATTGTTTACATGTCTTCCATCTTTTGGTTAATTATAAGAATAAGAATGGCTTCTACTATAAGCTTGCTGAAACAAGCTTCAATTGTAAGATTGGCTGGAAGGTCTTTCTTTTTTTAATCATAAAAACTTTTGAGATGTTTCAAGTATTGATCTTTGGCTTCTTCCTTCTCATGGTTGCTATGTCTGCATTATTATAGGTTATTGTGAGGGTGGAGATATGTAAGTCTATTTTCTCTGCCTTCTAATGTGGTGCATTTTATAGTTCGATTTTCTTTCAGCTTTTGTAAATTGGAGTTTGAAAATATTTGAAATACATTATTATGTAACCCAGGGCGGAAGCTATAAAGAAGACTAACGGTGTTCTGTTTCCGGAGGAGGTTATTTTTTTTTCTTTTCTTTTTTCTCATTGCTGATATTTTAATTCTTGACAAGAATAAGGATATCATTTGAATTATTGCATTTAAATTCTGAAAAGGAAAATTTGTTTTCAGAAACTTTGCAGATGGCTCGTTCAACTTCTAATGGCACTTGACTACCTGCACATGAATCACATTCTTCATCGTGATGTCAAGGTTCGTCATAGATTTATCTTTGTACACAGAAGGGGTATTTCTTTTTCCAACTAAATCTTATTAAGCTATATACTAATGAGAAAATCACATGATTCCATCATTGTTCAAATATCTTCTTGACGAAAGATCGTGACATACGTCTCGGTAAGTTATTCTATGGTTCTTTAAGTAAGGTATAGATCATTGAAATTTTGCTTACAAGTGATCAATGATGAAGCAGGTGATTTTGGACTTGCCAAAATGTTGACTTCTGATGATCTTGCTTCCTCTGTAAGAAATGTGTAATGCGTGAATGAATCTACCTTCCTGATATTGATTACATTTAATCATCAATTAATCATTTTCTTGTAATGTAGGTTGTGGGAACTCCTAGCTACATGTGCCCTGAGCTCCTTGCTGATATACCTTATGGTTCTAAATCAGATATTTGGTCCTTGGGTTAGTACTTGTGTTATGATGATTTGTTCTCCATAAACTATCTATTAGTATTGGTTTATTGATTTTCTTCTTGTTTCTTCTTGTTAATGATTTTCTTGTTCATGAAGTAGAAATTGTATTATTGCATTGTAGTTATAAGTATTAATTTTGATTCTTTTCTTGTTAATGATTTTCTGAGCCCATACTAATTTTTGCGGTTTGTACATCTTTCATTTTCCTATGATCTATAGATTATCACTTAATTGTTCAATTTGCTAATAACATGTAAGTGATTATTTGATATTACTGCTTTGTGTAGCTTGATATTCTGATGGGAAAGGCTAGGAGTGCTGACCAGAGTCCTGATGCTTCAACTTCAACAGAGGAGTAGAACACTAAGAGGAGGAGAAGGATGATGAAACTCTGCTGCTTGTAGAGTATGAAACTCTGCTACTTGTGGAGTATGAAACTCTGCTAGCTTCCTGTTGTTTTCATTGGTGGTAAATTAGTTGGTTTTATGGATAGAGTTTTGGCTTTTCATATTAATGGGTTGTCTGCTTGGAATTAGACTTGGAATTAATTAGTGATAATGTTAAGTATTGACTTTTAATGTGTTGAATGTAACTTTGTTAGCTTGTTAATTAGGAATTGACAATGACTTGTGGAAAATAATATTCGGAATTATGTCAATTTTCTTGTGCGTTATTAGCTACTAGTAATTTTGTTGTGCGTTATTAGCTACCAGTGACTTGAAATTATGTTGTATAATTTCTGCGCCGGAAAAGTGTAGACGATATAATTAATGCACAGGAAGCTACAAAAAAACGAAAAAAATAAAATAAAATAAAACTAACATACCACTACTGATATTTATAATAAATAGACGTGAAAACTAAGCATACCACTACGGGTAAAGGTAATGACCCGTAGTGGAATCCCCATTTCTTTAAAAAAAAACTGGAAACCATACATACCACTACGGATATGTGTAAATACCCGTAGTGGAATCCCCATGATTTATATTAAAAAAAATTGAAACCATACATACCACTACTGGTATTCATTATAACCGACGTGGAATCCCATACATACCACTACGGGTAATTGGAAAAACCGACGTGGAAAGTCCATAATTTTAAATAATAATTAAAGAAGAAATTTACATACCACGACGGGTATTAAAAGACCCGACGTGGAAAGTACATACTTACAACGACGCCTGCATTTACTACTGGCCACGGCCAGTAGTGGAAAGTCCCTTTGGCCAGTAGTGGAAACCCCTTTCTGCACTAGTGTATATACCTTATACATAAAATAATACAGCAAGTTTCACTCTGCTAATACCAGTCATAAACAAAAAGGGTCATTCAATTTCAAACTAAATTTAACTATTGATATAATGATTAAGGGATTTACATGCCAATGTTATAGTGCTACGTTTGTGCATTGTCATCATTGGGCAAACATTTGCCAACCTTTAGAAGAAAGAGTTCCAACCAACAAATTAAAATTTATAAGAGAATAAATAGAGTTACTCTCAAACTAATAATTCTTATAATCAACCCATAAATCACACAAGAACTACATTGCCTCTTAGCCTAGCAAGAAACAAATAAGCAAAAAAAACACAAAAACAGGCCCAAACAACTCAAATGCTAAACATCCCCTCTAAAATCTAGCTATATAACATGTCACATGACAAAATCCATGTACATGTTCAATCAATAGTTTTCATATCTAAAGTCTTGTTACTTTGTTTTCATATCTAAAGTGTTTTGTTCAATCAATAGTTATAAAAAACAAAATATAATAGAATCTGCAATATTAACCATTGGAATCTTTTCTTAATAAAAAACACCTTCCTCTTCAAATTGAACATATATGGTTATATATTTATATCAATGAGGTATTCCACATATATGATGAGAGCAATATTTGTTCAATTTGGAGATTTGGCTCTGGAAATCCAACACTTATTAAATTTCTGACTACATTAAAGAAAAAGAAACATGACAAGAAAACACAAAGTGGCATATGTATGTGTGTGAAAATTCCTTTCGATTATGAAAAGGAAAACCAATGCTATATATATTTGTCTATTCTTCTTTATCAATCAAACATCAAAACTGCAGTTAATTGAAGCCCTTCTTAACAAATAAGTAGGACCATGGAATAATAGGCATAAATGAGCAAGTCATAAGTTCTTAAAATAAGAATATATAAGAGAAAAACAGCCCTGAAGAGACAAATAGCAATAACATGAGGAATACATTAGAGAAGAATCAAACCTGGTAGAAGAGAAGAATCAAATTTGACCAACGGTTTTCCAATGTTGCGTATAGTTAGCGAAAATATATATACTATCACAACGGTTTACGAACTCCATTGCCTTTGACACTCTATGAGAACGGTTTTTTTACATCCCAAAATTAAGGCGTTGCTGTAGGCCTAAAATGTTGTAGTGTAGATAATTGGAAAAGGAATTTAAGGCCTATTTACTGCGATACTGAGAAGCTCGGTACTAACGGAATTAATCATTTTATTCTTTTAGATGATGCTAATGGAATATTGTCAAATATTAGCTCTGTTCATATAAGAAGCTTGAAATACCTAATTCTTTATACTCAATCAAAAAATACAACAAAAAGTGTATAAATTTCAAATACCTAATTCTCATAAATTTTAAATGCCTAATTCTTCATACTCAATCAAAACATATAACAAATGAATAGATAACTTTCATATACCTAATTACCAATTTATTAATCTACCATATGATGAAAAAATTGGAACAATAAGTAAAAAATTCAACAGTAACGAAGTGAGAAACTGAACCTGAAGTTGATTTTGAAGGTTAATTGAAGAATTTGAGGAGAATTTGAAGCTTACTTTGAACAAACGAGTTGTTTGAATCTGAAGCTTAGATTGAAACGAACGAATTCGAATCTTAATCTTAGGGTGAAGACGAAGATTGAATAACTTAGGGTAAGAAGAAGGTTGAATCTGAAGGAAGATCAAACGAAGATCGAACGAAAAATCTGAATCTTGTGCTTTCGTTACTCACACGCGAGTTTGAATCTGAAGATTGAACGAGTAATTTGAACAGTTTTAGGTGAAAACGAAGAACTTGTGATTGTGATTGCACTAGTAGAAAAATGACTTTTGGATAAGGGATTCCACTACTGGTATGTGAATACCAGTAGTGAAACACATTTGACCAAAGGATTCCACTACTGATATTTGAATACCAGTAGTGAAAAGTTCATAGACAAGGGATTTCACTACTGGTTTTCTTAAATCAGTAGTGAAAAGTAGACACGGTGGTAATGTTGTAATTACGTTGAAATTTGTTTTAATCGGATTTCACTACTGATGTGGTTTTCCACGGTAGTTAAATCTCTTAACTTAGAATTATGCTATGTTCTTTTCATTCAATTCATTCATACACATGCGTTCGTTTTCATCCAAACGCAGTGACTTCGCGAAACGCAGTGACTTCGTCTTCTTCGTCTTTGTCCCACAAATCCCAAATTGTGTGACTTCGAAATCCCAAATCATGGCATAAAACTCTTTGAAATCCCTAAATCCCAAATCCCTAAATCCCAAATCACAGCAAACACATAAAATTCTTCTCTTTGAAACCCTAAATCCCTAAATCCCTAAATCGTCTTCTTCGATCTCTTTGAAACCCCTAAATCATACCGTAGCTAATCGTACACCTCAAGGCCAGCGTCAATCCGTTCAGCACGAAGGTTTAATCAATTCCATATTATTCCTTCAATTTCGCAATCTTAGGGTTTCATATTCGAACTAATTATCGGTTTCGGAATTTGAATTATGCGAATCACGCGTTTGTGATTTTTTCGATTTTAATTTCTCTTTGTTTATTTTCTGTTACTTATAGTATGTTCTTGCTGTTGCTGCTGCATAAGTTTCTGGTTTTTGTGCTTCTCACTATGTTTCTGGTTGCTTCACAGTTCTGTTTCTGAAGTCTGAATGCGAACCCTCTGCGAGACCACCGTGAGGCAACGCGAAAGTTGTTTGCTACCACAGCATCACTATCTTCAATCAATGGCTCCAGGTGCAGTGGGAGATGTGGTTCCAGACGGAGCTTAATTTTGTTGCCCTTATTTATTGTCATTTCTGTGTGTGCTATAGGTCTGGGGTTTTTGATGATTGAGTCCATTCGTTTTTTTAAGTATCCTAATAGTTATGTTTTTCTAGGTAACCGAATAAGAAGAGTCAAGAAGATGGTAGCACTAATTAAGGATTATGAAGCAACATCAATAACTAGGAAATGTTTAGATATTTTAAGAACTTATTTTGCCATAATGTTTTGTATGTTTAACCACTATACTAATGTTTATGTTTTAGTTTTTCAATGTTTGAACTACATTGATTTTTTTTTCGTTGGGAACTTCAAGTACTTTAATTAATTTTTTGATGTATGGATGTTATCACTACTGAATGAATTATATAAATGAGATTAAGTTATTTATATTTATATATTTGTGCATTTTAATTTCTTTACTCTTGTATGAATATGTATTTGTTATTTAATAAGCCACTAAAATGTTTTAAATTATTATATTTTTTAAAAAAAAAAAACAGTTTGCGAAGGTTTTGAAACCGTTGCAAGTTCTGCTATTAAATTCAGTCTTACGTGGAAAAAAAACATTGCGACAGTTTGAAACTGTTGTAACGACGGTTTTCAAAACTGTTGCAAAGTTCTCTTGCGACACACAAATCAGCAACGGTTCGCTAACTGTCGCAGATGTACAATTACGACAGTTTCAACCGTTGCAAATTGCAATTTCGACTGTCGCAAAGTACCTTTTTTCTTGTAGTGACAAGACTATACCGTATCTATCTAGCTTGAAAAATCCATAACAAAATAACAAATCCTATTTACCACTCAAGTCAACGTCATGAGAGGAGCTGTGTTATTTAAACACAAATTTGATTGACACGTATTTGACATCGTATTAATACAAGAGGGAATAAGTGCGCACGCAAATCTATAAAGTACATTATATTATTTAAAAAATAAAAAGGTGTATATTTGTCTAGTTTGTTTCTAAAAATTGTGTTTATATATCATTTCTAATTAGTGCCGTATCCACCTAGGTTTAGCAGCATAACACAAAAATTCGTTTCCAACTCTAATAAATCCTATAAGGGCCGGCACCAGCTTCCTCGGCACACACCTGATGATGGAGAACTTATCGCCTGTTGATAGGATCAGCGATTTACCTGATGAGTTACTCTGTCACGTACTCTCTTTTCTTCCAACCAAACTTGCTTTTACTACCATGGCTCGGTTCATTCTGTAGACTTAGACACCTTCCTTCGCTTTTGTGGCTTTGTAGATACAGTCTTGCTTTCCACCCAACTCATCAAAACGTTTCAGAGGCATTCTTGTATGTCAGAACTTAATCCATCTTGATTTATCCTTTAGTGAATTTCATCACCGGGACAATGTAGTTGAAGTGCTTCACAGTTGCCCCAAGCTTCAAATTCTTTCTTTCAATAAGGTTTCTTCTGTTTGTGGGTTGTTTTGGTTCGTTCTTTTCTTCGCGTGTGTTTCATATATCTTATTTTGGTCTCCCTGTTTTGCAGTTAACTTACTTGTTAAGAATATAGATCCTTAGTTAATCAACTAGAGTTAGTTGATAGGTTACCAAGTTGGTTAGAAGATTATAAAGTTAGTTAGGGAGTTAGTTACTCCAAGTAGCTCTTTAAATAAATCACTCTATTGTACATTTTACTCATTCTTTTATCAATCTACATTCATTCAATATGAATTCTTATGGGTATTTTCCTCATGAATACTCTTATGCATTCTATCTTGCTGACATCTATGATCTTTATCCCTTCGATTCCATGATTCATAACATGGTATCAGAGCGATACCCGAGGGATGAAGACGAAGATTGCGCTTCCGCTTACGATTCTGAAAGTTGTGAAGAAGATGAATCCGTCGATGTTGAAATTCTCAACACTTCTACTCAAAATTTGGAGTCTTCAACTTCACAAAATTCAATTCTTTTTGGCAGCTTCGCAAGTCCAATTATTCCGGTTTCTATTCCTTCAATTACACCAGATTTTGATGGATGCTCCATCATGATTGGGGAGATACGTTGTTTTCTTGGTGATTCTTGCTGTGATGTCGATCACTTGATCACCGTTTCGGAAGAAGACAAGCATTCGAAGGATTTCGAAACTGAGTTGGTACTTTCTGCAGTCGGCCAGAAATTGCAGAATCAATCCGGTGTACAAGCGTTCTCTTCTCCAATCAAGGTCGAGCGTCAACACGACGGAAACGTCCGATTCTCGCAAGATCACGATCTGAACGGCAAGAAAGGTGAACTACTTTCTGATTTGCTACTGCCTTCGAAGAGCATCACTTTCTTTTTTCCCTATCGTGTTTTATGCATCACTGTTTTTGATCCCGGTGGAACTATGGCAATGATTTACAGTTCTGTTACGCTCTCTTTTCTGTCAAAGTTCATTTCGATATATTTCACTTTTTGTGTTTTCGTCTTCGATCCCGGCGGCAATCACCATGATTTCCGTTCGCCGTTGATTTTGCGGTATAAGGGAATTTTAGATAGAGCCGACACAATATTCTTGCTATTTGAGTTGATTCATGGTGAGGTTGTTCTTGGAAATAAGATCAAGATTCAACTGAGATTGATAGAGCATGGGAAGAAGATGACGGAGAATTATAGCTTCGAGAATCCAGAAGCATTATTCTCTTTTGAATCAATTTTCTGTGGTGCTTTACTCAACAATTACGGTGCCATAGGTTGTCATACACTGCTACTGTGTTGTTTCAAGTTTTGGATAAATGCATCATACATCAGCAACAAGTTAATTAGTGCTTCCCCTACTGAATTTTACTAAATGAATATTGATCTCATAGAGGCTCAATTCAATGGATTTTGTGTTGATTTACTAGAAGCTTATACTTCTGATGTTCTTGTCATTTTATGTTTGGGCTTTGTATTCCAAAATCCAAACTCATACCAAGAATTCTCTTACTATGAGTTTGAGGGAGGCTATTACAATATAGAAGTTTTGGTTCTGCAACATTGTTCAAGCTTGTTTGATGGTTAGTTGGTTATGGCTTCACGTACATCAAATCCTCTTGGTATATGTTAGTTTGTGCTCCATGTTACCTGTCCATTCTTGCTGATCAACTTGGGTTTCATTCCATTTAGTTAGTGAGTGAATACATATTTGTTGGAGAAATTGTTTTGGGATTTGGTTGCATAGAAAATTACACTATGGAATGTTGAATGTATGCTGTAACTGTTGCTGGTTTGATTTGGCTGTGGATCTTAGCTTTATCCTCTTTCTCAGTTTCATATTAGTGGTTTATTGCCATGTTTTATGCCTATCTGCTTAAGGCACAATACTATTTGGTCTTCTGATATTCATTCTAGTCGATCCATTTCTCCTACATACTGATGATTGATTGTCGGTATTTGATACATACTACACCATACAAAGTTTTGAGCTAGTGTTAGAGCATGGGCAAAGGACTGGTTTGAATATTCTTTGAATATGGTTGTATCAGCTTATTGGAGTTATAAGACTGCTCCTTTTGAGTTGCCTAGCATCTGTCAGCATTGATGGTCATGAAAGAGATTCTTACAAAAGCCTTATGTGGATTTTGCTAAAGGAGCAGCTTTTTGGACTTGAAGTTGGTTGACCTGGTTGGTTCATCATGATGTTTGCAGCAATGCAATTTTAGATTGCAATTTTCACACAAACTTGGAGAATAATTGTAATTCAAACTCAAATTGGTAAATTTTCCAATGTTGAGTTTGAGGGAGGCTGTTAAGAATATAGATCCTTAGTTAATCAACTAGAGTTAGTTGGTAGGTTACCAAGTTGGTTAGAAGATTATAAAGTTAGTTAGAGAGTTAGTTACTCCAAGTAGCTCTATAAATAAATCACTCTATTGTACATTTTACTCATTCTTTTATCAATCTACATTCATTCAATATGAATTCTTATGGGTATTTTCCTCATGAATACTCTTATATACTCTATCTTTCTGACATCTATGATCTTTATCCCTTCGATTCCATGATTCATAACATTACTCAAATTGGAAAGACCCAAATTCTGTTCCTAGTTGCATTTCTTCTCACCTCAAATCATGTACGATAAACTATAACCAAATGGTAGATGAACTTCAATTTGCAACATATATTTTACGGAATGCGCCACTTTTAGAAGTCATGGAGATCGTCACGGATATATTTGGTGCTTTGAGAAATCGGGATGCTTTAAAAGAATTAACCCTTTGTCCAAGGATTTCTCCCAACTGTAAGCTTTTAATTAGCTGAATTTTCATTGTGGTGGAAGAACTATGCACTTTATATTTTATTTTTGGATGAATATATTATTATATATCTTACTCTAAACTATTTTTTAGAAATTGCAAATTTCTCCCTTCCCTACAAGAAAATTTCATTTAGCTACTTGTACTGATAAATTTAGTAGATACTCTAATGCAAAATCCTTATTTTAGTGTAGGAAATTTTATTGAACAGTTTGTCAGGTTTACTTTTCTCTAAACTTATTGCATACTTCCTCTGCTTTGGAGAAGTTATAGAACAATTGTATATGTTGTTGAGTTTGATAGAAGTCATATTTCAATTGTATATGTTGTAGATTCATAAGAGAGCTTGTTTAAGAGCAAAAAAGTCTGAATCAAATCAATTCAGATATTTGGTATGACTGTATGAGAGGATGCATTATAGAGGCAATTCACCACTTTCACTTTTATTTCCTTTAGCTAACATCCATATTAAAATAGTTCCATCATTCAAAGGTCATTGCAACTTTTATATATTCCATATTTTACACAAGGATAAAACAAACACTCCAAACCTGCAAAAAGAAAAACTAGAAACAGATAAAATCTTAGAGCAAGGGTTGGACTTGTGGTGTTGGCTTGGGTCTTGGAGTATGCAACTCTCAAGGTCTCAGGTTCGATTCCCTTTTGTGCAAAATTCGGCGGGCTAGTTCATACAGAGCAAAAACCTCTAGCTTTAAATGGGTCCCCCACATGTGGGTGGTAGGATTGGTCCCCTCGAATTTATCGGTCCTAATACCGAATACTGAGTTTTTAAAAAAAACAAAATCTGATAAAATCTTAGTTTACACTACAACATGCCACTCAGTTTTTCATTCTCGTCTATTATTGCTTTTAAGGGACATAATAGCTTCCATAAGACATATATCTAATTTCTTCCGGTCAATGATTGTTGCATTCACTTGTTCAAAAAAAATAATTGATTCTTGTATTCACTTGTTCAAGAAAAATGATTCTTGCATTCAATGGGTGCACTTTGTGGAAGTGTTATTGGACACTTATTCAGAAAAGTTCGGAAAAACATCGGGTCAAAAGCTCTAGGATAACAAGAGAGAGACGTCATATATCTCCACTCAAAACCGTAACGTTTTAGGTTAATATGGGTCATCTCCTTTGATAAATACAAAAATTTCCATTCATACTCGATGTAGGATTTAATTACTCACACTTGAAACCAACAATCCCCTCCCCCAGTGTGAGTTTCCACATCCTAGATTTGATCCAATAAATAGGATTCACTCCTAGTTACCCCCACCAATCCGAACCATGGAAAAGATTTAAATTTGTTGTTTTTCGCCCAAACCCTAAAATCCACGCCTAGGCACCACTTTATTACACGAGGCGCCCCGATTACTAATGTCAGCCATGCTGAGGTACTATATTGTTACGAAATTTTGGTTTATTTAAGCAAAAAAGTCATGTTTTGCTAGGGTTATGAGAATTTTAATTGAAATTGAGAGAAACACTATGCTAAGCTTTGAGAGAAGTTGTTGTTCAACAACAACAACAATCATTGGAGTTGAAGCTTTTCATCATCAATGTTTATGTGTAATTCTTTTACTTTTCTTTATTCTTTAACTACAAGAAAATACGGGATTAGCTACAACTGCTTTTGTAACTAATTCGTAGCTAATCTCCACTAAAACAGGGTTAGCTACAGATTTGTTGTGAATTAGCTGTCTTATAGTTAAACACATTTTTTCCTCAACTCTTCTAACCCTAGCCGTCACCACTTTTTCTTTTTCTTCTTCTTAGTTTACCAAAGAGGGGTGATATCTTGACCTAAAATCACCCCTCCAAATTGTTTTTCTTTCTCGTTATATTAAATAAGTGTGATTTTCACATATTTGTTTGTTTTTGTGTATTTTGTTGTCCTGTCTTTGTGCGGTATTGTCCCGCCGTTGTGCGGTGTATTTTGTCATCCCATCTTTGTGCGGTGTTCATTTGTTTCGGGTTGAAGGATTAGTTTCGATCAAGTGCAAATTCATATTTCAATGTCAACTTTTGTGTCATCAACGCTACATATCTGGAAACATGGACATTCCAGACACTTCAATATAGTCATATTCATAGGCTTATGTAATTTGCTGTTAACATGGATGTTGTGAGTTTATTCGCAGATTCATCCTTTTTGTTTTTAGGAATTTGAATTTGTATTGCATCGATGTACTGTTTAAATTTGAATGAATGAATATCGTTTAATTTTAGTAAAAAAAAATATTTGCACACTTTTTGACCTCTTTATTTCCTTTTCAACTTTTGTCTTTGTTTTTTTTTTTATCAAATTTTTTTTACAAAATTCTCTAGTACACCCACCCTAATCTTAGTGAGTTGCTAATTTTAAAGGCAACTCCAAACTTAATGATTTGCGATGTGCATAAATCATTAGAAAAGAAATCTAAACTTCAAGAAAATCATTTTTTTTTCTTTTTCACAAAAACTTGGGAAAGATCACAAAAATACATTAGGCTCAAAAAGGCTTAGGGTATCAAACAATGTGCTTCGGTGTGTTATTCATAGCAACCGCGATGAATTAAAAGAACAAATTCAAGTTCTAGAGAATTAGCTAAGTTGTGGAACTCTCATGACACAAACAATGAAGTGTATATGGGCTCAAATACTCACGGCTAAGGCCGGGTTTTTTTTTTTTAAACAATAAGGCCGGATTATTAAGTGGTCAATATCGGAGGATGAGGAAGGAGTGGCAACTGAGTTTGGATTTCTATCTCTATTTAAATATCTAGATGCTCTTAACTAATTTATCAAAAAAATTATAATAAGTTTATTTATTTATAAAAATATATTTAAATATTTAAGTTTAATAAAAGGGATATATTTAACTAAAAATTTTAAATGTTAATTAAGTTTATTATTCATTAAATTTATTCAAATTTTTTACATGAATCAAACTAGAGTTTAATTTATATTTAGTGTTGATTTAAAATTATTTACACTTGCATTGAATCTCAATAAAATTAATAATTGCGAGAAACAAATACATCAAAGCGGCATAAAAAAAAGTGAATAAAAGGAAAAATTAAAATAAAATTGACCGGGTTGGTCCATTAACCCAACCATATAGGTCGGGCCAGACTTGTTAATTTGTAACCCAATAGTAGAACTTTGATGCAAGCAAGAACATAGTGTCAATAGTACAAAACACTATTGTTTCCTTTTCCTCGGAACAAGATAAAGATCAATTTTCTTATGCATAATGATCCCTGGTTTCACTTGTGTATCCAAAACTTGATCCTTATCAAAACCATTAGGCAATTTCCATTCAAAAGAGTGAACAAGATTAGCAAGTGAAAGTTCAACAGTGCGCACTCCCATTTTTATTCCTGGGCACATTCTTCTTCCACTTCCAAACGGAATCAACTCAAAACTATTCCCTTCAAAATCAACTGAACTCATAAAGAATCTTTCAGGATAAAACTCTTCAGGATCTTCCCAATTCTCAGGATCTCTTCCTATGGCCCATGCATTAACATACACTAGAGTTTTTGGTTTAATCTCATAGTCATCTATGTTACAGTTTTGTATAGTTTCCCTTGGCAATAATAATGGTGTCGGAGGGAATAATCTCAATGTCTCTTTGACCACTGATTTAAGATAAGGAAGCTTTTCAATATCATCTTCATTTATGAAATCTTTGTTTTCATATAAGTTTCTGATTTCCATTTGAACCTTGTTCATCACTCTAGGATTGTTCATCAATACTGTCATAGCCCAAACCACTGTTGCTGTACTTGTGTCGGTTCCTCCTATAAAGATGTTCTGCATAGATCAATGTGTTTATTTAACTGCATAAACTTAACTATTAATCAATATATTTATCATGCTTAACTAGTGTCCCGGAGGCACTGTTTAGCATGACCCTTATCTTATTTATTGAAGTAGCAGATGTAGACAGATGAATTGAAAAATTTCACATGATTTTTCTGACCTCAAATTTTCAATTTTTTTTTTGTTACAAGGGCCGAAGCCCAAATTATCTAATTGAGTAATATAACAATAATACAACATATATAAAACTTATTTCGATTATGTGTGGTGTAAATAATAAAGCTTTGTAACGACATTACGGTCCAAATGTGGATAACTACATGCAGTCACATTGCACACAATCCAAATCCATATAAAATAATTTTAGGCAGATAATTAATCATTTTGTGAGTCTAATTAATGTATAGCCATAGTCATTAAAATTGTAAAACATAATACTTCTGCAATTAATTACATGAATTATATTATTTTATAGTGGTTGGTTCCTTGCAGTCACTACATCTCATCACTGCATATGATATGAGGAGTAAATTACAAATTCCTCCATGAATTTACACTGAAATCTACTAATTAATCCGTACAATTTCATAGCTCTTTAATAGGTTTAGCAGAATTGACTAGTTTCTCACAAATGAACCAAAATTCAAATTTTTGTGGGAAAAAAAAAAAAACTAGAGGTCAAATGATTTTAATGAGACAAGAATGTGATTCATACCATAAGCAAAGCTTTGATGTGGTCAAGAGTGAGCTCAAAAGAAAGTGAGTGATCATTCATCATCTGCAATAATATATCAATAATATCAACTACTTCTTGTTCCTTGCTTTTAGGCCTTCCTAAATTATCCATATGATCATCGATGACTCGTTGGTATATCAAATCTAATTCCTTGAAAGTTTTATCAAGCCTCCAAAGAGTTCCTTTGATTCTATCAACCCAACCCAACAAAGGAAAATGATCTGAAAAGTAAAATTCAGTTAACAAAGCTTGAGTTTCATTAAGTAAAATTTTCAATCTACTTCTCCTTTGTTCACTTCCCAATTCAACTTCTTCCTCATAATCAAAAAAATATTTTTTTCCTAAAGCTATCTTACATATAAGTGTATTTGTGAAAGACATCATTGTTTCACTCAAGTTCACACCTTTTTCATCACCATCATATTGTGACAACTTTTGAATCAATTGGGCCACTTCATTTTCTCTAATGGATCTAAAAGAATGAACACGTTGAGTGCTAAAGAGATTAACAACACAATGTTTTTTCATTTCTTTCCAGTAAGGGCTATAAGGTGCAAAAGCCAAATCTAAGCAATTGTAAGACAATTTTCTTAGTCCTAGTAAAGATGGTCTACTTGAAAATTTAAGGTCATGGGTTTGCATTACTTCTTTGGCCATTTTTGATGAAGAAACAACTAAGGTTGGGATATAGCCAAGGTGCAAAGACATGATAGGACCATAGTGTTTGGAAAGTTGCCATAAGGAGTGATGTGGTAATGAAGGATCAATTTGGTGTAGATTTCCAATTATAGGTAGTGGTTTAGGACCTGGTGGTGGAATTGATGATGTTCTACTCTTTGTTTTGTGTATATGGATGATGAATAGAATAAAGATTGACAAGAGAGAAAGAAGCACGAGAAACCCCATGATGCAACCTTATCGCCTCTGTTTGGTTATTCTTTTTTGAGTGCTTTTAATTTGTGATTGTTAGGTATAAGTAGTCAAATCAATTAATTTTTGAATGAATTTTTTGAATGAATTTACTTTTCATTAAATTAAAATATTAAAAAACAGACTATTTTTAACTATAATTAGATTAAATATTTAAACGTATCTCTATCTCTATTATGTACACTAGCGGGTCAGGTAGGCGGGTATCTCTATCTCTATAATTAAGTTCATGTTGTAATAGTTAGATTAAATTCTTTGTCTAACTTATTGTGAGATTAAATTTTATCGTTTAAATCATATTTCTTTGATGACATTTATTTATTTATTTATTTGATAATACATTAATTTTGATTGTTTTTCAAGTCGTGTCAGACATAAACTAATGAATAACCACAAAATTATATTAATTATGTTGAAATTTGTCAATTAAAATAACCGTAGAAAGTAGAAACTAATATAAATAAACTTTTTTTATTACACGAAATTAACTTTTAATTCTTAATTTAGAGTTTTGATTCTAAACCCTTAAAGTAAGAAATGGATTGTTCTATTCTATTTATAGTTAGATAATTTCAGTATCCCAACATTTCACCTTAAATGAAAGATCAAATAGTAATCAACGAGCATATGAATCACCATCTGACAATTACTTTAACAATACTTTTCGTATCAAAATGTTGTACAATATCAAGGGTCGATGACATTTAATTTCTAACCAAAAAAAAAGTGGCAAAAAGTGAATGTGGGCAAGGTCAATAGAGAGATGAGATTTAACTTGAAATAGGGAACGTGAGCAAAGGAAGGTATGGAATTTGGGAGTTTTGGATTACTATGAAACAGGTTGAAACAAGAAGGTGAGAGAATGATGAGAAAAGCGATAATAATTTACACTGTATTTTTCAAGGTCACTGAATGTGGGAGTTTTAGATTACTATGAAACAGACTGAAACAAGAAGGTGAGAGAACGATGGGAAAAGCTATCTTAATTTACACTCTATTTTTCAAGGTCACTGAATGTGTCAGTTTTGGATTGCTATGAAACATGTTGAAATAAAAAGGTGACAGAACGATTTATCAAAAAATAAAATAAAAAGGTGACAGTACGATGGGAAAAATAATCTTAATTTACACTGTATTTCTCAAGGTCACTGAATGTGGGAGTTTTGGATTACTATGAAAGTAGTTTTTTTTTTTGTGGGTTAATAAATAGTAGTTGATTTATTGATTTAAAGAACATCATACTCTAACATTCGATACTTAAAATGAAACTTGAATTGTATCAGTCTCTTCTCCTACATTTCCATCATCAAAGAGCATTAATTGCCCGATACTTTTCCGATATGCATATCGGAAAAGTATCGGTTATATTTTTTTAAAAAAATAATATTAATTACCGATACTATTTTTGCTTGTTTTTCTGGTTCAGCATAGGGACTGGCCTTTTGATCCACTTTGTTATTAGGTACTGGCTTGTTTTTCTTGGTGACTTTTGTAATGTTTTCTGTTTCGTCCCTATTCCCCTTGGGATTGTACTGTACTCTTTGCCTCATTGTACATCTTGTACGATGCGGTGTATTTTAATCAAATTATTTGCTGATAAAAAAAAAATTTGCCGATACTTCTTCAATACGTGTATCAGAAAGTATCAAAACGAATATCAGTATCGAGTACGTATCGAACACGATACTTCGTCATTTTTGAAGTATTGGGGCTTCAGAGATTCTCACCACTCCTCCATATCTCTCTACCAGCCCTCTCTTTTCTCCACACCCCCATTCACCTTTATATTGGACCAATGGTTACACATGCAAATGGAATAAAACCAAAACAAGTCATTTGCTCCCCAATCTTCTTCTCTCTCTCACGAGATCATAACAACAACAACCATAATCTTCTAAGTTCATATATCCAATCTCCTCACATGCAAGAATCAGAAATTGGAATCCAAATTTGGAGCTTTTTTCCTCATGCAAGAACAACACCATGAGACACTGTTCATAATCAGTCAAGATATTAGTATATAATAATTTTTTAAATATTTTATTCTAAATAATTTTTGTAACACCCAAACCCATTATTTATATATTTCTACCTTTAGTAAAATCTTCCTTCACAATACGCGGCGGAAAATCAAAGTTTGTTATTATAAAAGTCATGGTTCGAGCATTACACTCTTCAATCAAAATAATACTAATGTAATTAAATTAGTAAAAACAGTGTTTATACAAAATAATCATTTATCAAAATGTATAGTTTTACAAATAAATATCGAAAGTCATAAAGACCCTATAGTCTAAATACAACCCTTTCCCGTGTCACAATCAGAGCAGAGCTTCACCGACGACTCGACATCGAATACCACAAAAACCTGTCAATCTGGACCCCCAACGGTCCAGCACATAACACATAAAAGAGAGTTAGACAACACTCAAAACATACAAGTGTAAGTAAATGGTACTTAAACACTTCTTCATAAAAACATGCATAATCATACATTATACATATACATCACCATCATTCATGCATATTCATATATCATGCATATACTTCATTTATCACATAATCAATCATCCCCAAAATACACCAAACATATAGTTTCACGTCGTTTCGGACAATACCAAAACATCCACAAATATCACATAACTCAGTTACAAATAGGAATATACATAAACTTCCTAATGTAATCTAACACCACAAATACATTGTTCAGATTATGGTCATGACGGACCCTGCGTTGTTCATTTTATAGTCATGACGGACTCTGCTCCTCACATACGGATTAACAATCAACATTTACCAAGTATGTGTCAAACATCATTTATCATAAAATGCACACATAATCCCTAATGCAATATAATGCTTCACATTCATGCTATGTCCTCCAGACACCACTAATGCATGTGGTACCATCGTCTTTATTAGAGTATCTCACCTCTAATATTCGTCTTTATCGAACAAATATAGTTCGATATCCGTCTTTATTGGACAAGCCAATATACAACAACAATTCATGAATGCATGTATATGTTTTTCATGAATTCACTCACAATCATTTTAATTAGCATTAAGCTCGTCATATATAAATGTGGAACACTATCCAACATTCCGTCTTTATTAAGATAACACTATACCTTAATATACGTCTTTATCGAATAACATAATTCGATATACTTCTTTATTAGAATAACATAATCCTAATATCCTTCTTTATTAAGTTGATTAACACCTTAATATACTTCTTTGACATTTAAATAAACATCATCATAATCATAATCAACAACAATTCATTATTCATCAACAAGCAATCAATCATGGTTACAAACACTTAATTGCATGTTAGGATACCTTAAATCCATGTTACAAGTGCCTAATTACACTTATAAACATCAACAACAATTTGCTGTCGCAGAGGCCTTCGCTGAGCGAAGGCTCAGCGAGACATGGCGAACCTCACCAGGAAGTCACCTGCTCATGGCGAGCATTGGCGAGCTTCAGCGAACTATTCGCTGAGCGAAGGCTTAGCGAGCCTACGCGAACAACGCCAGAGAGACACCTGCTCGTGGCGAGCTGCAACGAGCTGTGGCGAGCTGTTCGCCACACGTTCGCTGAGCGAACACCTCCTGTCAGGACAGTTCAAAACCTGCGTTTTCCACACCAATTCACCCAAAAATCCCATTTTTCATGTTATAAACCCCAAATAAGTTTATATTCAGGTGCAACAAGCATATCTAAACACAAAAGGACAGTTCATTTCTCAGATCTACATCATAAACATCGAAAAAGTAAAGATTGAACACTTTTACTCAAAACACTCAAGAACACAATGTTCTTGAGTTTAATCCTTTATAAATCTCGTTTTTAACCATTAGATTCATTCATACATCATGATAAGAGCATGTTAAACATGTTATGAACCTTAGAATCGATTTCCATTAAGAAAATCCATCCAAACTAAAATGAAAATGGGGTGGAGGAAGTTCGGGTGAGGAGAAATCGACATTCTCCCCTTCCTCGAGTCACCCACGAATATGAAATCTACTCTCTTACCTGGATTCGAAGAAAACACGACGAAGCTCTTGAATCCCTAGCTCTTCTTCTTGCCCTAGCTCCTCAAGCTCTCTCCTCTCTTCTCTCAAGAACACAAGAACATGAGAAAATGAATTCTCTTCCTCACTATGCCCTTATGGGCGCCCCTCACACACACAAGGCCCATTGGGCCTCAAGCCCAATTGGCTTGGCCCAATAACACGTTAACTCACTCTACTCGCTTAATAACTAAAGTACTCGATAAATAACTCAAGTTATTAACTTAATTAAAATGCCACGTTAAATAAAATATTTTAACACACGAAAACTAATAATATGAAAATTGGGTCGTTACAATTTTTTTACCATAATATAATGAAAAATTTAAATATCGAATAAAAGTCAATGACCCGTGCAAATACACGGGTCTTTAAACTAATTTTTTTTAAAAAAAAACAGTGCATATATATATATATATATATATATATATATATATATATATATATATATATATATATATATATATATATATATATATATATATATATATAATATCAATGTGTTTAATTAACTGCATAAACTTTAGGCTTAATTAGTAAAATGGTCCCTTAAAGACATTTTTGATTTCAGATTGGTCCTTTGAAGAAAAAAAGGTCCAAATAGGTCCCTTAAAGATAAAAAAGTCCGAATAGGTCCCTTAAAGACATCTCCGTTAATCAGTTTGGTCCCTAAAAAGAGGTCTTTAAGGGACCTTTTCGGACTTTTTTTCTTTAAGGGACCTATTTGGACCTTTTTTTCTTTAAGGAATCAATCTGAAACCAAAAATGTCTTTAAAGGACCATTTTACTGATTAAGCCATGTTAGCCTAAACTTTAACTATAAATATATGTTACCTTTAATGTTAATAGTATTCAAGTTCATTTTTATAGTGTAACTAACTAACTTTTTTTTTTTTTTTTTTTGCATTGAACTAACTTTTAACCGTAGATGATGTGGACGCTTTCGGAGGTCGAGGAGACAAGTTCCTATTTCTGAGGCATTCTTGTATGTCAGAAGTTAATCCACCTTGATTTATCCTTTTGTGATTTTCATCACTGGGACAATGTAGTTGAAGTGCTTCGCAGTTGCCCCAAGGTTTCTTGTGCTTGTGGGTTCTTTTGTTTCCTTCTTTTCTTCGCGTGTGTTTCACATATCTTATTTTAGTCTCTCTGTTTTGCAGTTGACTTACTCAAACAACAAAAAATTTGCCCAGAAATTGGAAAGACCCAAATTCTGTTCCTAGATGCATTTCTTTTCATCTCAAATCATGTACTATATACCATAACCAAAAGGTAGATGTACTTCAATTTGCAACATATATTTTATAGAATGCTACTGAAAAATTTAGTAGATACTCTAATGCAAAATCCTTATTTTAGTGTAGGGTATTTTATTGAACAGTTTGTCATGTTTAATTTTCTCTAAACTTATTGCATACTTCCTCTGCTTTGGAGAAGTTATTAAAATAGTTCCATGATTCAAAGTTCATTGCAACTTTCACAAATTATAATCCGGTGTATATTTTTTAATAAATATTACAATTTTGATTAGGAGTATTTAGGATAGTTAGTAAAAAAATTTATAGTAATTAAATTTAGGGTAAAACTTAGAAACAATACCCTATGTACTGTTCTACTGTTTACCTCTAATAACATGACAAATGAAATTTTAATATTATCCACGTCAAATCAAGTCCGTGCTCATTCCGGTTAATGATAAAAAAAACTCTAACATACCTGAGTTTTCATTCGGAACCTCAGTCACTCACAAGTCAGAACAACGACTCACCCACTTCCTTCTAACTCGTTTTCCATAACCCACTCCTCTTATTATCCAACTCACTCACTTCCCTCTCTAACGAGCCTGAGTTATCATTCGCCGGCAGCCGACACCACTTGCTTCGAATTTAAAACCTATTGAAATCGTGTGGGAACCACGACTCATTCAATTACAATGATGACGGATTTTGATTTTGAGATACCCATTTTTATACATAACACTGAACAGAGCAACAAAACAATTTATTTTTTAAGGAAATCAATGTCGATTAACGCTGCGCATAACAATTCATAAGATCCCCCATCCAACATATATTTTGTAGAACAAAATTTCAAGAGATGGAAATCAAAGCACAAATGGTGCTTTTTGTTTCAAATATGAATTAGACATGATGGCTGATGACTACTAATTTGCAAGTGTATAAATATTGTCAAAGTAATAAAAGAATATCGATCCACAGGGATTGCGCGGTTATACGACGGAATTGTGTCTATGAACATAATTGAAATTAACAAACATGTTTAGGGGTTTAGTTGAGTAGTTTGACGGTAAGAAAATGTGCTAGTTCAAATGGTAGAAAAGTGAGGTAGAATCATCGGAATCACCTAGTCTATAGTTTATCACATGCATTCTAACATATCATATGGAATCACTCAAGTATTCACAACTAGATCAACAATATGGCGAATCACAATCTCTTGTCAAAATTCACCCTATCAGTTGTCGATACTCCTCCGATCTCTCGGATGTAAGCTACCGACTACGAAGTATTTAAAAACGCGTTAATCATTCGCTACACTCTATGTTTCAATCTCTCGACCGGAAACACTCAAGTGCTTAATGCAATCAGTTCAGAAATTAAATCAATATTCTCATACGTGATTCAAATCTAAGTTCATTATAAAGCTGATCAAGATTCATAAAGTATTAATCACAGAATTGCATTAAATGAATACTATTACAAGAGTAATTCCACACGAATACATCAGATTACATAAGAACACTACATTCTAAGCTATCCTAGATCCTACCTCGATGAAGAATTTAGCTCCTCATCGTGCTCCGATCAGCTTCTATCTCCAACTTCATGGTTCTTGACTCCATTGTGTTGAAGATGTTGCAGTTGTACCCTTTGTTCCAGGATCAGGCCTTCGTTCTTGCTCAAAATCTCAGAATATATGATCCAGTGCAGAAAAATTCGACCCAGTTGCAGAAAAATCCAGTTTTCTTATATAGGAATTGCAACCACGCCGCGCGTCAGATCCATCACGTCGCGTGTGGTTGCTTATCTTCATCCTACGCCGCGCGTGTAACTCCCCACGCCCCCGGCGTAGTTCAATTTTCATCCATCACGCCGCTCGTGATCCTTCCCACGCCGCGCGTGGTCACTAGTCAGAGAGCACCCTTTCTTGATCAAGGCTTCACGTCGCGCGTGATCTGAGATCATCATCACGCGGCGCGTGATGGACTACGCCCTCAGCGTAGTTCAACTGTGACTTTTCCTGCATAATTTCCTGCTTTCTTGTATCTCAAGTAACCTTGCTTCCGAGTTGATTTTCTCTTGATTTATTGCTTAAAAATTCTAAAATAAGTCTAATGTTCCTCGAATAAGCGTGGATTATGAGAGTGTGACGATACGTCATCAGCTGACATGTGTTGCAGTGAGGGATTAAGATTTAAACGTAAATTTAAAGGCAAATTGTTATTATCAATTTAAAAGTCTGCGGAGAAATACAAAATCCGATGAGTCGATCTCGGTGGAGTATAGGTTTTCTCTGAGTAGTAATAGGTACCTTGTGAATGGTAGTGAGACATGTATATATAGATCCCAGCGCTGGGCCAAGGCCCTTGATGATATTAATGGCCATCAAGTGGCTGTCGCAAAACGGCTAGAAAAAGTCATGATGAGCAATTAATGCTCATTATTCCGGTGTTCGACCGTTACAACGTGTCGAGCTTGTGGCTGTTTGACTCGTAGAGACTGTTTATGGGTTGTTCCTCATTGGGCCTTGCTCGACGGCCTAATTTCCAACTCCTCAGTTGTTGGGACCTGGCCTCCTGTTCTGGATTTGGCCTAGAAGCCCAACAACTGAGGAGTTGCAAATTAGGCCGTCGAGCAAGGCCCAATGAGGAATAGCCCATAAACAGTCTCTACGAGTCAAACGGCCACAACGCTCGACGCGTTGTAACGGCCGAACACCGAAATGATGACAATTAATTGCTCATCATGGCTTTTCTAGCCGTTTTCCGACAGCCACTTGATGGTCATTAATGCCATCAAGGGTATTGGCCCAGCGCTGGGAAACTATATATACATGCCTCACTACCATTCACAAGGTACGCATTACTACTCAGATAAAACCTATACTCCACACCAAAACTGACTTGAGCGTCAGAGTGTCTGTAGGTACACACAACCCCTCTCCGTCTCACCGAGGGTATCAACGGAACAACGCCAGCGAAGTCGTCTCTTTGATCCGGTAAGATCACAAACCTTCTTTCAAGGAATGGTCAGTGAAAGTTAACGGCATTTGTTTTTAACAGAAACAGAGTGTTTGCTAACATTTTGCTAGGCTTGACGTAGATAAAAATTCTAGTTGTCATGTTATTAGAGGAGAACAGTAAGAACAGTACATATGGTAGTGTTTCTAAGTTTTGTCCATAACTTTATTGTATTATTATTATTATTACTAGCGGGTCAGACAGGCGCGTTCCGCACCTGCCGTGTCTAACTTATGTCCAAAAAAAATGTCTTATGTTATGATGAATTTGTTAATAAAAGATTTTTATTGCTAAAAAAATAAGGATATTATTGGTATTATGAAAAATCGACACCAAAAATATTTGTATTCTCTTTTTATATAGTATAAATGTAGTATTAATTTGGTAATCATTCATGTATAGGCAACCCATTTGCCACTTATTCACATTTTTATGATTTGAATTTTTTTTTTAAACTGATTAGTTAATGGAAGATGTGAAACTAAGTCAAGGGTAAAATAGGTATATTGAAAAGTTCATCCCAAACTCACCTATCCTTTTTATATATTGTTATAGATTATTATTATTATTAATCTTTAATAGTATTTTTTTTTTCAAAAAATAAAATTAGTCTATTTGTTTTTTTTTATGAAAAATATTATTTATGTTTCTATTTCTATATTCTAAATTTTACGAATACTCATCTTATTTTTTCTAAAAACTGTTGTTTATGTTTCTATTTTTTTTTACGGAATGTTTCTATTTCTGTATTCCTAATTTTATGCATATTTATCTTATTTTTTCATTGACTATTTAATACTCTTTTATCTTTTAATAGATTCTTCAGTTGATCGTATGTATCTGTTTTGTTGTTATTTTTATGACATATAAATTGTTCTATTTTGTTCGAATCTATAATTTGTTTCAATTTTTAAGAATATCATCTGTTTTTTTTTTTTATTCTTTATATATTTGTTTTTTTTGTTTTTTTTCTCAAAACAGATCCTATCTATCGCTCAAACCTAAATAAGACTCCGCCGTATTCATAAGGGAACCTCCAAACAAAGCCAAACTCTGTCTCTCTCTCTCTTGTTGACTATGGAGAACTCAACACCCATTGATAGGATCAGCAATTTACCGGATGAGTTACTCTGTCACATACTCTCTTTTCTTCCAACCAAAGTTGCTTTCACCACTACCGTTCTCTCGAAGCGGTGGACCCCACTCTTCAAATTACTCACAACTCTCCACTTCCACTACGAATCCGTTGCTTGGATAACATTGAGTGACATAACATTCAGTTCCTTCGTCGACAAAGTCATATTCTCCACAAAACTTATCAAAACATTTCACCTGAACTGTCATTCTAAACATAGCTACCGTTTCAACCATTGGATCAAAGCTGCAAAACAGCACCCTCTCGAGAATCTTGAACTCTGTAGTACGTTTCACTACCTTATGATCACCTTGCGGCCAAGTAATTTCATATTTCCAAAACTTGTTGTTCTCAAATTGACGAGCCTAAAAGTTGATGATTTTATCTCTGTCGATCTTCCTTCGCTTAAGACCCTTCGTTTGATTTACGTTAATTTCACAACTAAGGACAATTTCAACAAGCTTCTTAATGGGTGTCCCATTTTGGAGGATTTGGAAACTCGTGATATTTACTGTTCAGAACAACGGGATGGTGCTGGTAGGGTTAAAACCTTATCCAATTTGACCAGAGCCAATATCAGTACATGTTATGTTCCTATTAAAGCAATTCCTAATGTCCAAGTTTTACATCTCCAGGTAATATACTGATTTCATTTGATGAATATGTTGTTCCCTCTGGAACAATTTATAATGTTGAAATTTAAGGATTGGTTTTGCCATTTAAAAAAGGTTTAATAACATTCAAAACTATTACAGGGTTTGCATCTCGACCGAGAGATCAAATCCTTTTACAGGGACTTTCTTGTACTTCAAAACTTAATCCACCTTGAATTACGCTTTAATAACATTCATCACTGGAACGACGATGTAATGAAAGTGCTCAAAAATTGCTCCAAGCTTCAAATTCTTACTATTACTAAGGTTTCTTTTGTTTTTTGTGGATTTTTTTGTTCCTTCTTTTCTTTGTGTTTGTTGCATAAATCTTATTTTGGTATATGTTTTGCAGTTGTTTGACTTATACAACCAAACTTTGGACAGAATTTGGAAAAACCCAAAATCTATTCCAAAGTGCATTTCTTTTTTTTTTTTTTTGGTGAGTAAGTGCATTTCTTCTCACCTTAGATCTTGTACTTTAAACTTAGACGGCATCATTGATGGAAGTCAATTTGCAACATATATTTTAAAGAATGCACCACTTTTACGAGTCATGAAGATCAACGCCATTGCTGAACCACGTTCAAATCAGGATGCTTTAAAAGAATTAGAATCATGTCCGAGGATTTCTACCGAATGTGAACTTTCGATTAGTTTCACCGAATATGAATTTTGGCGGTAGTTTGATGGAGGTAGGATTGTCTCTTCAAATAAATGAACATGAGCAACAATTTTTATTATGATCTAATTTGACGGTGAACCGCCATTGCTGTGGAAGAACTGCTTCGTATACACTATATTTTATTATTGGCTGGACATATTATTTTTTTGAATAAGTGGCTGGACATATTAACTTATTGAATTGTTTAGATTATATTAATCTCTCTATTTTTCTGAAATAAACTATCTATATGCTACCATATATTACATGATAGTTTATTTTATCTTTAAGTTGTTTCTAATATTGCAACTTTGCACTCTCATTTGATAGTCACTCTGTTTTGTTAGAGCGGTTCCAGCACATATGCTAACACATCAGATCTACATCACATAATGGACCGAAGTTGTTTATGTGTTGAAGTAAAAACTAGTCTGAAAAAGGGTTAGCAGTCATATGGATGTAATTAGCAGGAAGTTGAAAAATATATTCATATGTCAGTGTCCGACACCTGAACACGCCTAATATAATGAGTATCTGTTAAAACAGTATAATTAAGTATTTGTTTTATTTGTTTTAACAAAAAGTAAAAAATAGCCTGGTTGTCTTCTTTTCAAGGTTTTAAATTGCGGACCGCATCACCTGATGCGGCCGCAATATTGCGGTGTGAACTCAAATCACACGTGATGCTGCAACGAAACAGCATTTCACCGCAACACAACGGAGTTTTGACTGCAACGGCCGCAACGGTTCAATCCAATATTCCTTTTCGTAAAAATTTAGAGAATCTCACCTTTATTTTTTCCTTTTATGTCCTTTCATTTTAGAGTTTCTGTCTTCTTATGTCTCGATGACTTAAAAATGAATTAAAATTTATATAGAATTATAAGTAAAAGATATATAAGGAATTACAATAATTATAGTATTTTTTCTGTGTTTGTGCGGATAAAAAATTATTTCATGTCGCAACGGCCGCAATTGCATCGCAATGTCCGCATTAGCCGCAATCGCAATACCTGCAACCGCAACCGCATCCACGACCGCAACCGCAATTTAAAACCTTGCTCTTTTTCTTTAGTTGTTCCGTTCCATCTTCGATTGCCTCATCTCCTCTTGCTTTTGCCGCTGCCATCGGTCTCCGTCTGTCACGGAGACAACGTCCTTCCTCCATTCTTTTCCAAACATCGCGCGGGAGAATGGAGAATTTCAATATATATATTGGTTTCATTATTTGAAATCGGGGTTACAAATCACATACAGAAAAAAACTTACCAAATATTCAAAGCATCCGCGTAAAAGAGAGAAACGAATATCCAAGGCCAAATGTAAGATTATGTAAACTATCTAATGTAAAATTGTTACATTCGAACGCAATTTATCTTTCAAATTCTTAACTTGCCTTACACATAAAGTTTCTGCATTTTTACTTTTATTCATTTTGTCAAATTCAATTTAAACTAGCTTTTGTTTTGACAAAAACAACGGTATAACAAGTGGATTGACGACATGAAGAGGACCGTCCCCAATATTTTTTTATTTTTTTTTCATTTTAACAAACATTATGTTCCCATAGTAACATATTGTAGTCTGTAATTCTAATTTTAACATATAAGTATGCAAGGAAACACCAGAAAATAACTAGCAAGCGGCCTACATCCATTAAGTATATATTGTACTCTAATAAGAAGTCTAACAGTAGCATAGTGCACAAACTTTTATAAATAAATCCACTCCCACATAAACGTAGTCATTAAAATATTCTTCAACCAGAATAAAATATTTAGTAACCTTCCGCTTCTACAGTCTACTATTGGACAAGCACAAACCCTTGATCTTAATAAAACAGTAAAGGTGCTCACTATTTCCATAATTTTGATTATAATGTGGTGGAGTTAGCACATTTTTAATGCCAAATACACATGCTAAAATAACAAGTCATTTTCATAGAAGTGTTCTTGATTAAAACATGTATTCATATTGAAACACCTTTCAATTACAACAAATTGAGTCTAAGCTGCGCCTATCAGCTTGATAGGTCTTGCGCTCATCATGATATATACATGGTAGCTTATAGATAGTTGGTTTCCTTAGAGTATCTATTAATTAAATTTATCAGTAGCAAAAGTCTAGTTTGCGATTTCTGAAAAATCGAGAGATTAGTATAATCTAAACAACGCAATAAGATAAAAATATGTCTAGCAACCAAAAATAAAATATAGTGTATATATACTGCGTAGTTCTTCTTCTTCCACTGCAATTGCAGTTCACCATCAAATTATATCATAATAAAAATTGTTGCTCATGTTCATTTGTTTAAGAAGACAATCCTATATGTCCTTCAAACTACCAAAATCTAGAAGTTTCATATGTAAAAACTAAAGAAAACAATAAATATTAAGAAACTAGGTGAAACTAATTGAAAGTTCACATTCGGAAGAAATCCTTGGACACGATTCTAATTCATATAAATCTTCCTGACTTGAAAATTTTTCAGCAACGGTGATCTTCATGACTCGTAAAAGTGGGGCATTCTCTAAAATATATGTTGCAAATTGAATTTGATCTTTGAAGCCCTCATAGTTTAAAGTACATGATCTGAGGTGAGAAGAAATGCACTTAGGAACAACATTTGGGTTTATATCCAAATCTTTGTTGGATAAGTATGACCACTGCAAAACATATACCAAAATAAGATTTATGAAACAAAAAAAAAAAAAGAAAAGAAGAACCTAAAATCCACAACAAACACAAGAAACCTTAAGCTTAATAGAAAGAATTTGAAGCTTGGTGCAAGTCAGGAGCACTTCCACGACATCGTCCCACTGATGCATGTGATGTGATAAAAGTGTAATTCAAGGTGGATTAAGTTTTGAAGTAAAAGAAAGTCACTATAATACGAATTTATCTTTGGCTCAAGAGACATCCCCAACATCTGCATTTAAAAGTTAGAGTATTAAAATTGCTCAAAAGGGAACATATGAACATTATGAATTGATATTAATTAAAATCAGTACTTTAATTACCTTAAATTGTAAAAAATGGACATTATGAATTGCTTTAATAGGAATATCAAGTGTACTACTGAAATTGGCACTCATCAATTTGGATAAGGGTTTAAGCCTAACACCGTCGCCTTGTTCTTCCATATAGTAAATGTTTGTGTGCAAATCTTCTAAAATTGGACACCCATTAAGAAGCTTGTTGAAATTATCCGTATTTTTTAACATTACATTAATCAAATGAAGGGTCTTAAGAGAGGGAAGATCGACAGAGATATTATCAACCACTTTTAGTTTCGTCAATTTGAGAACAACAAGTGTTGGAAATATGAAAATACTTGGCCACAAGGTGATCCTCTTGTTGTGGTGAAGCATACTACGTAGTTCGAGATTCTCGAGAGGATGCAGCTTTGCAGTTATGATCCAATGGTTGAAACTCTTGCGATTCCTAGGATGACAGTTGAGGTGAAATGTTTTGATGAGTTTGGTAGTGAGGATCACCGTTTCGACTATGCAAGGGAAGGCCTCTTCGTCAAGGAAGGATTTTTCGTTGAAGCGGAGAGTTGTAAGTAATTTGAAGAGTGGCCTCCACCGCTTAGAAAGAACGGCGGTAGTAAAAGCAAGTTTGGTTGATAGAAAAGAGAGTATGTGACAGAGTAACTCATCTGGTAAATTGCTGATCCTATCGATGTCTGCTGAGTTCTCCATAATCGGGAGAGAATGAGGGAGTTTTTTTTTTTTCTGTATCGCTAAACCTAGAATACGGTAAATAGGATTATTTTATTTTTTTTGTATCACCAATTTGAAAGATAATTTCAAATAAGAAAAATGCTTAATATCAGGAAAAGTCTGTTCACTAATATCACGAAGGCTTATCTCGGTTTCTCTCTTCTCTCTCATACTCCTCTTCATACTCCTAATATATAAAAATTGCATAAGTTATTTGCATAATCTCTAAATAAGAATAAGAGCAAAAAAAAGTCAGGCCAAACATACCCTAGTCCAACAACACCTCTTCTTCTCTACGCTCTTGTTTCTTCTTTCTTCTTTCAAACTTCTCACTCTCAAAATTTTGGCTGGTCATATTCCTCTCTCTTCCAAAATATCTCTCTCAAACTCTTACACAATTTAGGTAACTCTCTGTTACAATCTCAGACCTATTTTTCTCATTCGGGTGAATGGAAATGATGGGAAAATTGGTTAGCTATGAAAGAGATGTAAAAACCTTAAGAAAAAATTGACGCTTCTAAGTTGCCAAGAAATTGGTGGTTCATTCATACTTTTCTTTTGTTCATTGTTTGCTGATGTTCAAGAAATTGAGCTCAAAACATGACCCTAACTACTTCCATGTTTATCTATGAACCTTCATCAAATTTGTGTGGCTATCAATTTTATAGGGATTCAATTCACTCTGCAATGCTCAATGACATAAAATGGTCCCTTCAAGGCCATATTCCCAGCTCCAATACTCTGATCTATTTGTCTAACTGAAATCAAATAACATAATATTCATAATTTAAAATCATAAAAATAGGTGTAGCACAAAGTTATTATCTTTTTTTTGACAAAGCACAGAGTTATTATCTAATATTAGAAAATATACTATAAGAAGGTCAATCAAGTGTTGAGAAGCATACAATCAACAATTATTTCTGATCAAATTTGAAAACTATCTCATTTTATTTTATATTTTATTTGTTATTATAAGTGTTATCAAGGATTCAAGGTTTTAAATTGTAGTCCCTATCGGCAATTGCGGCGCAGTATTGCTCCACCGCAATTGCATCGCACCTAAAATCGACAACAAACACAAGAAACCTTTAGTAGAAAGAATTTGAAGCTTGGTGCAAGTCAGGAGCATTTTCGCTACATCGTCCCAGTGATGCTGATGATGAAAGTGTAATTCAAGGTGGATTAAGTTTTGAAGTACAAGAAAGTCTCTGTAATAGGATTTGATCTCTGGCTCACGATACATACCCAACATCTACAATTAATATAATAGAATACAATACATAATGTAAGTGATAATTACACATGAATGAAAAATAGACGGACACTACTAAACCTTTTTCATGGCAAAATCAATTCTCTGAAACTGAAATTTCAACATTATAAATTGATCTGAAGGGAACAACATATTCATCCAATGAAATCAGTATATTACTTTGAGTTGTAAAAAGTGGACATTATGAATTGCTTTAATAGGAACATCAAATGTACTGATATTGGCTCTAGTCAAATTAGATAAGGTTTTAAGCCTAACACCACACCACCATCGCCTTGTTCTATATAGAAAATATCGCGAGTTTGCAAATCCTCCAAAACGGGACACCCGTTAAGAAGCTTGTTGAAATTATCTCGAGTTTGATTTCGAAAAAAACGTTATTCAAATGAAGGGTCTTAAGAGAGGGAAGATCGACAGAGATATCATCAACCACTGTTAGTTTCGTCAATTTGAGAACAACAAGTGTTGGAAATATGAAAATACTTGGACACAAGATGATCCCAATGTCATGAAACGTACTATGGAGTTCGAGATTCTCGAGAGGATGCAATTTTGCAGTTTTTATCCGAAGGTTGAAACGGTTTCGATGCTTAGAATGACAGTTGAGGTGAAATGTTTTGATGACTTCGGTAGAGAGGATTACTGTTTTGAAGATGCTGATAGATATTTTATGTTATGTTTAGTTTGAGATTATGTTTGTTTGGAATAATCCTATTAACTAGGAAAGTTAAGTAGCAGGTAGTTTTTTCTATTTGACTCATTGTCACGTTTTAGATAAGCATGTATGTGGCACTTAGTTGTTACTATTTCTTTGGTATGTAAAGGCTATTTAATAGCTAGTAGTATTTCAATTCAATAAACAAGTCATTCCCAGATTGTTGCATAATTTACTCTAACGGTTATTGTTCCTAACAATCTGGTATCAGAGCTCCCACTGGGGCCTGATATTATATAGAAGTTGCAGACTTTGAGTGACTTGAAAACAAACAAACACAAAAATGACGAGTGAAGGAACCTTTGTGCAGCCTGCAATTCCCCGCTTCGATGGTCATTACGATCATTGGAGTATGTTGATGGAGAATTTTCTCCGATCCAAAGAGTATTGGTCTTTAATAGAGACTGGTTATGCAGAACCAGTAGGGGCTGTGACAGATGCAGAAAGAAAAAGGCTAGATGAATTGAAGTTGAAGGACTTGAAAGCTAAGAACTATTTGTTCCAAGCTATCGATCGTACCATCTTGGAGACAATTCTTCAGAAGGATACCTCAAAGCAGATTTGGGATTCTATGAAGAAAAAGTATGAAGGAAATGCAAGAGTGAAGCGGTTAAATCTTCAAGCTCTTCGAAAAGAATTTGAAACCTTGGAGATGAAATCTGGTGAGAATGTTTCAGATTATTTTTCAAGAGTAATGTCAGTGGTTAATAAAATGAGGGGATTTGGTGAACAAATGGTAGATACAACAGTTGTGGAGAAAATACTTCGATCCTTAACAGAGAAATTTAATTACATTGTTTGCTCTATTGAGGAGTCGAAGGATATTGATACTTTATCCATTGATGAGTTGCAAAGTTCATTAATGGTCCATGAGCAGAAGTTTCATAAGCATGATGTCGAGGAGCAAGCCCTGAAAATAACTCATGAGAATAGATCAGGAGGAGGAAGAGGTCGTGGCCGAGGATCATTTAGAGGAAGAGGAAGAGGGAGAGGTCGACAAGCCTTCGACAAATCCGATATTGAATGTTTCAGATGTCACAAGCTCGGACACTTTCAATATGAGTGTCCTAGTTTAGACAAAGAAGCAAATTATGCGGAGCTCTATGAGAATGAAGAGATGTTGCTAATGTCATATGTGGAGCAAAACGAAGCAAAAAGCGAAGATGTGTGGTTTCTGGACTCGGGATGCAACAATCATATGTGCGGAGACAAAACCTTGTTTAGTGATCTAAATGAAAGCTTCAGGCAGATTGTGAAATTGGGAAATAATTCGAAGATGTCTGTAAGAGGAAAAGGAAACGTGCCGTTACTGGTGAATGGTGTTGTTCATGTAGTCACAGAGGTGTTTTATGTACCAGAGTTGAAGAACAACTTATTGAGCATTGACCAGTTGCATGAAAAGGGATTAACAATTATTATTCAACATGACAAGTGCAAAATCTACCATCTAGTGAAAGGATTGATTATCCAAACTGAAATGACATCCAATAGAATGTTTTTTCTGTTAGCTATGTCTCAAAGAAGAAAATCAGTTTGTTTTCATATAACCTCTCAAGACTTGTCTCACTTGTGGCACTGCAGATTCGGTCATTTGAGTCACAAAGGCCTAAGAACTCTCCAGTTCAAGAAAATGGTTTATGGACTACCTCAATTTTCTGCCACCTCAACAGTATGCACATCATGTATGGTAGGAAAGCAACATCGTAACCCTTTTCCGAAGAAAAGCAATTGGAGAGCCTCACAAAAGCTTCAACTAATTCATGCAGATTTATGTGGTCCGATCACTCTCATGTCAAATAGCAACAAAAGGTATTTAATATGTTTTATTGATGACTTTACTCGAAAAATATGGATTTATTTTTTGGTGGAGAAATCAGATGCATTCAATACTTTTAAACACTTTAAAAGTCTTGTTGAGAAAGAAACTAAAAATTACATTAAGTGTCTACGTACTGATCGAGGAGGGGAGTTCACCTCACTTGAATTTAATGAGTTTTGTAAAGAGAATAGGATAAAGAGACAGTTGACGGCTGTATACACTCCACAACAAAATGGAGTTGCTGAGAAGAAAAATAGGACGGTCATGAATATGGTAAGGAGTTTGCTTGCAGAGAAAAAGATTCCAAAGAATTTTTGGCCCGAAGCTGTGAATTGGGCTGTTCATGTTATGAATCGCAGTCCTACTTTAGCTGTGAAAGACATGACTCCTGAAGAGGCTTGGAGTGGAATTAAGCCGTCAGTTGAGCACTTTCGAGTATTTGGATGTGTCTCACATGTACATGTACCCGATGCCAAGAGAAAGAAATTGGAAGATAAGAGTTTTGCTTTTGTATTGTTGGGAGTTAGTGAGGAATCAAAAGCCTATAGGCTTTATGATCCAATGTCAAAAAGGATTGTGGTGAGTCGAGATGTGAAGTTTGAAGAAGATAGATTTTGGGATTGGAACAATAGCTACAAAGAATTAATTGTAGCTGACTTAGAGTGGGGTGAAAACGATGGAGAAGTTGTCTTAAACAATGACAATTTCAACGGCAGTAAAGGAGATGATGACTCGGAAGAAGTGGAGACTGATTCCTCAAGCAATATGAATGATGTAAGCTCACACAATTCAAATGAAGAGCGACCTAGAAAAAGACCAGGCTGGATGGATGATTACGAGAGTGGAGAAGGCCTTTCTCAAGAAGAAGATGAGGCTAATATGGTACTATTTGCAACTGCTGATCCTGTGTATTTCGAAGAGGCAGTAAAAAGTGAGAAATGGAGAGTAGCTATGGAGATAAAAGCTATAGAGAAGAATGAAACTTGGGTTTTGACTGATCTCCCAGAACATGCCAAAAAGATTAGTGTTAAGTGGGTCTATAAAACAAAACTCAATGAAAATGGGGAGGTTGATAAGTACAAAGCACGCTTAGTTGCTAAAGGCTATGCACAACAGTTTGGAGTCGACTACACTGAAGTATTTGCACCTGTTGCAAGAATGGACACAGTTCGGATGATTGTTGCGCTTGCTGCACAAAGAGGCTGGATTATATATCAATTAGATGTAAAATCAGCGTTTCTACATGGCGAATTGAATGAGGACGTGTTTGTTGAACAACCAAGGGGCTATGAGAAGAAAGATAGTCCAAACAAGGTTTACAAGTTGAAAAAGGCTCTATACGGTCTTAAACAAGCCCCACGATCTTGGTTCAGTCGAATAGAAGCTTATTTTGTGAAGGAGGGATTTCTTAAATGTCACAGTGAGCACACTTTGTTTGTCAAAATTAGTAAAGAAGGTAAAATTTTGATTGTTAGTATTTATGTTGATGATCTTATTTTTACTGGTGATGATGAGTCAATGTTTGAAGATTTTAAAAATTCAATGATGCATGAATTTGATATGTCTGATCTTGGAAAGATGAGATACTTTCTTGGTATTGAAGTACTGCAAAGAAATGATGGAATTTATATTTGCCAAAAGAAATATGCTTTAGAGGTGTTGAGGAGATTTGGAATGGAAGAAAGTAACTCTGTACATAATCCTATTGTCCCTGGTTTTAAAATTTGCAAAGATAAAGATGGAGTCAAAGTGGATGCAACTTTCTTCAAACAAGTGGTAGGTAGTTTGATGTACTTGACAACTACTCGACCCGATTTAATGTTTGTGGTCAGTCTCATTAGTCGATATATGGCACAACCAACTGAGCTGCATTTGCAGGCTGCAAAAAGAGTTTTAAGATATTTGAAGGGAACTGCAGATTTTGGAATTTTCTATAAGAAGGGAGGGAGTGAAAATTTGGTAGCTTATGCTGATAGTGACTATGCTGGTGATTTAGAAGACAGGAAAAGTACATCTGGATATATATTTTTGATGAGCTCAGGTGCTGTTTCATGGTCATCTAAAAAGCAACCTATTGTTACTCTCTCAACAACTGAAGCGGAGTTTATGGCTGCTGCATATTGTGCGAGTCAGATTGTTTGGATGAGGAGAATTTTGGATAAACTTGGTCACTCACAAAGTGGCAGTACTGTTATGTTTTGTGACAATAGTTCAGCAATAAAACTATCTAAGAATCCTGTGTTACATGGTCGCTGCAAACACATTGATGTTCGCTTCCATTTTCTTGCGTGATCTTACAAAAGAAGGAATTGTGGAGTTAGTTTTCTGTGGAACTCAAGAGCAAGTTGCAGATGTGATGACTAAACCTCTTAAGTTGGACATTTTTCTTAAGCTGAGAAGTTTATTAGGAGTTTGTCAAATACCAGAAGTAAACTGAGTGCTCAGTTTAAGGGAGGGAATGATAGATATTTTATGTTATGTTTAGTTTGAGATTATGTTTGTTTGGAATAATCCTATTAACTAGGAAAGTTAAGTAGCAGGTAGTTTTTTCTATTTGACTCATTGCCACGTTTTAGATAAGCATGTATGTGGCACTTAGTTGTTACTATTTCTTTGGTATGTAAAGGCTATTTAATAGCTAGTAGTATTTCAATTCAATAAACAAGTCATTCCCAGATTGTTGCATAATTTACTCTAACGGTTATTGTTCCTAACAGATGCGAGGGAAGGGCTGTTTGTTACAGAAGGATTCATCGTCAAAGTGTAGAGTTGTGAGTAATTTGAAGAGTGGGGTCCACCGCTTAGAAAGAATGGCGGTAGTAAAAACGAGTTTGGTTGGAAGAAAAAAGAGAGTACGTGACAGAGTAACTCATCTGGTAAATTGCTGATCCTATCAATATGTGTTGAGTTCTCCATCCTCGGGAGAGAGGGAGGGAGAGAGAGAAAGATAGTATGTGACGGGAGTTTTGTTTGGTTTGGAGGTGCCGTTTTCTATTACTATTTACTAATATATCGATTACTAATTATTAATATATTGAAATCGATTATCGCAAAAGTTACTGATTTATCCTTATTACTTTTAACCATGTTGCATATTTTATATCCTTCATTGTAATTTTACTAAAAAAAATAAAAAAATAGAAAGATGATATGCTTAAAAATAGGAACAAAACAAAAAATATAGAAAGATGATATGCTTACGCATAGGAAGAAAACACATTATAAATAGGAACAAAATAGAACAATTTATACATAAAAATAAGGGGAAAAAAATTAAATCAAATTATAGAAAGTTTAGTCAATAAAAAAATACCGAAAGAATATAGAAATGATAAGAAGAAACCCCATAAAAATATGAATATAGAAATAAATAAAAAATAAATTATAAAAAAATATAAACAATATTTTTTATAAAAAAAATAAAATAAATAAATAAAAAAAAAAACATAAACAATTTTTTTTATAAACGAAACATAACCAATATTAGTATTACTACCAAGTTTAGTACTAACCATTAATAATTGGGATGGAGGGAGTTGGAGATGCCAACATAGTTGGGATGCCCATCCTTCACCTTGATGTTTAGACAGTTAAAAAAAAACTAACCATTAATAATAATTAATATAATAAAGTTTTTTTTTACTAATAATATAAATAATAAAGTTTTTTTTACTAATAATATAATAAAGTTAGTTAATATCAAACCTACTAAATTACCCTATATATTCCTAATAAAATTTCTAATTTTTAATTAAAAATATACACGAGATCATTATTTGTCGCTGAAACAAACAAAAATTGAATAAATAAGTTTACAAGAAATAATTAACACAATAATTCCACTTATATTTTAACAAAATTTTAAATAGATTTGCTACATTAATATAGTGACAAATTCAAATATTTTATCCTTCAAAAAAAAAAATTCAAATATTTTATAAAATTAAATGACCCATGCGAATGCACGGGTCTTTAAACTAGTTAAAATCGATTACTACCAAAGTTCCTAAATTATCCTTAATACTTTTAACCACGTTTGCAAGTTGTATATCTATTATTGTAGTTTCACTAAAAAAAATATATAGAAAGAATATAAGATAAATAAAAAAATATATATAGAACAAATATAAGATAAATACAAAAAAATATATATATGTTTAAAAATAACAAAACAAATTATAGATAGAAACAAAACAGAACAATAAAAACATTACTATAAAAAGGAACAAAACAATAAAAACATTATAGAAAATTTAGTGAAGAAAAGAAATTTTAGAAAAAATAAGAAGAAACCGCATAAAAATAAGAATGTAGAAATAATTAATATTAAAAAAAAACATAAAAAATATTTTCCATCAAAAAAATAATAAACATAAACAATTACTATCAAGTTTACTACTAAGGCGCTGGCTAGGATGCACAAGCCTCCTAGGTCTCCCACCATGCACAACATTTTTTATGCATTTGATTAAATATAGTACATGTTATTATGATGTACTGTCAACATTGTATTATTTTTTTATATTTCGTTTTTACTTTTTTTTTTTATCGCTTGTTTTTACTTTTTTTTATATTTGTTTCTTTGTTTTTTTTTTTTGAACCAATTTATATTTGTTTCTTATACAAATGGTCTTTGGTGAATACTAACAATCACTCACATTTTCTAATTGTTTTCTCTTTGGTTAATTTCTTTATATTATTTTCAATTTATAGTACAATCTATATTCATTTCTTTATATTGTTTTCTCTTTGCAGATGTAAATTTCAAAAGAAAAATACGATATGTGAATTCTAAGGAAATTGAAGAATACGATATGCCCATTTTATTTGTTTTTAAATTTCTTCTTCTTTGTTCAACTTTTCTTATGTTGTTTTTTTTTTTTTTGTGTGATTTTTTAATATTTAGATTATTTTATATTGAAGAAGAGTGGCTAACTCCATTAATATTTGATTACTATATGAACATTGTATTTGATAGCCATCACCCGACATTTCTTGAGAAATGAAACCGAGAGAATTTAAATTTCAGGTGCATCACATAGAGATGTTGATGTTTGCATTAAAATTATAAAGAACAACAAGGATATTTTGATCAAAGTCTTGATGAGTGATATTGGGCGGTTTCAAACAAACCTTGCCGCTTAAAAAACAAAAATTTAAAATACAATGGCGACGGTTCAAAACCGCTGTGAAATAGTTCAACATTTTTAGCTTTGTTTTGCATGTTGCGACGGTTTTAATCGACACAAGACAGTTTGTGTGGCAGTTGACACATTCGTCGCAATATGTGGTGTCGACGCCAGGATTTGCACCTTTGTGTAACTGTCGTATATGGTGTTGCGGCGGTTCAAAACCATCGTTAATAGCATCCCGAACCGCCGTAAAATACAAAATTTGTTGTAGTGCCTGAATCAAAGAAATGGGACATGAAACTTAGAAGTGGGACCTTTGATAAGATTGATGCAATGTAATGATTCATAGTAACAAACAAGTTCTCCAATGGCCATGTCCTTGGCAAGAATAAGGCCTTGATAGATAGCATATAATTCAACAAGCATAATGTCTGAAGACCTATGAATAAAGCCAAAATACCCTGATAAATAGTAACTTGAGTTATTCTTGATAAGACCCCTAAAGCTCGGCTCGAACGGGAGAACCAAGACAACTTCCATCAACATTAAGGATGATACAACAGTGGTTGTTGTTATTCAATTTGATGAACCTATCAATCGGTGCAGCCAAGGTGGAGTCAAAGATTTTGAGAGAAATTACGGTCACAAACACAATGCAGGCGGAATACCCTATTGTTTTTATTGTCTTGGTTTAGTGTGTGTTGAAATTGGGAAAAAGTCTAAATCATTTAGAAACTCAATTCAAACCCCTTTTCTTATGTTTCTTGAACCTATAGAAAGCTCTAGATTTTTCTATTAATCTTTAAACCTAAGGCACAACTGAAATGGTCAAACAAACTATTAATGAAGCGAAGTTGGGAAATCTTAGTCTTATTAATGGTGAACCAGTATAAAAAATCACCTTGTCATTTATTTGTTGTTGTTTTTATTGTCTTGGTTTAGTGTATGTTGAAATTGGGAAAAAGTTTAAATCATTTAGAAACTGAATTCAAACCCCTTTTTCTTGTGTTTCTTGAACCTTCAGAAAGCTCTAGATTTTGCTATTAATCTTTAACCCGGAGGCACAACTGAAACAGTCAAACAAACTATTGATGAAATGAAGCTGGGAATTCTTGGTGAATAGCATGACGTCATCTGCAAAAAGGTGAGATAAGCGAGGGTCGTTGTCAGAGAAGTGAATGAGGTTCCAAGCACCATGTTGAACTGCATCATTGATGGCAATAGAGAGCTTTTCCATACAAAGATAGTGAGATAATGGATCTCCTTGCCTGATGTGACCGTGAGATATATGGCTTGAAGCGGGGCATTTGCTTACCATTCCACAAAATCGAGAAATTGAGGGACGTAACACAATGCATGATGAGCCGAATTATAGTGTCTGGGAATCTGAATTCTTGAAGGAAGGATTTAAGAAACTCCCGATTAACATTGTCAAAAGCTTTCTCAAGGTCAAGCTTGAAAGCAACGTAACCCTTCTTGTTCTTGTTCTTGTTCTTGTTCTTGTTCTTGTTCTTCTTCTCTATTGTTTAAAAAGTTATTGGAATCTGTTGAGGGCGTGGCTACCTGAAATTATTTTGCAGAAACTATATGTTATTCCGCCTCCAACTATTGATCATGGTATAGATAAAACGTTGTGGTCAGCAGGTGAGAATAGTGGTTTCTTTGTAGCATCAGCATACAACTTGTTGTCCACGGATGAGCATTAGACGCATGATGTAGTGTGGAGCAAGATATGGAAATTGCAAGTGTCGGAGTGAGGTAGGAGTTTTGTTTGGTTAATGAAACATGATCATTTATTGACTCAGTACCGTAAGAGTAAGAAGCAGCTAGGCTCCCCGAGTTGCTTATTTTGTTGAAATATTATAGAAACGAAACTTCATGTGTTAAGGGACTATTCCAAATGCATGGTAGTATATGGTTGCACAATATGGATTAGCAGGCCCTCAACTTATTTTTTAAATATAAACTTCATCAGTGGATAACATTAAACATCACTGGTGTTATTGGTGGTATTGATATTGAGAATTGGTCAAGCTTATGGGTTGTAGTGTGTCACTCAATTTGGAAGTGGCTTAATAATGAAGACCATGTTGATAACTTCAATAGGCCGAGCAATTCGCATATAATTATAGCCAATTATACTCGAGGGTATGAAATGTCCAAGAAGGCGGATAGGACAATACAAGTCTGAAACAACATTGAGCATCGAGTTGAATGGAAACCTCCAATAATTGACTGGGTTGTTGTTAACATAGATGGAGCAAAGACGATAGCATGTAGATGTGGTTGTGGTGGGATTGTGTGAGGAAGTAATGGCGACTAGTTGGGTTGATATGCAAAAGGATTAGGAGACTGTACTGTTATAACTATTGAGCTACGAGGGACGTTAGAAGGCTTACGTCTAACGTGGAGTTTAAGGTTTCGACGTGTGGAGTTAAGGAGTGATTCCATGAGTGTGGTGAGCATGTAGTTAAGGAGTGATTCCATGAGTGTGGTGAGCATGTTGAAAAATGAAGAAAGATCTTGTACTGAAGGATGGAGTATGTTATTGCAGCAAATTAGAAGACTTTTGCATTTGGATTGAGTGGTTGTAGTTTCACACACAGAGGGTGCGATCTAGGTAGGCATCGCAATAAAACTCATACTCGTGGGTACCCGCTCAAACCCTACCCGCTTTGACGAGGAAATCCCGAGTTGGTTGGGTTTGGGTTTTCCTCGATTTCAAAACAACGGAGTTGGGGAGGGTAACGAGGACATTGATACCCACCCTGAACCCGTCCACGAACCCGCGCCGCTTATGTTGACATTATATTTTATTACCTCTTTTAAATTAGAAACTCTTAAATTACATTCATATGTTTATTTTTAACTTTTAATTTGAGTAATAAATAAACCGTTTTCTCTATTTCTTTTCTTTATTTAAAAAATATTGTTAATACAAAATAATTTTGGGATTTTAACTTTACTTTAAAAAAAAATACTAAAATATAATCAAAATTCATGTGGAAAAGAGACGTAACGGGATACCCGATCCCCATTGTTGGGTATAAGTTTGAAGTTATATTTTTTATTCGCACTTAGAATTTGAATGAGTTTGAAGAAACCTGAACTTTATGGGTTTGACTTTATGGAGAACAAAATATGCCCCCGTCCCATTGTCATGCCTAAATCTAGGTTTTGAGTGATTTATGAGTCATATTCGAAATTGAAATTAATATTGATGACAAAGTTTTTTTTTTGGTACTATTGATGACAAAGTTTTTCATACTTTTCTTGATGACAAAATTGAAATTACTATTGTAATCAAAATTGAAAATAATATTTCCAAACTGATTTTGGGGCTTAGGCCTTCCATCATATAAAAAAAACAAAGTTATAATTATAATAACTTCTTTAAAAAAAAAAAAAATTATAGTCATAACTAAATATTAACTGCCAAAAATAATAAAATTTGAGTTTTTTTTATTTTTATTTTTTATTTGGCAAATCAATTTGATTCTATTTGAAATTTAGGAGCTTACAATAAAAAATCGCAAGGGAAAAACTGAAAAAACGAAAGAGAAATTGCAATTGAAAGATGAAAACGAAATAGAGAAGATTTCCATGGTGATGAAGTTGAAGGGGTAACGATACAGGCTTCTGCGACTCCTTCTATTTCGATTTCCAGGTTTGTTTTCTCTTTCAAATTCTTCCTCTGTTTCGATTTAGGCTTTAGGGTTTCGATTTCCATGTTTGTGTTGTCTCTCGGTTGCATCTTTTCCCTTTCGATTCATTCTGGTTTTCCGATTGTGTTGCCATTGCAATGTTTATTCTTCTTAATATTGTTTATAGTGCTGTGATCCATATGAATATTATATAGTTTATAGACCTAAAAAATTGCTTTTAGGAATAGATGTGATCCTGTGTTAATATTTGTGTATTGTTTGTATAATTTAGGGTTTTCTATTTACCCTTCGATAATGGAGAACTCAGCATCCATTGACAAAATCAGCGATTTACCTGATGAGGTATTGTGTCACATACTCTCTTTTCTCCCAATCAAACAAGCTTTCTCCACATCCTTTCTCTCCAAAAGGTGGGCCCCACTCTTTAAATTACTCACATCTCTCCACTTCGACGATGAATCCGTTGGTGACGAAGAGAATTTCCTTCGCTTCCGCCAACTCGTGGACACAGTCACTCTCTCCACCCAAATCATCAAAACATTTCACCTCAAGTGTCGTTCTAAACATTGGCGTGACGACCGTTACAATGTGGACCGTTGGATCGAAACTGCAAAGCAACATCCTGTGGAGAATTTCCAACTCATTAGTAGGTTTAACTGTATCTCCTTGCCGCCTAATATTTTCAGATTTTCAACGCTTGTTGTTCTCAAGTTGATGAGTGTAAAGTTGGTTGGTGATATCTCTGCCGATCTTCCCTCGCTTCAGACCCTTCAATTGAATGATGTTTGTTTCGAAAATAAGGAATGTTTTAACAAGCTTCTTTTTGGGTGTCCCATTTTAAGGACTTTGCGTACTTCCATTTACTATATAAAAAAAGAAGAAGATGAGGGTGTTAGGCTTAGTACAGAATGGTTTCAATCCTTATCCAACTTGAACACTGCTGATATCGATATTGATGCATTCGATGTTCCGTTTAGAGTAATCTCTAATGTCAAGATTTTAATGCTCACGGTAAGGACCCGGTATTAATATGAATCAAATTTGTTTTTATAGGAGTTTAATGGTTAAGAACGGTCGGTGTAAATTAATTCTTTTTTACACTGACATCCAATAAGAATGGTCTAATTTTCCATGTCATATCAAGAAAGTGGGGTAAAGTGGAGTAGCATGGCAGAATACATGGTTGTTATTGGATGACAATGTAAATTTTTTTTACACTATCGGTGGATATTCTTTTTACTCTATATATATGTAACTTTTGTTTACTTTTTTTTTTTATTGTAGGTGAAGAACAGGCTTCCAGAGATCAATTCCTATTATGGAGGCTTTCCTGTATTTCAAAACTTAACCGACCTTAACTTATGCTTTTATAAATTTAATCACTGGAATGATGTTATAGAAGTTCTCCAGTATTGCCCCAAGCTTCAAATCCTTTCTATTTTTAAGGTTTCTTGAGTTTGTCAATTGTTTTTGTTCTTTCTTTTCTTCGCATGTGTTTCACCAATCTTATTTTGTTGGTCATATTTTTGCATATGTTTTGCAGTTGGCTGTCAAAAAACATCTGTCCATAAACTGGAAATACCCAAGTTCTGTTCCCGAATGCATTGCCTCTCACCTCATATCATGTACTATAAACTATGAAGGTTGGAAAGGTGAACTTGAATTTTCAAAATATATTTTACAGAATGCTCAACTTTTAGAGATGATGAAGGTCAACATTGGGCATTTCTCTTATTCAAGGCTATATCGGGGTCCTTCAGAAGAGCTAACCTCGTGTCCAATTATTTCCCCCAAATGTATACTTGTAGTAGACTATAGACGATGAAGGTTACCTTATATTTTCTTCTAGTTGGAGTATATTTGAATGAGTACTTTTATGTAGGAGTGGATTTTCAACTGCATTTTCATGAATTTCATAACAAAGTAGAAGAGCTTGTTTGCTGATAAATTCATGTTTGGATTGTATATCTTGTTCTTTTTTAAGGAATCTCAGTATGTTCCAGGATGGAACATTACCTTGCTATTGGCATCTAAGATGATGCCATCATAAATATTCTGTTATGCTTTACTCATCAGTCAAAGATTGTTTCTATAGTGAAATCACAATCAGTTATCTTCCTTGAATTAGGTAGAGATTTTAGGAAACAAAATCATAACAATATAATATTAGAAAATTTGCACTAATTAAACAAGGATAGAATTGCAGATATTATTATTATCCAACACCCTCCTCAAGTTGGTGCATAGATCAATAAGTGGATGTAATTAGAGTTTAATGCCAACAGAAATTGATAAATACTAGTTCTATGGATTTGGTATGCTTGTCATCAATGGGAAACTGCATATCTTCCAACTAGGCCAAGGTCAGAACTCAGAACATATGTACCTTGTTGCAATTTTTGGAATGCCCAAACCATAAGTAATACAACAAGTAGTAAAGCATTTTGAGTTCATTTTTGGTTGGGTCAATATATATTTCAACTTTACATGATGGGTACTAGTTGCATTATACAGTACTATTTTTTTTTTTTTTTGAGTTAAAGTAACTTATTAATAACTACGAACCGTGCAGTCTTTATCAAACTGTTATCGCTGTTTTTTTTTTTTGAGACAGAATGTCGTTCGGAGTCAGGTTAGAGGCCATGTATGTTTGTATATTATTAACTGTTATAAACTCTTATATCACTATCCCATCATATCATACAATGTAACTTACTTAAACCACTCGAAACATGTTCCATTTTTCTTTCTCTTCTCCATTGAGGTTCGCCTGTGCATGCTCTAATCAGTCTGTGTTTCTATGAAAGAAACTATGGTTTCTCCCTCTGTCTTGGTTGTAAACATCTGCTTTGCTATTTCTCTTGTTGTCTTGAATATGATTTCAATTCACCATGGTCCTCCTGCTTGTGGGTATGATCCAATAGTCCACTAAATCCACCAATTTCCCACGTCCATCAAAGTGCTAATTTATTTTGTTGCTCCTTTGTTGTGCCCATATTTTTTGCTTTGGTGTTGGTGCGATTTGTGTAGCTGGGTTCAATCTTTCAGCATACTTTTCAGTGTATCTTGCGCTTTTACTAATTGCTAGTTTAATTCATATAGGTCAAAATTGTGTAATTGATAATTGAAAGTGATTTGGTATGTATAGAAATCTGATAGGATTCATTTATGCATCTAGAGTACATAATGAAGTAAAGTATCGTAATATAGTAAGAACGTTGTTGTATTGATTGATGAACCTTAAGAAGAGAAATTACAGTGTAGAAGAGAAAATGTTAAATGCAGAAATTGTAAAGGTAAGCTAGGTAGTTCTAGACACCTAGAATCTCCCAAATATCTAGAAAGTAGAAACATACATTTTACACTAAATCTAAAAAATAAATAAAAAATTTATATATAGGATCGAATGGAGTAGTAATTAAGAATTTTCTATCATGTGCAAATTTGTGCACATGTTAAAAAAATTATACCAATCGTTAGTTGGTTCAGTGGTGATTGGCGCTAAACTTGGTAGGGAGGACCATGGTTCGATCCCCCGCAACTGCAATCGGGAGGGGGCTGGAACCACTTGATGTCAGAACTGAATAAATAATTATTTAAAATGGAAAGTTTTTATTCAGTTCAAAGTAAATAAATAGAAAATTTGTATTGAAATTTGTGCATTTTATATTAAATTTATAACTTTTAATAAATAATTAGACGCCGACCCGTTCTGTCGCACGAGTTTTGTACAGTATCATATATGATATCAAATGTAGTATAAGAATAATTTTAAAATAAAAATTAAAAAAAAAATAAAATGAATTCGATGTATAGTGATATTTAAAATGAAAATATTCAGTGCAAAGACGAATTTAGATAAATAGTTTAAAAAAAACATCAAAAAGCACTAAGCAACGGGAAAAACTAAGAGAAAGTGCTAAAACATCATAAACGAAACTTAAAACTAATAGTAATGCAAGGGACACTTTATAATATTAAAACTTCAAGACAATTTCAATCAGCATTCTTTTGCTTCACACGGATCAATTTTCATGCTTTGGTAATTGTTGGTGCTTTGGTAACAGATGAAGCTTCGCCCGCCGTCACTGTCACCGTCAACATCAATAACAGATACATCCTTGATTATCTTTCCCAAGTTCTTGTTAGTGGGTGTAGTAATTGAATTTGCAGTATCAATTTCATCCTTGGTTGAATCACCCCTTCAATAACGTCCTACATATAATTGGAGAACAGATCCACTGCAGTGACATTACTCAGCAGTGTGATCTCAATCATTCATTATGATGACCGTAAGTGGCTAAAATCAAATAACTGAATATTAGATGGTGTAGATGTTAATTGTTTCCTCTGCAGTGAAATCTACGATTGAGATTCCTCTCTCATATAATTGTGTTAAATTTTAATCAGATATGGAATTGTTCAATATAAAAAAAATTACTATAAATAATTTTTAAATATTTGTATACCACGACATTGTCATCAGCTTTGTGGCTCCATATCTAAACAGAATCGGCTTTTTGACATCCTCATTGACTTTCCATATTGATGTGTTATTAATAATTGATTTTTATTTAATAATTTTTTTTTAATTTTCATAAAAATAATTTGAATTTGAGTTACATACAAAAATATTTGGTTTTGTAGATAAAAAGGAAAGAAAAAAAAATGTGGGAGAAGTAACAAATAAAGTGGGATAATTTGAATTTGGGTTACTTACAAAAAATAGGATTTGTAGATAAAAAGAAAAAAAACGTGGGAGAAGTAACAAATAAAGCGGGATAATTTGAATTGGGATTACATACAATAAATTGAATTTATAAATAAAAAGAAGAAAAAATATGTGGGAGAAGTAATAAAGTGGGAGTTTTGTGTTTGACAATTGAGGTTGATTAATATGTAAATGGGAGAAATATCAATTGTGTTGGTTATATCAAATTAATTAATATAGCTTTAAGTTATGGTAAATGTAGTATGGTAAATCATAAATGATTTTTTTTTTTATACGCAATATTTGAATTATAAGGAGTATAAGGGGTACTCAACCCTTACAATTCAAAGGTAAATCACCTTAGATACAAACAAAACACACAACATTTCATGAATGTTTGTGAGATGATGCCTTTGTTGAATAAAACCTCCTTAATTCGTAGTTTATCAAGCAACAATCTCCACCAAAAAATATTAACCTTCGATGGAATATTATCTTCAACCAAAGATTTTTCAATGATTGAAAAGTAACATTTCATAAATGATTGAAAAGCAATACTAAAAGGACATGAGTTTGAATCCTATTGAGTAATTTTTTAACATTTTAATATGTATTATTAGGGTTACTCGGAGAAGTTACAACTTTTATCTATCTATACCTATAATAAAGAATAAAGATAAACAAAAAGAAAAAGATAAAAGAAAAAGATTTTGGTTTTTCGAAACCCTAACGCATCATTCATTGATTGATTGTGTTGCCGTCACCTCTTCTCTGCTCTCCCCTAATTAATGGAGGACTCTGAAGGCATTGATATGATTAGCAATTTAGCTGATGATTTGTTGTGTGACGTACTCTCTTTACTCCCAATCAAAGATGCTTTCACCACAACCATTCTCTCCAAAAGATGGACCTCACTATTCCGATCATTCACATCTCTCCATTTCGACGACGAATCTGTCCAAGCTGAAACTATCCACCACGAAGAGACCTTGCGTCACTTCCGCCACTTCGTCAACACAGTCATACTCTCCACCAAACTCATCAAAACGTTTCACCTCAAATTTCGTAGGCGGAGATCAGGCTTCCAGAGATCAATTCCTATTATGGAGGCTTTCCGGTATTTGGAAACTTAATTGACCTTAACTTATGCTTATGTAGATTTCACGGGAAAGAAGTACTAGAAGTTCTTCAGTATTGCCCTCAAGGTTCGAAAGACGAACTTCAATTTACAAAATATATTCTACAGAATGCGCAACTTTTAGAGGTCATGAAGATCAACATTAGACGTTCCTATTATTCAAGGCTAAGTCGGGTTGCTTTAGAAAAACTAACCTCGTGTCCAACTATTTCTCCCAAATGTAAACTTTCAATCAATTCTTGTATTTGAAAGAACATAGGATTGTCTCGTCATACAAATGAGCAGGAGGCAAGTCACAGTTCTTAATATGATATGATCTAATTTGAGGGTGAACTGCCATTATGGCTGAAGAACAATCAATTATGTATGTTTTATTGTTGGATGGATATATTATTATCTTATTGAATTGAATAGATTATACTAATCAGTTTATTTTTTAGAAATTTTAATTTAGCTACTGATAAATTTAGTAGATACTTTAAGGAAATTAACTATCTATTAGCTACCATATATCTTCACTTGTTTGGATTGTGCTGTTTTTTGTAAGAAATATTGTTAAGTTTGGATTGTGTGTTACTTTGCAATAAGCATCTTAGAAGAATGTTATCAATTATCATGATCAACAATCACTTGGCTTTCGTGGTAACAGCCCCTTATCAGAGACAGAGAGGTCATTTGATTTCTGTCCTGTGGGTTTGACCTCTTCACGATATGGTTAGCATGGTTGTGTCTTTGTCGTAAATATTGAATGCAAGGTTTTAAATTGCGGACCGCATCAGCTGATGCGGCCGCAATATTGCGGATGCGGTAGGCACTGCAACCGCATCGGACCGCAATTGCGGTGTGAACTCAAATCACAGGTGATGCCGCAACGCAACCGCAACGCAACAGCATTTCACCGCAACACAACGGAGTTTTGACTGCAACGGCCGCAACGGTTCAATCCAATATTTCTTTTCGTAAAAATTCAGAGAATCTCACCTTTATTTTTTCCTTTATGTCCTTTCATTTTAGAGTTTCTGTCTTCTTATGTCTCGATGACTTAAAAATGAATTAAAATTTATATAGAATTATAAGTAAAAGATATATAAGGAATTACAATAATTATAGTATTTTTTCTGTGTTTGTGCGGATAAAAAATTATTTCACGCCGCAACGGCCGCAATTGCATCGCAGTGTCGGCATTAGCCGCAATCGCAATACCTGCAACCGCAACCGCATCCACGACCGCAACCGCAATTTAAAACCTTGAATTTGAATGTTAGTTTGATCAAGTTAAACTTACACTCTAGAAAATAGATAGCCGAGATTCTTAACTAGATTGAGATATTGAGAAATCATTTCTATGATTGGATTTAAGTTTCGGCCACTGTTATGATTGGATTATACTTCCAGTCACTTTTATGATTGGATTTGGACAGAATATTGCTCAGGTAATGTTTATAAGCATTAGTGTCGGCCTAATCATATTTTAATTAACGAGACCAAGAGAGGTAGGAGAGCTATGAAAGATATAGACTCAATGAAAAGGTAAATTTTGTATCGAAAACAACATTGTTCATATTTTTAAACATTTTGACCGTATAAGTTCCAAGATTGTTATTCTACTTTTAGTATCTTTAATTTAAAATATGATTAGGCCGACACTATTTAACATATGATTAGGCCTTATCATATTTTATGATATATAGTATTATATAATAGAAATAAAAAAAATTATAAATTCAAACCGTTATTATATTTATGTATTATGTATCTATTATCTATCAAATAATAGATTTTTTTTTAAATATTCGAATACAATTTTATATATTGTGTGTCTATGTATAGGAAAGTTGGAATTTCGGGGCTAACGAAAAAAATTATAGAAATTTGATATTTATTTAAATTATTAAACTTTTTTTATATTAATCTTCTAGCTTTTTTACCTGTACAATTATTTATCATAATTTTATAATCACGAAATTGTTACATTTCACTCTCAATAATTTTATACCATGGTTGCATTATCTAGCATTTCCAAAAGCCTCCATTCTGTTTCTTGAAAAAACCACCATGAGTTTTTTCATTGAGTCTATATCTTTCGTAGCTCTCCTACCTCTCTTGGTCTCGTTATAACAAAATTATGTAAGAATATATTTTTATTTTTTTTGGTGTAAATTGGAGCGGGAAGAAGCCATGAAAACCAGAGAGCTATGAAGACTAGAGAATATGACTATTGTAGATATACTTCAAAAGAAATGTTTCGAAGAAGATTAAGAAATAGAAAAAACAAAATAGAATAATTAGTGTAAAAATGAGAGAACATTTTGTTTTTTGAAAACTTGGTATCCGGCCTTAGGACCGACTAATCCAAGGGGACCAATCCCACCGCCCACTTGCGGGGGCCCCATTTAAAGCCAGAGTTTTTTTTGCTCTGTATGGACTTAGCCCACCGAAATTGGCACCAGTGGGAATCGAACCTGAGACCTTGAGAGGAGCATACTCCAAGGGCCCAAGCCAACACCACTCGACCAACCCCAAGTGGGTTAAATGAGAGAACATTTTATCGGCATCGGAGCTGAAAAAGAAGCAATGAAACACATATAGCTATATGAAAGCTATGAAAACTAGAGAAATAGTAATCTTTGCAGATACTTTAAAAATAAGTCTGTTAGAGTAAAAATTTTGCAAATTATCCGCATCAACAACAAATTAGATGGTTTGGCCGTGGACCGTAAAAAACATGTGTCTCGCCATTTAGGTCGTGCCTTTACATGTTTGATTCGCCCTTGGTCAACATGCGTTTGTTGCTTAACTCGCATTTCAAATGAAACTGTTATTGCTAGCTTTTCATTAGACAAAAATGATTCTAATTTCCACGATATGGATATTGGCCGTTTGTGCCCTTTATAATTGTCAATATCACAGAGCTCCTGGCAAAGGGTTCTTTTGAAGGGAAAACATTATGATGCCATGCTTATATCAAGGTGTTTAAACTTCAATCAACAACAATGGTGAGATCGATCAATGTAACTATGTTGTGCAGAAACTAAATCTGTTTTTGTTCTTATGTTCATCGAATAGAGTGGTGCACACAAGGCCATAACTTATGGATGAAATTGCATTTGAAATTTTTAATGGAAAATTAGGTGTAGCTGATGGAGGATAACACAAGATGAAGGTCCAAACAAAAATAATTTCGTATTCAACTCACTTTTAACCAAAATTAATTCTACAAAATCAATTCAATCAAAATCAATTTTAGCCACCGCATAATCAAGCATACATACACTTAGACAATTAGAAACAGAAAAAAAAAAAAAAATTAGGCATTGTTAAAGCTGAAAGAGTCAAACAAAGAGCATGTAATGTACAACATCAAGTATTGAATGATGTGTAAAATGTTCTGAGGTACAAGTGAGAAAGAAAAAACCTACCAACCCGCAAAACACATTTTGATTTATTGTCATGAATACAGACATATTATGAGAATTGCACATCAATGAATAAAGATTAAAATTTAAATCAATAGCCGGATTTCACGTGCTTTCTTTCGCATATCCACTGGTGTCTTCAACAACTTTTGTCCAGACATTAGCAATTTTCTCAGCATATCCCACCTATTAACGAAAGTTAATCATATGATAAATGAAACTAAGAATAACATAACATTAACAAAATGCGACAAGGTGTCAAATTAATAAAAAGTTGACCTAAATATTCCAATTTCTCTCCAACCATTCTTTTGCATGTCCCATTAATTTTGCTTTAAGATTAAAAACGCTTACAGACAGATGAATTCAAAACATTCAAATTGCTCTCCAACCATTCTTGATAGCATGCAGTGGTAGATCACTAAAATCTTGTATTCTAGGGTTTCTTAAGCATGCTTTCAGAATTTTAGCATGTTATGATTATGTCTACACTTTGTCGATCGAATTAATTAATGGTATACCCGGGTTACATTGCAGAAGAGGCGATATTCGGTTCAACCACCGGTGCATTGCAACTTCTTCAATGAGATACAATTGCATATGCAACATTTCAAAAATGCTTGCAGCAAGGGCCAAACAATCCAAAAGTTTTTTCTCGAAGAAAAAGCTCAACATATTTAGATGTCAATTTAATTCTTGAATCCCGGTTTAGATATAATTTAACTAGTTACATTCAAGTAGATTTCAATTTTTCTCTTTTCCCGAGTAATTATTTCTCCATTAGATTTCTTGATAAAAATAAAATCATCTCAGCTATAATGCATTGCCTAGTCACACTTATTACTTAATGTAAGGATAATAAAGTACCCTAGAACTAGTGCATTATCTCAACTGATCAAAAAGTTCTAGTTACACAAGGTACATACATGTCAGAAAAACTGATCTTAATGATAAATTATGTCATCACCAACACTTCTAAATCAGATCACTCATTAGAGTTGACGACACAAATTAGAACGAATTATTAAACATAGAGTGGAAACAACATGAAAGGAAAATTAAGTTCTACGTAAGGAGGAAATAAAAACGAACAAACATAAATTATACCTGATTAACTACAAATCCTTTCAACATGTTTAAGAAGTCAGCCTGCCTCTCTCTATCAAGCCTTTCAAGTTCACTCCTATTGTTTTCCTGCATTGGCATCATCATCATTCAATAAACAAGGCAACAAAGGAAATAGACAAAAACGGAAAAATAAACATAATACAAATATGAAATCGGAAAACTGAATCTAATAATCAAACATCCATCGGAAAGGCCAGGTATAACATTTTAAAATCGAATATATAATAGTTATAATATGAAGTTTGGAAGACCAAACCAGAATGCATTAAAGACTAGACTAGCAGAAGTTTGCTAATGGAAAAGAGAGAAAAGAGGGATAAACCATGATCCATTAAAAGTAGGTTCCTGACCAAACAGAAGACAAGAACTGTATATTCATTGCATGTACTCTTCTTAACATAAAATTCACATACAAAGCAATGCTGCAGATAGAACACTAGTTCCCACCTATATCATATTACATTGCCAGTTTGTTGAATAGGGTATTTACCGTAGCTTGTGATACTGATTCCCAATGGTAGGATTTCCTAATTGAAGATTCTATACTAAACATCCGGGATTTAATAAACAAATAAATAAATAATAGCCACATATACTTATTGTGAAGAATTTCTGGTTTAATTGATAGATGATTTCAGAATATATGAAAAATATCTTGTAATATTTTTGTTTTATCTTAAGAGTAATTTAGAGTATCTTAAATTATCTCTTAGGATTAGTTTAGTAATTTCGTATATATCAATCTTTCCTTATTTAATTAAGATTGTGACTCAAGTATGATATGAGGATTAGTGCTTTGTCTCTTGAGATAACATCCAGCATATCATTCACTTTAATATCAATTTAATTTAATAGAAAAATTATGTTCTCCTCCTATACCCAAAGGTCTTGACCTATAACTTTAACACATTGAATGAATTGAATCGCTAAATCTAAAAGTCCTTTTTATACTTGTAATTAGGCCAAATAACAATTATTTCTACAGTACTACTACGAGCCAAAGCTCACTAATAATAAGACTAATAACCACATAACTGTTTAATATACAAGACAGAAGCATTAGCTGCTACAAGTATAAACATGCAAACATGAGACACATAACACCAGTCTCTCTAGCCTAAGACCTTGGGAACCTAATACTCCCTCTGAGACATAAATCTTGGCTTCTATCTTTTCTGAACACATCCCAAGCAGATGAGATGGTTTCTATCTTGGCTTCTATCTTGACTCCAGTCTTTGACTTTTCACTTCAGAGGTGCCCTTGACCTCCAAACTGATTCTCAAACTCTTAACTGGTTAGCATAAAATCCACCTCTAACCAAATTACGAAAACACTGAGTAGGGTTCTTTACAGAAGTTCAAAATTTTCAACCAAAAACCCTCCACAAAATAGACAATATAAATTACTCCACAATCTTAAATAGCATCGTTGTATTGTTGTTCAAACTGCAACGCCAAACAGGGCAGGCATGCGGAGTTGCAACATGGATAAGAATCTAACAATAAAAAAAAAAACAGAACAGCCAAATATGCCAAGCAGAGACAGAACAGTAATTCAGCAATGAACTAGAGCAAATCACAAGTTGGAACAATGTCATAGAGAAAAAAAGGAAAGGAACTTAGCGGAAAAGGAAGGGAAATCAGTTTGAGATGTTGAACCAGCTGTATAAGAAGGCAACCATAAGTTTATTTGAAAGAAGGTTGGTAACCCAAAACAAGCACAGAAGGAGGGATGTAGCTAGAAAACATTTATCAAATGTTGGATAGTTACCCAACCCACCAAAACCACGACAAACGAGAAACACCAAAGAAGGAACAAGAAAAATCTGAAAGAATAAGAAATAACAGACGAAAAAACAAGCAATCTATATACGATGCTTAGTGGAAAATCTATACCACAATAGAACTAGCTGTCTGATGTTTCTCATGCAACAGTTTGCCAGAAAATTCACCATAGTACCCGAGATAGTTATGGAATGATTTGTGCATGTCCACTTAAAAGTTAACTTTTGGCAGTGGTTCTTGAACCCGCGACTACTTATTCAACAGAGGCTAGGATAACATGTTGAAATTACAAGTTTTAGGCAGAGAAAGATAAAGAGATGGTTAGGATTATTGAGAAGTATCGCCAACAGAGGAGATAATAATACATGAATAGGGGAGAGAATAATATAGGGGCAGAGGAGAAAACGTCATCAATTACAAAGAACTGGACACAACAAGAGACTCTGGCAAATGATACCATGTTAAGAATATGAAGTTTTGGGTTAGGGGAGAAAGGAAAAAAAGTCAATCAACAATAAATAAACTGAAAATATCATTAATACATGTGATGTATTATAAGAGAGATGCTAGGGACAAACGCTTTGTCACTCTCCGATTAACACACGCACATATATTGGACCAGGTTTCTAATCCAATCCTGGCTACCGGCTATTCAAGTTTACTTTTCCAACACTTTTTTTAAAAAAATCTCTTCACCAAAACATATCTGAAACTGGAAAGTTTTCACCATTATCTCCCTTTTAAAAACCCCCTTGTCCGTCATAAAAAAATATAAATCTCACTTTTGAAAATCCTATCGTTGCCATGTATTCTCAGGCCACACCATTCTCATGGCTTTAGACCCAATTTTTAATTTCACCCAAATTAGTTAATCACGAGAAATGAATTAAATTATTCCTCCTCTAGGAAAAGCAAAACGAAGGTGAAGATTGAAGTTCAAAGAGTTTGAATTAGATTGTTCCTCCTCTAGAAAAGTGAGATTGAAGTTCAAAGAGTTTGAATTAGATTATTGCTTCTCTGTTTACTTTAGTCGTTACTCCCCAACACTAGTTTCTCTATTTTTTGTTTATGGGTTGATGCTTGTAAAGATGGGGAAGAGGAGTTAGTTGGATTGTTGAAGGATGGTGTTTGAAGCTAGACGATAGTCATAGTAAGAAGGCAGGCGACTGTGAGCGCCGCAGAGGTGTTACTGAACCTTTTTTTTTTAAGAAAAAAAAAAATTACTCAACTTGGTTAGCCCGTAAACAAGTGGTTTATTAAAAAGAGTGACGTGGCTTATCAAATGGGTGTGTGTTTAGAGGAGTGTTAAAGCGTCTGTCAATAGCAGTCCTCGTATTATAAACTCGAACCAAATAATTAAATTTACATTAGCCTATACCCTAAACCCTAATGTCTGAAGTCTTAACACTTGAGAAATTTTCCAATGTAGATGGATATTAGCCTATAGCACGAGTCTGATCTACAAGTTTACACAAACACTTTCGTCTACAAATACAAAGAGTGAAACCTCTAATTTATTTATAATAACATTTACTAATAGGCATCAATCATATCTGTAAAGGATAGTAAATGACCAATTATAGGACATTTTAAGCTGGAGAAAATAAAGTGATGAGCACTAATGTTAATATGTCTGCTATGATAGATATAAAACAGGAAATTAACCAAAACAAAACTATGATGGATCTCATGAACAAGAAACATTATCAGCCGAATCATAGAAGATTGAACCATATACCATTTTGAATCACAAACTGTCGCAAAGCATAATCTAATTGAAGACAATGTATCTAGCCTAAGAAACCAAATCAAACTATAAAACAATTAAACCCCTACCTTGATCCGCTCATATTCTCTGATTGCAACATTTTTGGCGTCTTCGGTTGCTCTTATGGTTTCCTGTAGCTCCTCTAACTTACGAGACCTTGTTTTGTCACCCCCAAATATTTTAGATGAAGCCGCTTCAAGTTTTTCAGCTCTTGATTGCAAAGAAGAGAGTTCTGATAGAAGGGTCTGTACCGTCAAGAGTGCACTTGTGCGATCCGTGAATGCACTGTGAACAGCCAACATTAATCCAAGATATTCATGAAGTGTATCCTGCTATGCATAAAATGGAAAATCATCAACAATTAAACCTAGTTAGTGGGTTGCCCTTTATTAATAAGGAAAGCGCGATCCCTTTCTAAGTAGACAACGACAACAAATGTATAACTGCAAAATTAACATTACAAAATTTTTGTTATATACCAAATGCTTCACAGTTTGAGAATTTAATTCTCGAAATAATCTGCTAGCTTTCACAGCAGCTGTTGCTACACCTTTCATGTCGGCAGCTCGTACCCTCTGAGAGTCCAAAACAGCTTCTTCATTTTCAAATTTTGTTAATTTAATAAATGCCAACCCTAATTCTCCCATTGTCTCTCCCATATCTTGTTGTGCTTTAACAAGCGATTCAGCCTGCACAAAATTGTCTCATGATGAGAAACTCTACAAGTACCAATCTAACCACACATTCATAACCCAAATGTTTTCAAATATCAGTCGTAGGGTAGATACAGGTACAACCCAATAGCGTAGCGGAATTTGAACAAATTGCTACTGTTCCGTGATACACTATTTAGTATAAAGTGTTGTCAAATAACAGCTATAACGGCTATAACACACGTAACTGAAGTTAAGCAAACCGTTTCCGCAATCCACAATTGATAACAATGATCTCAATATCAAACACATGAGCAGATATAAAAGTATAAACACGGTCTAATAAGCTGAAATTGAAAATTATAATTAACAATTTACAAAAAAAAACACCTGCTGAGATGCACTATTGATTTGCTGTTCAAGTTCATGAACCCTTTCCTTCTTTGCAAGGAACTCTTTATCTTCCTCCACAACAAGTGGCTTAGAACCTCCCCAATCATTGGACATTGATTGCTTCAACTCCTTGAACAACCTCAACAAATCCCTCCCCCCTTTCGCCGGTTGCACAACCTCACTAGGAGCAATCAAACTCTCCCCCATCAACTGTTTCGGAAGCTTCGCCGCCCCATCCAAAACCCTCGACGCCACATCAGTCGTAGTCGGCAATGGAAGCTTCCCTTGAACCTGCAAAAACACCCTAAACTCATCACTCTTTCTAATCACCGGATGATCCGCCAATCTCCGAAGATACTTCTCCAATGCCACTCTCCTCTGCTCAACAAATTCCTGTTTCTGCATCACCTGACTCTCCACAATACTCTTATCCGGCCTCGGCGGTATAAAAAACCCTCGATACGCCTCCGATAACCGATCAGAAAGCGTCACTATATCCTTAAACCTTCTCCGGACACCGAATTCCGAACCTCCAAACTCCGGAATATTCGTTCTCGTTGTAATCAAATACGTCACATAACTACTACTACCAGGAACAATCGAATTCGAATTCTCTTGCTCCTTAACCGGATTCGAAACCGTTATTTTCAAATACTCCGAACTTGAAGAAGATCTCGAGAAAAAAATTCCATCGGAGGAGCTTCGAGTCGGAGTATCAACGCCGTTAGAAGATGTCTCGCCGTCGAAAGAAGTGAAAATCGCGTCTGCGTAAGAAGGAGGATCGATGTAAGAAGAAGTATCAGACGAATTAGGGTTTGTGAATTCGCGGTAGTGTTGCGGTGGAGATAGAAGTGGATCGGAATCCGCCGATGATACGAAACTCGGCGAAGAAAGTGGATGATTGTGAGAATCAGAGAGCGTGGACATCACGCTCCGGTAATTAGAGTACGATTTAGTACTTAATAACGAATCGTGTTCGTTGTTTTCGTGGAGATTGAGGTTTTCTAATTCATCATTTGATGAAGAGAGAGGGTGCGGGTGTAGGTGTTCCTCTGTGGTGTGATTTTCGGAGTCCATCATTGTTGATGTTTTTTTTGTTGTTGAATTGAAATAGAAAGTGATAGAAAAAAAATTGTGAGAGATTGGTTTTGGTTAATTGATTGATTAATTAAGAAGTTTGGTGGAGGAATGAAGATGATTAAGAAATTGAGTTGAGGTTTATTTGCATGAGTGTGGTGGTGGAGGCTAACTTGCGCAGAGGTGTAATGGTTTTTTTTGGGATGGTGTGAGGTTGAAGAAGACTGACCATGCAAGGACCAGATGGAAATTGAAGTGGCAGGAGTCTGGACTATGATTGGGTGTATGGATGTGTCAATTTAGATTAACTAAAAATTACTAAAATAAATTTTGTCAAAAAAAAAAATTACTAAAATAAAGGGTGAGTTTTTTATTTTTTTATATTGAAAAATGTTGAATTATGTATTTTATTTTTTTTTGAACAAGGTGAATTATGTGATGTTATTTTTATGAGATGTTTTTTTTGTTTTTATTTAGAGAAATAATAAAAGGAGTGACCGAATTGTTTGTTTTTTTTGGCTAATCATGTAAATTTATTAAAGAAAGATAAATATGAAATCTCCTTTCTATCCTTTTTCTTTCTTTTCTTTTCTTGACACATATTTAAATTAGGGTCAATTTTGTCTTTTTAAAACAAATTCTAATAAAATAAAAATAATATATTATTACATGAGTAAAAATTATATTATTACAATTTTTACTCATATATCCCCTTCCTACCCTTTTTAATTTTTTTGACACATAATTAAATTAGGGTCATTTTTGTCTTTTTAAACCAAATTCTAATAAAATAATATTATTATAATTTTTACTCATATTTATTTAAGAGGTTGATCTTTTAAATAAATGTATTTTTATATACACGTCTATGGAGTTTGACCTCTCTCACCAAATATTTTTCATATGCATTGATAAAGAATCAAATTTTGAACCAAATAGTTAAGGGATAATTACACTCGCCTCCTTTGAGGTCATTGTAAATAAACATAACTCACACCCTTCTATTTGCCTACTCAACACTAACCTCCCTTGTAGTTAATAGTGTTTATTTTCCGTTAAATATTAAGTTTATTAAAAAAAAAAAAAAAAAACAATCCAAAAGACCGTAAGTTATCTCTTTCGTTCTGTCTGCTTGTTAATTTTGTGCCGCCTACTCCTTATTGGTGATAGGTACAATCTGTTTTGGCACAAATGTGTATCTCTCTTTTTCGCTGTATTTTTTCGTTCTTGTAAGAGGGATAATGGAATTATTTTTCTTTGCTTACAATGACACTGAATTATTTGATATTGCCTTTCGATCATGACAATTTGGTATTGCTAATTCAAATTCTCAAATATTCATTTTTGTATTGCCAGATACATGATTAAGGTGTACAAGCTTACAACAATGGTCGGAGTCCAGTGATGGCTTAATGGAGCAAGATAGTGTGCATCGATGAAAACACGGCGACTTTTGAATTTTAACAGAAAACAAACGGTGTTAAGTAAAGAGGGGAAGTGTTATTTATTTTAAGAGAATTTAGGGGAGGTTAGTGTCTATTATTATAAAACTAGAGGGGGTGTTTGTGTTATTTTAAAAGACCTCAAGGGAGGTCAATGTAATTTTCTCAATAGTTAAAGAACAAAAATACCTATATTAATTATGCCACATATTGTTGATTATTAGTAAAATATTTTGACTTGTGAATTTGTGATTTTTATGTTTCAAATTTAAATATATTTAATATTTGATTTTTTTTTTATAATTGTGTTACAATCATAACATTGATATTTTTTGAAGAACATAACATTTATATTTTTTTCAAGAGTTTCATCACAAGTTGTTAATGATGTCCATCAAAGTAGGCTTAATTAGTAGGCAAAATATTAAGAGGTCTCCAAAGATCATATGAAACAAGAGAGAAAAAAAATGTAAACTGGTATTAGTGCTTGGTGTGCAGACCATGTGTAGTGGTGTTGAATGAAGGTTTTGATGTTGAAACCATTGGAGGAGGGGTGTTTAATGTGATGTGGAGGAGGGAGATGATGAATGAATTCAACATGTTGAATCTGCATAAAGGGGGACGCGTGCCGCTTCTTCATTTGCGCAGCCAGGCGCGTGCGTCACATGCGCGGACAGGGCGCGTGTGTGGCAGAGAGCGGAGAGAGAATTTGTTTTTTAAGATAAAGGGTGCCACTTGTCAGCTGCTGATTGGTTCGCTGGATTTTTATGATTTTGATCCTTTGAACTCAATTATCTCATTGCAAATTAATTTTTTATTTTTTTACCAAAATTCGTGATTTTTTTCTCTCTACAAATAGAGACTTGGTTCATTTCATTTGGACACACAGAAAAAAGAAAAAAAAAACCAAGTTTTTCACTATCTTAATCTATTATTATCTTTCTAATTAGTCTTTCTTTTGAAGTTTTAATCTTTTTCTAGTGAAATGGATCCCAACAATTCTTCTAATTATCCCAACAATTCTCAAAATCCCAACAATTATCAAAACTCCAACAATTATCAAAATCCCAACAATTATCAAAATTCAAATCAATTTTTTAACCAACATCCTCAAAACATACCTAATTTTGGTTTAACACCAAATTTCAACCAATCATCCTTTGTTCCAAACTTTCATCCATATTATGGATCTATGCTGAGAAATCCATCTCAAACACCCCCGTTTAATGGTTACATGCCGATGGTTAATGAAAATTTTCCGAGTGGTGGTACAACTAACTTTCCCGAATTCTCAACACAAATAACTATTGCTAATGAAGATTCAACTCCTAAGAGCAAGAAAAACCAGCAACCATCATGGAACACTGAACAAAATTTGGTGCTAATTAGTGGGTGGATCAAATTTGAAACAAGCAGTGTTGTCGGGAGAAACCAGAAAGGTGAAACATATTGGGGTCAAATTGCTGACTATTGTAATGAGCATTGCTCATTCGATCCTCCGCGTGATGGAGTTGCATGCCGAAACAGTTTTAATTATATGAACAAAATACTGGGTAAATGGATTGGCGCTTATGATGGCGCTAAGCGTTAAGTGTTAAGTGTTAATTATTTTAATTTAATTTTAATCGATAATTATAATTTTATGTAATCATAAAAACAAAAATATAAATTTAAATAAGAATATGAAATAAAAAGTGGTGGGGTAGAGAAAGTGGTGTGGTAGGATGTTGAATAGAAAAACCATTGGAGAGGGTAAAAGTTGAATGTGTGTTGAATGATTAGGTGGAAGAAAGAGAAAATAATATGGAGTGAAAAAGTGGGTGTTGAATGTATTTTGATGTTGAGACCATTGTACATGGTCTTAGGTGAAAATGAAGTTTGCACTGTTTGGCCATGTGACAAGAATCAGATATAACATTTTTATTGGTTAAAATATAGGGAAAATTGTTGGAAAATGAACATAGTAGTGTTCATTTATGTGTGGAAGTTGATCCATTGTGATTGGAAATAAAATGGGATGAACACTTTGGTCTTGTAGGACTTGGAACTAAGTAGTGTGAATTAAAAAAAGTGGGAAAGAATCTCACATTGCTTAGAACACTCTCTTTAGTAGTGTGTATATATCCCAATGTGACTAACATTTCTTATTCACAAAATTAACTAATTTTTTAGTTAATTAAGCTGGTCCAAGGAGCCACTTAGTGCTGACTCATCATAGCAGCCAGCTTGAATTTTGTTCCGTTGAAAACAAATTCTTCCATTACTACACACATAATAGTGCACATTATGGTGCATTAGTATTTGTCCCCCAACGTTACTATTTTTCCATTCATTGCCTGAAGCTTTCTTCGTACAGTATTTTAGAAAAGCAACACAACATATATATTATTCATTCCTCTTATCTCAGCAACATATATACATACACGACAACAAAACAACTAATATACAATTCATATAACTCTCTTCTCCAAATTTTCTTCACCAAAATATAATTGGTTTCCTGTGTTTCATTGGTTTTGTGAACTGGTATTGTTGTACCAGCACTGATATTGTTATATCAGTGAGATTGATATTGTTGTATCAATTTTCGAGTGGTTTTGTAGAACCATTCAAGAAGGTGTTCCTTCTCCGATCATTACAGTGCAGTAATTGATCGGTTCTGTGTTGAACAGGGCTGTTTTATCCTGGGGACGACGCGGTTGGATTGTCTGCTTTGCACAATTTGAGCAGTACCGCGAAACGTCTTAAAGAGAGCGACCTAGTACGCGACTCAACCAATAAAATCTTCAGTTCTAAATTTTTTAGAAAATTATTTTTTCAATATCAAAAACAACAATTTTAAGACGTTTTCAAAACTGCTATGGATACTGAAGATGTTATTGGCAATTCGGTTGTTGGTGCAACTGAAAGACCGTTTAAGTTTGAAGGACTCCACTTCAAACGTTGGCAACAGAAAATGTTTTTCTTCTTAACCTTAAAAAAAGTTGTCTACGTTTTAAGTGATGAGATGCCTCTTGTTGTTTCTGCTGGTTCATGTTCAGGAACAAATCAAACTCTCGCCATCAATGGTGAAAACGGTAAAAAATCTGATGCTGAAAAACAAAAAGAAAAGGATTCGATTGATCCTACAGCACAAATTAAAGCCCAAGAGCTTCAACTGAAAAAGGAACAACAAATATGGTTGCATAATGATTATGTATGCAAAGGCTATATCATAAATGGTCTCTGTGATGATTTGTATGACTATTACAGTACATACAACCGTGCTAAAGATGTTTGGGAGGCGCTGAAAAAGAAGTATGATTCTATTTTGTGCAATGAATTTTATAAACAACATGGAATTATACACGAAACGACTGCGCCATATTCACCTGAAATGAATGGTAAAGCAGAAAGAAAAAATAGAACTCTTACTGAACTAGTTGTAGCTAGTATGCTCCATTCTGGTGCTGCCTCACACTGGTGGGGGGAAATTATATTGACTGTTTGCTATGTCCTGAATAGAATCCCCAAGGCTAATAATGTGGTCTCACCTTATGAGATATTAAAGAAAAGACAACCTAACTTGTCTTATTTGAGAACTTGGGGATGTCTAGCTTATGTCAGGATACCGGATCCAAAGCGGGTTAAACTCGCTAGTCGTGCCTATGAGTGTGTCTTCATTGGCTATGCGGCAAACAGTAAGGCTTATAGGTTTTTTGACCTAAATGCTAAAGTTACCATAGAATCGGTTGATGCTGATTTCTATGAAGATAAATTTCCTTTTAAATCAAGAAATAGTGGGGGCAATGAATCCACAAATAGTGGGGGCACTGAATCAAGTCACATTCCTGTGATAAGAAATTTTGAGAGCAACAAAGAAATTGAACTTCGAAGAAGTAAAAGAGTAAGAGTACCTAAAGATTATGGACCGGATTATTCGGTATATTCTTTAGAAGAAGACCCTACGAGTCTTCAAGATGCCTTGTCATCTTTGGATGCAGATTTATGGCAAGAAGCTATAAATGATGAGATGGAATCTCTTGAATCTAACGGGACCTGGCACTTAGTAGAGTTGCCTCCTGGTTGCAAACCAATTGGTTGTAAATGGATTTTGAAAAAAAAACTAAAACCCGATGGCACTGTTGATAAATACAAGGCTCGCCTTGTGGCCAAAGGTTTTAGACAAAGAGAAAATATAGATTTCTTCGATACTTTTTCTCCGGTCACTCGAATAACATCCATAAGGGTACTATTTTCAATTGCCGCTATTTATAATCTAAAAGTACACCAAATGGATGTTAAAACTGCTTTTTTAAATGGTGACTTAGAAGAAGAAATCTATATGGAACAACCTGAAGGATTTGTAATACATGGACAAGAACATAAGGTCTGTAAGTTAGATAAGTCCTTGTGTGGACTTAAACAAGCGCCAAAACAATGGCATGTAAAGTTTGACGATTTGATGATCTCAAACGGATTCAAAGTGAATGAAAGTGACAAATGCATTTATTATAAATATGAAAATGACATTTGCACTATTGTATGTCTCTATGTAGACGATTTACTCATCTTTGGATCAAACATGACTGCTGTAAACGCAGTGAAATCATTGTTATGTAACAACTTTGATATGAAAGACCTCGGAGAGGCAAGTGTGATTCTTGGGATCAAGATCACTAGGTCAAAGGAGGGAATAACTTTAGATCAATCCCACTATGTGGAAAAGATTCTAAAGAAATATAATTACTTTGACTGTAAACCTGCTTGTACGCCGTATGATCCAAGTGTAAAACTGTTTAAGAACACTGGTGAAAGCGTAAGACAAACTGAATATGCGAGCATCATTGGCAGTCTTAGGTATGCCACTAATTGTACCAGACCCGACATAGCATATGTCGTCGGACTGTTGTGCAGGTTTACTAGTAGGCCCAGTAATGAGCATTGGCAAGCCATTGAGAGAGTCATGAGGTACCTTAAAAGGACCATGAATCTTGGATTGCATTATCAAAGATTTCCTCCTGTACTTGAAGGGTACAGTGATGCTGATTGGAACACCTTGTCGGATGATTCCAAAGCGACTAGTGGCTATATATTCAATATAGCTGGAGGAGCTGTGTCATGGAAATCAAAGAAACAGACTATATTGGCTCAGTCCACTATGGAGTCTGAAATGATAGCGCTTGCCACTGCTAGTGAAGAAGCAAGTTGGTTGAGATGCTTGCTATCTGAGATTCCCTTGTGGGAAAAACCTATGCCAGCTGTGTTGATCCACTGCGATAGTACCGCGGCTATTGCTAAAATTGAGAATCGATTCTATAATGGCAAGAAACGTCAAATAAGACGTAAACACAGCACAGTGAGAGAGATGATCACTAAAGGTGCTGTGAGAGTGGATCATGTACGCACTGACGAAAATTTAGCGGATCCTTTGACGAAAGGACTAGCTAGAGAGAAAGTCCATAATACATCTAAAAAGATGGGACTAATGCCTATATGAATTTCTCATGATGGAAACCCAACCTAAAAGACTGGAGATCCCAAGAATTAGGTTCAATGGGTAATAACAAGTCGTGAGAAGTTAATAATGATCATGCAAATAAAAATAAGAAAAGCATGATTCCTGAAAGCGAAAGGATGAGTTGAAACTCTTAATGAGATCTATACTTTGTATGAGTGGAGTACCGAGCTTCAGGAGTACTCTTGATAGACTCACCTATATGAATGTGGAACTGAGGCCGGTTCCTATGGAATTTAGAGGCGAATTCCTAGAGCTTTCATGAAACCGGGATTAACGTGCAGGGCCAATAAAGCACGGGCTATTAAGAAACACCTTGTGAAAAGGTTGTGTGCGGGTTTGAGAAAAATCTGAGATAGAGTTCAAGACAAGTGTCACTCTTGCTAAATCGGGCTCTTACTCGCTATGCAAAGGTTCAAGTCATAGACACCTTTGCTTATGCACAATCTTTTAGAAACCTTTGAAACACTTTTTTAAATTCAAGTGGGGGATTGTTGGAAAATGAACATAGTAGTGTTCATTTATGTGTGGAAGTTGATCCATTGTGATTGGAAATAAAATGGGATGAACACTTTGGTCTTGTAGGACTTGGAACTAAGTAGTGTGAATTAAAAAAAGTGGGAAAGAATCTCACATTGCTTAGAACACTCTCTTTAGTAGTGTGTATATATCCCAATGTGACTAACATTTCTTATTCACAAAATTAACTAATTTTTTAGTTAATTAAGCTGGTCCAAGGAGCCACTTAGTGCTGACTCATCATAGCAGCCAACTTGAATTTTGTTCCGTTGAAAACAAATTCTTCCATTACTACACACATAATAGTGCACATTATGGTGCATTAGTATTTGTCCCCCAACGTTACTATTTTTCCATTCATTGCCTGAAGCTTTCTTCGTACAGTATTTTAGAAAAGCAACACAACATATATATTATTCATTCCTCTTATCTCAGCAACATATATACATACACGACAACAAAACAACTAATATACAATTCATATAACTCTCTTCTCCAAATTTTCTTCACCAAAATATAATTGGTTTCCTGTGTTTCATTGGTTTTGTGAACTGGTATTGTTGTACCAGCACTGATATTGTTATATCAGTGAGATTGATATTGTTGTATCAATTTTCGAGTGGTTTTGTAGAACCATTCAAGAAGGTGTTCCTTCTCCGATCATTACAGTGCAGTAATTGATCGGTTCTGTGTTGAACAGGGCTGTTTTATCCTGGGGACGACGCGGTTGGATTGTCTGCTTTGCACAATTTGAGCAGTACCGCGAAACGTCTTAAAGAGAGCGACCTAGTACGCGACTCAGCCAATAAAATCTTCAGTTCTAAATTTTTTAGAAAATTATTTTTTCAATATCAAAAACAACAAAAATATTTGCATATTTGTTGTAAATCAGAAATTGAGGATGCGTTTAGCATGGTCAAAAACTTGAATTTGTCCATACTAGACCCATGAAAATGACTAGCTATAGCAAGTTTGATCCGGTAAGAATATTTCCTAAGATTCTCTTCCACAATACACAATGCAACATCATAGTTTTTACAATTAATAATTTTTTTAAAAACAAAATATAGAATAAAAGCTGTACACAATTAATAATGGGTTTCTTTTAGTCAGATAAAACAAAATTACTTAATCTAGAAACACCACCATTTGTTCTGTCTGTGCTTTCTTAAAGCACTACCACCGAAATCGTTTAGCTTAACCTTGTCAACAATTTCTGTAAGTTCGTTCGATGGGTGTGGTTGTGAGCAGAAGGTCAAGCACTTGCACTCTCGGATTTCTTTTTACTGATATATTGCAGACAAGCATTTGTTGAAACTGGATCTGGTTTTTTGGTTTTCTGAGTTCGTGCAATAGGCGTGGTTGTGAAGAGGGTCAAGCATTTGTTCCGCAAGCAAATCTGAATCTGAGCAAAGGCAAAGAACTAACCCTTTTTTTTTTGTTGATGAATTTTATACAACATAATTTCACTTTCAACTCGACCTTTTTTATTTATAACCCTTGTAACCCTTTTTTAAATACAAATAATACTATAAAACCATTAATCAAATAACTTAACTATTTACTTATTCAAAAAAAAAAATTAACTATTTACCGTAAAAAAACTTAACTATTTACCAAAAAAAAATAAAATTAATTGATTCAAAAAAAAAAAAAAAATAGATTAACGCTATTTATAATTTTTTTTAAAGTTAACTAAGATTCTTATTAGCCATTCATTGCTTGGCCTAACCGCAACTAACGTGACCTAATAGCTAGTAACGTTAATTCAACTTCTTTTAAGCTAATTAATAAGAATAATCCACTAATCAGTTAAAATTTTAGAAATTTTACTTATGAATCATTCGTTGCAAAGCTTAATCGGAACCACCGTGACCTAATTCCTTTTTCGGCAAAAACGTAACTCGCCTGACCTAATACCTAGTAACGCTAATTCATTTTCTTAAAAATCGCATCACTTAACATTCCGAGTTTCAGTTAATCATAAATCTAAAATAGTATGTATATGAATACTAACATTACTAATTAACCTTCGTTATTAACTCATGTACATGTACTAACACAAAATCTAAAATAGTATCACCAAAATTAAAACTCATAAATAAATACTTCATCGATTGAATTAAACTACTACAAACATAAATCAACTCCTTAAAATGTTTGACATCATCAAACGTACAAAATAGCAAAGATAACAACAATTTTTTTTAAAAAAAAAACCAAATAAGAAAGACTCAACAGACATCTTACTCAATCGTTACATAATCAATGACATTCACAATTTGTACGAACAAACAAACGCATCGGTCCTTCATCAAATTCTGCTTGTAAAAACATGCTTTGTAGTTGACTCTTGTCCATAACCACCTCCCAACTACGTTTAACCGATTCATTTTCGTCATCGTCTGCCAACGAGATATAAGGAGAACAATATGCTGAATACGATACTCTCACATTTTCATTAGCTTAATCTAAATACGAGATATAAACATCTTCATTGATTTCTTCATATGATCGAATTTGATTATAGCTTCTTGGAAATCCATGGTTGAATTTTTAAGAAATTTTAGAAGAACTAAGGGAAAAAAAAATCTTGAGAATGATTTTTCCTTTATAATTCGGGACAAAAAAAATAGAGTTTTTTCCCTTATAATTTGGGACGGAGGGAGTATATATTAACTACTTTATTTGCTGGTGTAATAAATTTTCCCCTACCAATATTAATGAACATAATAAATATGCCACCAATCTCTTAAATCAAAATTAAATTATTTATTCAAACATTTTTATTTAACCCTATCTTTATGTTACGGTAGACCAAAAAATTCATTGGCCCAACATATAATCTTCAATTATGGTCCAATTCATGGTCCAATTCATCGGCCCGGTTCAATAAAAAAAAAAAAGAGCCAAATATCAGGTGAGGCAGTTTTACATAGAGCCTATGTACTTGCGAAACTATCCTTGCAGGTAAGTAACTTTAAATCCCAGCCGTCCGAATATATTAATACTATATCTACGGTCAATAAGCTAATTGGTCCAATATGGACCAAAAGAGTGGTTGGTCCAAATTAAACGAATCCAGAAATTGATGGATGATCCAAACTAGAATGACAAACATCTAAGGTAGTAGCAACAATAGAAACATAATTTGCAGCATAAATCCAAAACAATACTAGACTTAAAGTCAACGGCAAAGTGATGGAGGATGTAGAGAATTATATGTGAGAAAAGTGATTGACAATACAAATTTTGAGTTAAGTTGGACATATAATGAGATTAAATTGAAATTAAGGAATGTAGAGAGAGTTTAATTTGACAAATTGTCAATGTATAATGTTTTAAACTAACAATATATAGACTCATTAGTTGGAAGCTCCTCCGGAGGGATGCGTAAGGTTGAATACCAATGGTTCTTGTAGGGACAATGGATATATTGGGTAGTTTATTGAAGGTAATGTTTTTTTAGTGGAATTGTGGGGAGTCTTTAAAGGGTTCAAGTATGCTAGACAATTGATTATTGTGTGGAGCTTCATGTCGATTCCATGGTAGTGGGGAAGGCCATTAGCCCATTACTTCACATGGATATAGAATTGTATAAGTTGGAGGTCTCTTATTGAAAAGATTTGCCGCTTAATTGATTTGGATTGGAAAGTTGTGGTTCATCACTCGTATCGTGAAGCAAACCAATGTGTTGATGCCTTAGCCAACATTGAGTGTAACATGGGGGATGGATGTATTTTCCTTTATGTGTGTCCTAGTGACATTAGCCATGTATTCTTAGCGGATGTGTTGGGATTACGACCCCTCAGTTAATTACCTTGTAATCTTTCTTTCCTTGAGCTTAGACTCTCTTTTTTACCAAAAACAAAATATAGACTCATTATGATTGAGTTTAATCTCACGATTAGAATAGATTGACAATGTACTGAAAATAAACTCTTCAATCTTCAAGTGAATATTTGTCTTGCATTTCTAAAAACAATGAAAACGTCAATCTCAATGACTTACGTTAAAAGCGTCACATCTTCTTGTTAACAAAATCTATGTTATAAGTTTATGAGAAAGAGGCTTATTTGGTTGGATTAATACATTAGACTAAAAACAACTATATAAGTGAGTTGTGTTAGAATCAGGGATACACAAATAGTAGGAAAAGAGAAAGACGGCTAGGGTTTCAATAGAATACCAATAGCTTAGCTTGACATTACAAAAAGGTTACTAGAGAATATATAATAAAACCTAATGGACTCTAAACTAACAGGCCCAATAACATAAACTATTATTTTATTATCTAACACCTACTCTCAAACTCATGATGCATCAACAAGAAGCATTATGAGTTTGTCAAACAAAATACGAAAATAAAATAAACTACCAAATAAAATAAACTTCTAACATCACCCCTCAAGCTAAAGCTTACTAAGCTTTAAGCTTGTTACAAATTAGCCCTGACAACAAATCAACCCAATTAAGATCACGATCAACTAAGAGCGGAGAACCAAACCAAATTAATCCAACATCCAATCCAATGCAGTCCAAGCTAACCAAAAACCAAATCAATCGAACAAATTCAAACTAAACCAATCATAAGAATCAATAGGGAGAAGTGCAATCAATCAGAAGAAGTGCAATAGGGAGAAGTGCAATGCAATCAGAAGAGAAGTGCAATAGGGGGAGAAGTGCAATGCAATCAGAAGAAGTGCAATAGGGGGAGAAGTGCAATAGGGGGAGAAGTGCAATACAATCAGAAGTGCAATGCAATCAGAAGTGCAATGCAATCAGAAGTGCAATAGGGGGAGAAGTGCAATGCAATCAGAAGAAGTGCAATAGGGAGAAGTGCAATGCAATCAGAACAGAAGTGCAATACGAGGGAGAAGTGCAATGCAATCAGAAGAAGTGCAATAAGGGGAGAAGTGCAATACAATCAACAAAGAGAACAACACACGACCGGAATCATATTTACTGTCTGTTCCAATATTGCAAACAAAGAACTAAACCATTGCAACAGAGGCACACTAAAACACTTGTTAACGAAAAGTTTCAAATAACCTTTGATTACCTCACGGTGAGAAACCGTTTCAACCAGGAGAACAAAACTAAAAGATGGGATCCCAAAGAGAACAAGCAACAAGGTTGCAAACAAGACAAATTCAATTGTTTCTCATCCAACATAACTAAAGGTGATTACCTCACAATTTGATTGCTACGCCGCAAAAGCAAAACAAATAGCAAACTGATTCCAATCCCAACAAAGCAAAAAAAGTATTCTCAAACTTTTGAGAACACAAGCAATGGAAGCGACGACGAACGGTTCAAGGCGGATCAAACCATGCTCTGATACCATGTTAGAATCAGGGATACACAAATAGTAGGAAAAGAGAAAGACGGCTAGGGTTTCAATAGAATACCAATAGCTTAGCTTGACATTACAAAAAGGTTACTAGAGAATATATAATAAAACCTAATGGACTCTAAACTAACAGGCCCAATAACATAAACTATTATTTTATTATCTAACAAGTTGAACGTACATCTTCACTTAAAACATTATATTTAACAATTTTTTCACTTACAATATGATATTTAGTTTCAACTATTTTATTTAATATGAGACTTTAACTCACATGTATCATAATACTATGATATGGAAACAAAATCTTTAATTTTCATTTCCCACCGTTGTTTTTCAAACTTAAGTTTCAACCATTAGATTAATCTCATGGATGAAAATCTTGCGGCAGACACCGCATTAGAGAATGTGGTTGTTGAGGATGTGGATCGACTTAGGATTGGGTTCATTTCTTTTTTTTTTGAATAAAGGATTGGGTTCATTTCAAACTTAGGATTGGTCTACATGTCTTTAATTCAACATGACCATAACAAATATACATAGAAGATGAACTAGGACGGTAAGAAAGGTATATATATCTTTTGAAATTCAGAGGTTGACAAAGTTATATAATCCCAGCAGTACTTTGACAAAGAAAATCAAGGTTAAAATGAAGGTTCATTTTTGTAAAAAATAAAATAAAAAAATCAAGGTTAATTTTAAGCTCTACACACAATTGTGATAAACACGTGTTATTTCTAAAAAGGGCTATGGTTAGTTAGATTAGAGCATGACAAATTAAAAATTGATGGTATCACTATAAAGTCAGGTGGAAGACTACCTAATACATGAAAAATAAGGTGAACAAACAATCAATTAATAAAGTTTTGACATTTACAAGGGAAATATATGGTGAGTAAAACGAATCAAACCTGCTTCATTGAAGATATATAAATCAGAGCCTTGATTGATGATTAGTACTATACAATAATAACTAAGTTTCGTTGAAGAAAATGGGCCGTATCCCTGTTTTATTCCTTTTGTACTGAGCTGTTTTACTTTTCAGCCAATTAAGAATTAAGATATGTTCGATCGATAATGAATTGGTTCAAGTAGTAAGAGTTTTTGTCCCTTTAAGCATGTGGCCTGGAGTATGAAGAAATTTGGGTTGGAAGGGGATAATACGTACCTTGTGTTGTGTGCTTCACATATTCCCCGACGGAGATTAATTATCTTTAAGCATGTGATTTTTTATAGGGACAAAAAATATATTTTACCCTTTAATTAAATTACTTTCATATAGCTGAATAAAAATGCACACCAAAGGTAGATTTTGTTGCCAAATGATCTCCGTAAACGTAGTTCAATTGGTAGAAATATCACATTTTTATATGCAAAATTGATGTTCGAACGGGGTTCTCTCAGTTATTCACTTCAAGAGGTGACTTATATATATTGGCTCGATTTGGGAAGGTCAATAAGCTTGTTTATAGCTTATAACTTTTAGTAACGGTTTTTAAAAATGAGTTTATAACTTATTTCACTAGTTTATTTTACTAACTTATTTTTCACCAAACAAAGCCATTAGAAATTGGATTTAAGTTTAAAATTTTGCAATGTAAAGGGATGTTTTCTCTAATCTACATAGGAGTATGCATAAAAACCTAATTATAGGGAGAAAAAAAGTATAAAAAATGTGCTTACCATGAATAAAGCCCCATTTGAATTAGCTTATTTTCGAGCTTATAAAAATAGCTTATGTAAATAAATAAATTTTTATGTTAGTTAAAAATTTCTCGCTAGTAAAAGTTCATACTTCATAAGTTATAATCTCATAAAATACTTTAACAAATTTATAAATAATACATAAAAATTTATTTATTTATATAAGTTAGTATTTTGCATAAACTCATAAATAAATTAATCCAAACAGCGTTAAAACTACTAAGCACCAATGATGTTCTTACAAATAAGAGCAAGAAAGATGAAAATGACTAAACAAAGAATTTCGTTCACTGTGTCCCTTGTTAAAATTATCTGTTTGTCAAATTTCAACCAGATTCTTTAAAGAATATAAAAATTCAACATGATGATTAAATGATAAATAACTCACAATTATCAATTTTGATGCGACAATTTCACTTAAAAGAACGAATTATTTGAAAGAATTTAAATTTAATTTTTTTTAAAACAATTATTAAATTTTGTTTATCTCTTATTTGAACTCTAGGTTATTATGACCCAATCGTTCCAAAACGGATGATTCACCCACACAAAATTAGGTGAATAAGCAAGTTGAATTGTCCTTTTCTCTTCTATTTTGCTTTATGTTGTTCTCACAACATCATAGTAACCCTCCGACAAATCCAATGTCTTTGCTTAAATTCAATGGCTTCAACCAAGACATTATATTCAAGTAGTTAATGAGCCACAACGGATTGTTCGGAAAAACTCAAGTTTGATTTATGACGAAAATAACTATTGATTAGACTTTTCCTAATGTCTAAAATAGCTAGTTTGATCAAATCAACACTCTTAATATTTTTTAAAAAAAGATTAACTCACTCATAAAAAATAGCTAGTTTCCCAGTGCTGAATATCATGTTACTGTCACATTTTTATTTTCCAAAACACATTTATACATTTGGATAGTTCTACTTAGAAAGGGAACCGAAAGTCCAACTACATTGTTGGTGAGTGAATGTGTTAAATCCACTTTTTTGTTCCCTATTTTTTGTAAACAATTCCATCTTCACATTGCGCAAAAGTAGGTTTAATAATGAAAGGCACTAACAATATTTTTCATCTACTAACTTTAGAGGTCAACTAAACTTGAAACTACTACTCTCATGTCTACCGAACCAAACCAACATCGAATCCGACGTTAACTGCTCTATTATTATTTTAATTTATTTTCTGTTTTGGTTCCATCCTAGTTGGAAAAGTTTCTCATATGTTTCAGCAAAATATATCTGTATTAATGAACAATGATGTGGTTTCAAAAATGCATAATCATATGTGGGATCATTTTGCCGTTTGAATTGTTGACCGGAAAATAGTTTGTGCAATAGTTCTTAAATATGTGGTTTAGAAGTTCGATTCCAGGCTCATGCGTACCGAAAAAATTCGGTTGGGAGAGGAGAGCCCGCCTTACATGTCTCACATGTTATTCGACGGAGAATATAATGATTGCTAGCATCAGTGGAAACTTTATACTCCTAAAAAAAATAATCACATGTATATTATGGTGGGGATGTAACTAATACTATAGTTAAATTCGAGTTTTTATATCAACTTATTTTGTTTAGTTGAAATTGACTCGTAAATTTTTTGAATTTATTTTTTATATACTACTACTTCCGTCCCTAATTATAAGACCCTGTTTGACCACTGCACGTACGACAATGCACAATTTTCATCACTAATATCTTTAATTGTCTATTAGTAAAAATTATAAAAATTTAATATTTTGAAAATACTCATCAAAACAAATTGAACAAAATCTTATATGCTAATATTTACATTTATATATTATTAAAAAAACACGGTCAAAACAAGATAAAACACGGAGATAGTAGTACATATTTGGTTGGGATTCGCTGCCTCATTTCCTCGGAATGGTTATTTCCAGGATCAGAGTTATTTTGTTTTTCTTTTACTTTTATCGGTTATTTTTTGGAAGTAAGGTCTAGTTCCTATGTATATATATTTTTTCTTTCTATTTTGATTTATATTATTATGAGCTATAGGTATAGGTATATATATCGGAGCCAGAAATTTTGAAAAGAGGGGGCACTATATGTATAAATTTGTAGCATTAAATATATATTTCATTTTTAGAGCATAAATATACATTTCAAATGTTCTCTATTGCCATATTTTAGGGAATATTGAATCATTTTCTCATTTTCAATCTCAATAAAAACATCTCAACCTCTGTTTTCCTGAGCATAACTCAGTTCGTATGGACATCACATCCTATATGTAGAAGTCGATATTCGAACTCCGGACACTCCACTTAGTCACCTTATGAGTTGAATTTTATCCACTAGGCTATGTGACAAAGAAAACATAAAAATTTATTTGCCACCTGAAATATAGTTCAATTAGTAGGGACATTGCACTATGCAGGTGATGGAGTTCGAACTCTGAACACCCCAATTATATATTCACCTTAAGGTGTGAAATTCTAGTCATTAAACTACTTGATATAAAAAAAAATCTCTCTCAAAAAAATGTATTGAAAATAAAATTATTTATATTTTTAAATAGTTGACTATACAAATTTTAAGATAACTTTATCATATTTAGTTCTTTAACTAGTGTCACATAGATACTATTTAACATTTTCCTTTGTTAAATTATTGTATATGTTCAAAATAATTACACCCGAGTAAATAATAAAATTTAAACGAGCAACAAGTAACATCGTTAATCCTTAACTAGTTCTTAAATTGTTGTTTGTTTTAATAAAAAATTCTTTAAAATTGTATTTGAAAAAATGTATCACGTGTGTTATGTGTAGTTGTAGTGTATAGTTGCTACTTGGTGGAGTAGAGTACATCTTTAGACTCACATAACAAGATTCTATTGGATGATAAATAAATGTGGGTCTAGCTTAGTATAGTTTCAACTATCAACATATATTTCAACACATATTATATATGAAGTACTAGAACTAATATATATATATATATATATATATATATATATATGAGAAATATATCTC